>NC_091691.1:78904318-79217840 GCF_041296265.1 Equus caballus
GTTAAAAAAAATACTAATCTTATTAGAAATAGCCCAGTAATTGGAAGACTTTTATGCCAAGAAGCTTGAAAATCAACGGATTTTTTCTTTTTTAGCATAACACGTTTTAGTGCTAAAAACAAACAATAGCAAAGCCAATAAATGCATGCCAAACATGACCAAGAGTATTTCTCAGCTGGTTTAACGAGCACTGAGCCAGAAGGTCGAGATGAAAGCAAACAGGCGTTTGCTTTTTTTTTCCCCAAGAGTGCAAATTTAACGTGTTTGGCATTGTATTTTGTATTTGAATATGGAGTAGCTGACGTTATTTATAGTAGGAGGGAAAGGTTGAAAGATTTTCTTCTCCTGCTCTCGCTTGGTGTAGTATGAAGCCACATTCTCATGTGTTCTATGTTTTTAAATCTAATCTTTTCCTTCTCCAAAGTATTTTCTGTGCAATCATCTCAAAAACCCATCAACAGCCTTCAGCTAGACTGCTCGACACAGTGGCAGAGTGATCTGAGAGAGAGCAATTGACCACCGATATTTTCAAATTGGAATAATTCCAAAGTAGGGTCAAGAGCAAACACAGTTTCTGCGGTCAATAATCCAGCAATTATGAACACACAGTGAATCACTTTGTAATTCAAAAATAAAGCACCTCAGTGAGGTCTATGGTTATTTTGTAAGTAGGCTACTAATTTCTTTTAATTCAAAAACAATGCTTTTTTTTTTTTTTAATAGTGAATGGGTTCAGTAGGAGTGGGACATGCAAGTCAGGACAAATGCAAGAGCTACTGAACAGTTATAATAAGGAGATTATCAGGGGAAAATATAGAAAGAGAGAGAGAAAAAAAACCAAGCTGATTGCTTTTTAGTTCAATCCCCAGATAACTATTCCATTCAAGGGAACTTATGGTTCTTGATAACTAACAAGTGGCAGCATACTCCACTCAACAGAATAATAATAACAAGTAGTAGTAATAACAGTTTCCAATGAATGAAGTGGTTACTGCGGCCGTTGATTTAAAATGTAGGTTTTGGAACAGCAGGGGTATTACCGATGATATTCGATTTTCCAAGAAGATCATCCATAAACAATCCTGCAGCTGGACTGACTTACCTCCCTCTTCATAGCATCATTATGCAGACACGAATACTGAGAAAAACACTGTAAAGAGAGACTGCAGAATTCTTTATAAATACACCCACTTTATATATTCATATATATAGTGTGCTCTTCAAATGCAAATTTTAAATGTTGTTTATCTGTTACTTCTGTACTTGTGTCTCTGTGTGCATTCTCTCCTTAAAGTAATAATATGTTTAGATGTTCAGTTTCTCTACTACAAGAATGGATTTGGAATATGTGAGTGGGGAATATTTCAGTGAAATGAAAGGTAGAAAAGAAACTCAGACGAAGTGATGCTTTGCTTGGAAATTAAGATTCAGAGTAGCCCTCAAGATATTTAGCGAGGATCCCTGATTGTCTTGTAACTGGCCCTGAGTTTGCAAATTTAGCATTGCAGGTCTGTTGTGGGAAGGTACTGGTTAAGAGATGGTAACTCTTGAGTCTTCTACAATAGAAGGACATAGAGACCATAGCCTGTAGCCTCCTCAGGACTGTTTGTAACTTCAAAATCTCTTTTACTCCTATACAACAGCCTCAATGTTCATTTTAACTTGGATTAAAATAGGAAAGATGATAAATTTTGTAGGATGTTTGAAATTGTGTATGCTGCTTATCTGCAACCTGTGATCCTCCAAGTCTACAATGTCAAATGAACCTGTAACATGTAGAAGCTTTACCATCTTTCTTCCTTTTCTGACTTCAATAGCTTCAACAATTACCTCTTCAGATTATATTGGATCCTTCACTGGCTTTGCCCATATGTTATTGGCCCATCTACATAAATGCATCTGAAATGCTGCTTTTCTTGCTTTGCAGATAATTGTAAAGAACACGTTTTGTAGGACTTCATAATGTGGGTATGACACTTTATTGTACTTTCTGTACAGCTGATTTGTATTCATGTGTCATTGATAATCTCCTCTGGCATTCTCCTTCTTGCCTCTATCTTTTGGTATTGATGCTATTGTGACTATTTACATACGGGTATCATGGAATCATCCTCCTTTTTACATATTGCTGCCATTAAGGTGGAAAAGGGTGCTAGGGCAAACTCACCAGACCCGCTGAGGTTCCTTATCTCCTTAACAGTTCATTTTGAGATGAGTTGAGCAGAACCTTGTCTCCACTTTTAAATCATGGGGTTATATTAGATTCGGCATAATGCCCAGAGAGACATTTGAATTCAATTGATTGATTTTTGTGTTATATTCTCAGGTGCACTCTTTGCCAGTTTCCATCCTCAGTTCTGTCTGACTAGTTCTGAGAGCGTTATGCTGTTCGCAGTAATAACCTCAGAACAATTTTGAAGCAATTCTCTTATCCATATTCTTAAAGAACCTCAAAGACTTCAGTCCTCCTGTGAAAACAAAATATTTCTTACAGATGGAGGAGACACAAGGTAATCCTTAGAGTACCTAGGGATTTCAAAAGAAGCAAAAATGACTCCTTCGTAATAAAGATCATCCCCATTTTGGTCCATGATACCATCACTTTTCTATGCCTTTGATATTGTTATCAAACAACATCATCAACAAACAGCCATTGCTAAAGATAGTGAGAGAATCAGAGGTCTAAGATGGCTTTTCCTTCAAGAACTCTTCAGCCTAGTTGGGGATACCAAACATAAAATTAAAAAGATTTATATAAATATAAGATAGCAGGTGTTAAGTGTCAATCAGTGGTTCCAGTACAGGAGATAGTTACCATACAAGTTGTGAGGCACAGGACAGCAGTATAGACCAGGTGATTGCAGCAGCCTTCACAGAGGAGGAGTTACTAATTTGGACTCCCATGGATGGCTGGCTCGGCTTCATCAGACTAGAGGGTATTTGAGTCTGGGAACTGGTGGGATATGCTAGTCCAACCTTGAAAGTAAAATATGCTTTGTTTGGTGGATAGAGAGTATACTTTTATATAGAGTAGAATGTTCATGAAAGGAAATAGTGTTAAATAAGCTAATCGAGAGTTTTTCATGATTGGCTAAGAATATTGCATTTTATTCAATGTAATGGAAGCCACTGAAAACTTCTGAAGGCTTTGAGGAGAGAGTTTTCTAAGATTTATCTGCCCAGAACTGAGTGAAGTGGGTGGGTGGGTGGTGGTGGTGGATGTGAGTGGAAGAAGCGGAGGCTACATTTCATTAGAGATTTACAAATGAGACCCTGAAAGTTCCAGATCACAACGGAGGCAGGAGAATGGAGTGGCCAGAGTCCTTATATGTACTTTCTACGTAGAGGAGATCAGGTAGTTTGAATGGTGTGAGTAGCTCTTTGCGCATTTACCTTCCCGCTTAATGTCCATACCTCTCACCCTAGTTGTCCCAAGTGATTTGCCAAATGTATTGAAAAGGATTTGGGGAATAGTTTCATAGGAAGCAAAATGGAGAAATTAAAGTTTGCTAGTTTCTTTCTTTAGAATGATAGCCTTAATCTCAGAGACCTTTGAAAAGTAGACAAAAGCTACGGAAACTCCCTTGGTAAAAAATATGCATTTATAAACAAGATTATACATTTAGTTTCAGAGATTTGTAGACACTTTCAAACACATTCATAAATGCCGATTTAAGATCCTTAGAACAGTTTCCTTAATGATTAAGTGTAGGTAAACTCTGAGTGATAGTTACAAAGCCCAGGTAGAAGGAATAACACTGGAGCATTTGCTGCTAGTTCAGAGGGGATGGAAACAGCAATTAAATGATGGTGCTTGGACTGGCAATGCTTTAAATGAAGAACAGCTGTGAGTGAGCTTTTTATTTCAGTTAGAGCCTTTTTGGGACTGTGCTCTGATAAATCTTGCATATTAAGATGAATAACAAGGAGGAATTTAACTGAAGGGTTGATATTCAGCAGGGGCAAGGAACTATTATGGAAGGCAGAACAATTTCAGAAACAAGCCTGTCTCAGAGACTTAAATAAAACAGAGCTGTCTCCAGTCCGTGTAATTTTCCTAAGTGATCTTTCAGAAGTCTTGGCCAACAGCCACATTATTTAATCATTTTTAGGGTAAGACAGGTAAGAAATAACCAAGATTTGATTGAACTTGCGTATGTGCATGACAGAGAGAATGAAAATTGGTCAAGGAATAATTACTATTTTCATTAATAATTTAGTTGGATGGTCCTTTTTATTCATGCCTTTTCAATTTATTTAGTAAATGCTCATTGAGTATCTACTATCTGCCAGACATTGACCTCTAGATGAAGTGACCGTCTATCTGGTTTGCCCTGGAAAGTCTAGACTTATGCCTAATGACCTTGTGCAATTATTCACAATGCCACTTTTGTTCTCAAAAGTGTCCTGGTTTGAACGATAAATCAGACTCTTTGGGAAAATGTCACCTGAGGAAAAATCCACTCTATCTGGCCAAATGTGCCTGACTAAGCTATCCAGACTACACCATGACTGCCTATAGTATTTTGAGTATAATGGAAGCCTCATAGAGGCAGGAACCTTGTTTGTTTTGTTCACCAGTACATCCTCTGAGCCTAGCTTATGGTTGAAACATGGTTAAGTGCTGAAGAAATATGAGTTATAAATGAGTGAGTCATCTAACCCAATTTTGCCACTTAAGAAAATTGCTGGCACTATTGTTTTCTAGAGGGTTAAGAATAGCCTATGTTCATTAAGGCAGAGCAGGTTTAATTTGAAGAGGATCAACAAAAATTCAAAAATTATTTTAACGGTTTAAGGAAATTATTTGGTTATTTGATTTTATTTTAGAAGTATGATCAGAATGCATTTATTTTGCTTTAGAAACCAATTTTTAAGTAAATATAATATAAAGGTATTAAAATTGTTTCCTTGGCTATTAAAGCTTTGGGTGGCAGCAACTATTGTTGAATTATCCATGAAAAACATTAGAATTTCACTGTAGGGATGTTGTGAGGCAGGGATCAAATATCTGTGACAGAGGGAATTGGTGAGTGGATTCTTAAAACAGCACCAGATCCAAAGTATGTATTTTCTCCCTTCTTTCCATTTGTCAGAATTTTACTGTATATAGATATCAGATTTTGAGGAGGTGACCTAGGGTAGATGAGCCATATTCTTGTTCTACACAGAAGTCTATCAAGCTTGGTTATCTTCTTCCCAGCCTCCAGAATATTAGAAGCAGAAAGTTGGAAAAAAAGCTATTAGAGGCAAGCAGATTTATGGTAATGGAAGAGATTGAAAAACCGCAAAAAGGAGGCTAGGGATTCAAAAAGCATCATTTCTGAGGCCATTTGGGGAAGAGACAAAGAGCCTTGCACACCCAGCAGCCCAGAAAGTATCACTGTGTTAGACCACCTCACAGTAGTTGTCAGTAATGATGGCACGGGGCCGTCAAGAAAAGGTTAAAGTGGGTTTACTGTGCTCTGTTCAATAAGGACACATAGTTTGTAATCCATTTCAGTGAGACTGGTGTTTTACTTGGGCTCTTTTGGTTGCAATAGAGAGTCTCTAAATACATCCTCAGAGAAAAGTGTGTGTGTGTGTGTGTAAGTGTGCACGCATGGTTGCACATGTGCCCAGGAATTAGAAATTGCAAGTAAAAAAATAAAAGTGGTCAGGAATTGAGTCAGCCCAAGGACTGGCTACCCCATCGATCTCATTGTTAGGTCCCTGATCTGATATCTTTTTTTACATGATATTTCTGTTTCATTCTGATTCTGATCCCTCATCATTTTGGTCTGCCATCGCCCCTTTGGCCTCTTTCCTCCAGGTCTCCTTTCAATTTGAACTTCTGCTTGTATCTTATTCTCTCTGTGATTTTCTAATAAAATTCCAAAAATGAGAATTCCACTTTTCCAGTTCATCTTTTCATACCGGCCATGCCATGATTTGTTGATTATCCTGCGATTGGTCAGCTCTGAATCAACTGCCTGTTCCTGCCCCAGTGTGTGTATACAGGGAGCAACTGGTCTTGGTTATCTGATCTGATCCTAATAATCTACTAAGCAGAAGCTGCAGATAAGCTGGTTTCACAGGGACTCTACTACAGGTGTGGCAGATACTTAAACAAATCCAAAAATAGGTAAATGATCAAAAGTTTTGAGATTTAGCACAATGAAGTTTGGTCTTCTGGAAAATTTGCTTTAGGTGGAAATATACTCCATTAATATTATACAAATAAAACCCTTCTATATATATAATTCAGGCAAATTCAGACCTCTAATAAAATATTAATAACTTTAATGTGCAATGTGTGCTTTTTATTCCATTAAAATCTTTTTCTTTCCCTAAATATTTGAAAGTAACTTCTACATTCTTCTCGGCTAGTGTTTCTCACTCATAAGCATGTTTCTAGCATCCTCCTTTATACTGGAGGGGTAGATGTGATTGATCCATTGTCCTCATCATTTCCTCCTCTGCTCCTAATTCCCCACCCAGATTCAGCCAAACAGAAGCCGGTGCTTTTACATCTGAAGAAGAGGGTCACTGTTCCAAGAATGGGTGAATGTGGGCTGCCAGTGTCACCAGTACTACGTTTTCCAGTAAGAATCTAAGAAACTGCTCAGAACAGTGGTTCATGTCATGACACATACAGAAAATTATACTAGTGGCATTGCATGCTGAGGCACAGCTCGCCTGCCACCGAGTAACAGCACATCGATATGACAAAGCACAAGCTCAGGAAGTTCTGGCTTAGAGCACCAGCAAAGCTGGGGCAGGAAAATAAAAAGTCCACTTTTAAAAAAGTTTATTTATTTTTATTATTTCAACTAAAAGTCACCATATGGAGAGATCAGAATTTTGTCCTTTACTCACATATGGAAGTGGAGGTGGGGATGGAGGGTATTATAATCTTTTCAATTCTTAGGGTCTCAAAAATGGTTGACATTCATTGAGTGCTTACCATGTGCTGTGTACTGTCTCAACACCTCAAACATATTCGCTAATTTTAATGCTCACAACAAACCCTACGGAACTAATAACCCCATTTTACAGTTGAGGAAACATTGCCACATGGAAGTTAAGTAAGTTGCTCAGATCACACAGCTACTAAGTAGAGAAGTTGAGATTCCAATCCAGCCAAGCTTAACTGTTCCGCTCAAAGTCGTTTTATGTGCGGGTCTTGCTATAACGTAGGGAATTAAAGGCCACGGGCCAGGTGTGACTCATTTAGAATCCCTGAGTCTTTCTCAAGCTTCATCATTTTATACATGCAGAAGCCATTACTCATTGGGACAAAGATATGTGCTTCAGATCATGTAGCTGGTTAGTGACAGAGTCTGATCTGCCCGGGATTTGGGAAGAAAAAGAGAGGAGAGCTCCTCAAAAGAGTAGTAGGTCTTGAGTAAAGATTCAATAGCTCTGAAGTAAGACCCTTGTCCATGGCCTTTGAGTTATCAGAGAGGACAAATATATGATGCGAATAAACAGCAAGTAGCAAAGAGAGCTCAGGTAAAATGTGGGAGAAGGTATACATTGAAACATATTGGTGGGAGTTGCTGCCTCTGAGGAAAAGACAGAAAAATGAAATTAGAATTATCACTAAATCTGTGTTGGTGATCTAAGTTTAAAAAAATGAATCGAAATGAGCATAAAAATCGTGGCAGGACTTAACTTAGGAGAATTTTAACTTTACTTCAGACATTACATTCATCATATAGAGTTTAATGGTTAATGCTGCAACGAGAGGAAACTAGGATGGAGAAAGTAGGGTGAAGCACACTTGGAAACAACTGCACTAAGGCAACATCAATCATTTGAATAGTCTGTGGTATGTTTAGTTTAGTTTGTGTGGGAATTGTATGCTATGATACTCTGACTAATACTAGCAGCCTTGCCATTACGATAGGAGTGCAGACAATAAACTATGGAAATGCTTTTTCTCTTCATGGAGATTGGAAATATTATGGTCAGTTCGTGTTGGGGTCCTTAAAAAAATGTTAGACGATGAAATTAAAACGTCACCTTTAAAGCTAAATGTTTGTTAATGCTTCAATCGAAAGGCACGCTGAAGAATCAATAGCATAATCATAAAGGATGAAAGTAATTACAAATAAATGCAAGTAATAGCATTTTAGACAAGGTGAAGGTCAAGCTTCCTGCTTATGTTAATATGGTACATTGATGAACTATGTAGTGACCATAGTCAATAGAAGTGGAATTAATTTAACAATGTAACTATTTCTGCTAGTGATCACAACATAAAAATAGTACATAGCAAAATTAGGGATAAAAAGTTGACTTGTTGCCAGAATATTCTCTGATATTATAAAATTAATCTTAGGCACCTCATCGTAGATCATATTATACATATACGTTTTGGCTTTACTTGCCACAGTTATCCTCAGATGATTTTGTGAGCACTAAGACATATGTGTTCTTATTGAGTGGATTTTATTCTCTGCTTTCATGGGATCCAGTGTATGAAACTATCTAGAAAATAATTATTTTTCATAAATCACTACAAAATTTACTGATGTTGTTTTAGAGCTCTTTTGCTCCAAAATACTGTACATATGAAAAAGTCATAACAAGAAAAAAATTCTGGGGATTCCTTCCTTAGTGTTTTTTTTTAAGCTTTAAAGCTGATATTCTAAGGAACCTTATTTTTCTCACCGAGACAGTGGGAGCTTGAAAGGGAATTGTTATGTGGACATGTCATGTTCCGCGCATCCTTCCTGACCCCCAAATAAAGAAGAGCTTGAAATATTTGAGCATGGATGATTAGTTGATTTCCTATGGGTGATTCAGTGCCAAGAGAATAAAGGATTTCTAGTGACCTGTTCTGTAGCCACTAATTCTCTTTCACGATGCAACATATGACTTCAGTTCTGTAAACACCAATGCTTCTATAGCTAAACTGCCCATATTCCGGGGTTATGATGCTCTTTCAAGGTGGGCAATATGTTCAGGCTGAATGTGAGATGACTGGATGAGAGGAAAGATGAAGCAGTTTATCATGACAGTTACAAGGCAAGATATTATAGGAGAATATTCTTGTATGTGAAGTTCAGTTAGTATTTAACAACAATTTACGTTCAGTTGCTGCACATTCTCAAAATAATAGGGTATTAACAGCATGAAATAAAGGTGGAAACTATTTCTGTAATACTAAGATTGTGTATAGTTTAAGAGCTACTGGCCATTTTCTTCAATTACTTTGTTCTGCAGAAATGCATGCTTAATTAATAAAGCCAGGCCATAATCATTTATCTTGTAATGAAAACCTTTTACAGATAACCACTAATGAAGATCAGACTTTGCCTTTCCATTTGTGTCCGTCATGTGGTGCAGGGGCAACCTGCATGATGATTGAGGGCCGTGTAGATGCCGTGTGCTATATCATTTGGAATTGTCATTATACATCCACATATCAATTATGTCGCACCAACGTTTATTAATGATGTACTTATCAAATATTCATTGTATGGCACTAACATTTAAAGAATGTGTTCTACTGAGCCTAATGGATCTGTGCTTTGACTGCCTGGGTTATTTAGTGAATTAATTCCAGGGAACAATTTGAAATACTGAAATCTGAGCTGATACAATATGTCATGTTCTACAAGAGCTTAGCTGCTCTCTTATTTGGGGGTAATTATATGTTTTCTTGACAGAGGGGAAGTGGCAGGTGTACTGTGACATGGAAAGGGTGGTGTGTACCCATGCACACATGCCCACCAACACATGCAGATTCATTGTGCACATACACACACTTGCATGCATAGCGTTGGCCCTCAAATTGGGCCACCATTTGTTATTTATTTAAACATGCTAGTTTTGTTTTTATATCTAGTCTTGTCATTAAAATCACCTGAGATGATTCAAACTAGTAGCTTCAATTAGGATCACTGTGTAAGTTGTACTGATGTCCTATAAGTCGTTCTGCTGGGTCTTTACCTCTGCAGTCTAAAAGAGAGCTGCTATTCTGTTCCTTGTTCTCTCTTGAGAACAGATTTCCAGCTTATAGTTATTTTAACATATTGTAGGTGTTCATTTTTGAAAACAATATTTACCTAAGGATAAAGCTTCAAATACTTCTGGAAGATTTGTCCTTAGGATAGATTTCAGATTTAAGTGGGTGATTTATTATATGACAGGAGTGATGGAAACTAACAATGAACTATGTTAATTTTATATAATACTAATTACTGCTATTATTATTATTCGTGTTTCAAGTAATAAATATACATCATATTGAATTTTTAATCATTCATCTCAAATAGGTACTCACTTGTATATTAGCGAATATTCAAAGTTTCTGTTGCCTTCGTGTGAACAGGCGAGAGCGTTGTTGTCCAGGACAGTCACTTTCTCCAGCATACATTTGAGATACAGTAAAGATTACCCCAAATTCCAGATATTTTCATGATAACTTTATTGCTGTACCAACTTCATTCTGTATTAGGTGAAATGTTTATACAATATAGTTTTATTTATGTTTGAAAAATAAATCGGACTTTCGTATCTCATCTTTTAGTAGGCCCCAGTGTATGACGTGATTTTGGACTTATCTGTTGTTTGAAGAGATAAACAGTTAAGCAAAGGAGAGGATAATGAAAAGTTGCTTACAGCTGATGGTGGTGTTTTCAATGATATACATATAGAGCCCCTGTGGATAGATTTCATAGATTCTTAGACCTTAACTTGACTCAAGAACTAGCTGGTCTCACCCTTTATTTTACAGGTAAGCTACTTCAAGAGTGTAAGTGACCCGCCTTAAATCTTGAAGCTGGAGACAGACTCTTCTGTTTTCTGATACTGAGGCTGAGGTCTTTCTGATGTACAACGCTGCTTCCCCAGAGTATTATTCTCAGGGAGAATTTATCTAGCGTTTTCATTTTTCAGACTTTTTTTTTAAACAGGATTTCCTCTCTGATTTGTATTGAAGTGAATAGAATCCCTATTATACTGCACTTTATGGAAATGCAACACACGAAGGGCTTTTTGTACTAGCTTTTCATTTCTGGTTCTCTTTGTCACAAAAGGCTCTTCACTTTTGTAGTTGAAATCATTTGTAATTATGAATTGTGCTTTTAAAAAATTCATCAATGAAATCTTTGATTTAAAAATGAGGTGTCAGAAGAAAGGCAGAGAGAAAGACTGGAATTTAATGCAATGGAATAGTTATAGAGAAATTACAAAGGAGATTCATCTCGCCTAGACTGGCGTCTCATAAGGTGGCAGGAAAATGAAGATATTGCATTCGGTCTTACTTTGGAATTTGTTATCCAGTGTTATTTGATGTAGCAGTACACAGAAAAGACCTTTATGCCATATATTAAATATTTGTGATATATTAAATCTATCCACTGTGCAAAATTTATAGATGGTAGGCATAGGGAGTCACTGACAGCGTAAAAGAAGATACAAATATTTAAATACTCAAACTTCTTTTATTATTTTTTTGTTGTCTTTAATTCTGACCTATTACACAGGAATTTTATTTCAGGATGATATATGTGCCAAAATCTATTAATAACATCCTCGGAGTACATATCACTAAAAAAATCGAATAAAGAGGACTGAATTAAAAATATGCTTAGGACGATGAGAGTGAAAAGAAACTGAACAAATACTTTTAAATGTGGCTTTTGATAAATTTACTCCTTTATTCAAAATATTCAGTTAATTATAGTTCACATGACCTGTTCCACCAACTCAGAGGTAAATATAGTCACACTCACTTTTTTCATATTGTATTATCATTATTTTATATATATTTATAATAATATTTTATATTCAGTCCCCAGGGACCTGTCACTAGAAAATCCAACCTATCTTCTTAAAGGTGTTGCCCACCCCTACAATCTCAACTGTTTAAAAAGAAAGAAAGAGAGAGAGAGAGAGAAGGAAGGAAGAAAACATAAATAACTGAGGCCAAAGTAGTCTGTGTTGGCTCTAAAAGTTAACCTTGGAGAGGTCTGGAGTCTGGTCTATTCACTCCTGCTACAGCCTTTGGATGCTGCCATGCGGTGTCACTCACTGACAGAGACAAGTCCTACACCGTAATATAGAAACCTATTCTTGATGTCCTTGGTGGTCCAGATCTTGGTGGAGCCATGGTGCTGTCCACAGCAAACCCCAAGGTTTCCTTCTGCTTTGCAGCCCTCATCAACTGATATGCCCCCTCCCTTCTCGCTCATACCATGGCAGGGTTGCTCCTTGGGCACCTCCACCATCAGCCGTGTCCTGACACCATGAACCTCTAGCCTTTTTATTGGGCAAGGGTCACCAACCTAGTGTCCTTTGAGTGTAAGATTTTGGGAAGATTCATTAACCTTCCCTGACAACACATCTTAGGTAGAGTGTCTTGTGCAGGACTCTGTTATTGGAGTTTAGACAGCAGAGCTTGGGTTTCCTTCTTCCCAGAATCCTTAGGCTTCTTATACAAACAGAACCTCCTTATCCCTCTGGATCAACTTGAAATACGAGGGAAACAGTGAACCTCTATGAAATCTTCTTTACACACTTTTTCTTTCCTTACCCCTCTCCTCTGCCTAACCCTGGTCCTTTCTTGACCCAAATTTACATAATTTAAGGACACGACACCAGTGATTCATTCAGATTCAAAAAAAGATGCTTCAGTGAAATGTTCTGACTCTACTCCTTGATATCAAAGGTGCTGGTGTAAAATTTTATTCAGTGGTTAATCTTTGCTCTAATAGGCATCTTGTTACCTAGTTTTTTTTTGCCTTTGTTTTATCCATTCCCTGTTAAGGAACTTAAAATATTTTAGAGTTAGGTTAGCCTAGTGTGCTTTTTAAAATACTCTCATTCCTGAAAAGGAAGAGGGAGTATTAAAAAATAAAAACTTAATTGTCTTTTTTATTATTGCTTTTGGCTAGAATAATTATGATACTTGAGCCTTAAAAATGAAAAGGGGGTCGGGCTTCCAAGATGGCGCCGTGAGTAGTCCTCTTTGTCTCTCGCCCTTCGAGTCTACAATTATTTGGACACTTATCGCTTGACAAAGGATATCCAGACAGCATCTCAGGACGTCTGAGACACCCACGCGACTATACATCGGAAGGTGGACGGACTTTCCTCCGGGAGGATGTGGAAATAGGTGAAAACTCTCCGACCCCGACGGGCAGCCTAGTACCCGCAAGCGGCTTTCTTCCAACGGACGCCCCCAGAGGATCCACACACATCTAGGGCAGGAGCGAGAACACAACAGAGGAGCGACGGTGGAAACAGGTGACCAGAACCCTACTTAAACCCCCCGCAATTACTCCTAAACGCAGAGGGAAACTTTGGAGTTGCACACCTGAGCCCGCGGGGAGAGTCTCTCCCCGCCATTGGCGGGGAGACCCGGCCTGGTGCTCGGGGCGCCCGGAGGGTCCCAGAGAGAGACACGGTGGGCACGGAGGTCTCCCAGCTGCCGTTGCCCGCCCCGTGGGATTAGGGATTGCCGGAGATCTCGGAGAGGACCGGGGCGGGGGAATTTTCAAAGGCCGGATCGGCGACCCGGAGGGGAAGTGCCGGAGCTCCCCCAGGCAGCAGACAAAACTCTCTGTCTGCCGGTAGCAGAGGGGCCACGCTGAGCACTCAGGGCTCCCGGCACAAGCCCGGACAGAAGCCCAGAGGGCGGGGCGACCCCCAGCTGCCGTTGCCCGCCCCGTGGGACTAGGGATTGCCGGAGATCTCGGAGAGGACCGGGGCGGGGGAACTTTCAAAGGCGGGTCCGGCGATCCGGTGGAGAAGCGCCGGAGCTCCGCCCGGGCAGCAGACAAAACTCTCTGTCTGCCGGTAGCAGAGGGGCCACGCTGAGCATTCAGAGCTCCCGGCAGAGGCCCGGAGAGAAGCCCAGAGGGCGGGGTGACCCCCAGCTGCCGTTGCCCGCCCCGTGGGACTAGGGATTGCCGGAGATCTCGGAGAGGACCGGGGCGGGGGAATTTTCAAAGGCCGGATCGGCGACCCGGAGGGGAAGTGCCGGAGCTCCCCCAGGCAGCAGACAAAACTCCCTGTCTGCCGGTAGCAGAGGGGCCACGCTGAGCACTCAGGGCTCCCGGCACAAGCCCGGACAGAAGCCCAGAGGGCGGGGCGACCCCCAGCTGCCGTTGCCCGCCCCGTGGGACTAGGGATTGCCGGAGATCTCGGAGAGGACCGGGGCGGGGGAACTTTCAAAGGCGGGTCCGGCGATCCGGTGGAGAAGCGCCGGAGCTCCGCCCGGGCAGCAGACAAAACTCTCTGTCTGCCGGTAGCAGAGGGGCCACGCTGAGCATTCAGAGCTCCCGGCAGAGGCCCGGAGAGAAGCCCAGAGGGCGGGGCGACCCCCAGCTGCCGTTGCCCGCCCCGTGGGACTAGGGATTGCCGGAGATCTCGGAGAGGACCGGGGCGGGGGAACTTTCAAAGGCGGGTCCGGCGATCCGGTGGAGAAGCGCCGGAGCTCCGCCTGGGCAGCAGACAAAACTCTCTGTCTGCCGGTAGCAGAGGGGCCACGCTGAGCATTCAGAGCTCCCGGCAGAGGCCCGGAGAGAAGCCCAGAGGGCGGGGCGACCCCCAGCTGCCGTTGCCCACCAGGTGAGGCTAGGGATTGCCGGAGATCTCGGAGAGGACTGGGGCTGGAGAGAGTTCCAGAGACCCAGCTTAGTAGCCTAGGGGGAAACCCTACAGGCTCACAGAAGCCTTAGGGAAAGCCTCGGCACAGCACCAGTAGAAGGCACCCAGCCGCCAGCCACAAGGCTGGAAGACCCCAGGGCAAAAGCAGCATAGCTAGGTGTACTAACCACAGACTGTAGAAGATGCCAATAGCTCTCCTGCGACCCATAGAGGACAAGTGAGATTTGGTGGGTGCCGACAGCAACCGAGCGACAAATAAAAGTGATCCCACCCCTGGCCACTGGAAAAGCCCATAACACCGTTGCAGACCCCAAGGAGAGAGCGCATCTAGGTGGGCAACAACAGTAGGCACCTGCAGTCTGAAGCCCCCCGTGACGGCCCCCACGGCAGAGGAGGGAATCCAAAGGGCCACTGTGGCTACGAAGAGGGGCCCAGGCCCAGTTAGCAACTACGGACAGGGTTCCTGGTTGGTGAAGTATAAACAGCTGCTCCCCCCACCGCAGCAGCTGAAACAAGTGAAAGGAGCAACTAAACTCTATCTCCATGCGGAGGCACAAATCAACATCATCAAGCAATATGAAAAAATACATCAAATCTCCAGAACAGAAAGAAAGTAACAAATACACAGAAAACAATCCCAAAGAAAATGAGATATATAACCTAAATGATGATGACTTCAAAACAGCCATCATTAAAATACTCACTGAGTTAAGAGAGAATTCTGACCGACAACTCAACGAGTTCAGGAGCTATGTCACAAAAGAGTTTGATACGATAAAGAAGAACCAAACAGAAATACTGGAAATGAAGAACACAATAGAGGAGATTAAGAAAAATCTAGATGCTCTGAACAGTAGGGCCGATAATATGGAGGAAAGAATTAGCAATTTGGAAGATGGCAATATAGAATTGTTGCAGGCAGAGGAGGAGAGAGAAGCAAGACTTAAAAGAAATGAAGAAACTCTCCGAGAATTATCAGACACAATTAGGAGATGCAACGTAAGGATTATAGGTATACCAGAGGGAGAAGAGAAGGAGAAAGGGGCAGAAAACCTATTCAAAGAAATAATGGCTGAGAACTTCCCAAATCTGGTGAGGGAGATGGATCTTCAGGTGACAGAAGCCAATAGATCTCCAAACTTTATCAATGCAAGAAGACCAACTCCACGGCATATAGTAGTGAAGCTAGCAAAAGTCAACGACAAGGAGAAAATATTAAGGACAGCCAGGCAAAAGAAACTAACCTACAAAGGAACCCCCATCAGGCTATCAGCAGATTTCTCAGCAGAAACTTTACAGGCTAGAAGAGAGTGGAATGATATATTCAAAAATCTGAAGGACAAAAACCTACAGCCGAGAATTCTCTACCCAGCGAAAATATCCTTCAAATACGATGGAGAAATAAAAACTTTCCCAGATAAACAAAAATTAAGGGAGTTCATTGCCACAAAACCTCCTCTTCAGGAAATCCTCAGGAAAACCCTCATTCCTGAAAAATCCAAAAAAGGAAAGGGACTACAAAACCAAGAGCAGAGGAGATAAGTAGAAGGACAACAACAGAGAGTAGCAGCTCTACATCAGAACAGATTAAACCATGGGACGAGAAACAAAGGAAACTGAAGAAAACCGGAAAACAAGACACAAAATGGTAGTGGTAGGCCACCACGTCTCAATAATCACTCTAAATGTAAACGGATTGAACTCCCCAATCAAAAGACACAGAGTGGCAGGATGGATCAAAGAACAAGATCCAACAATATGCTGCCTCCAGGAAACACACCTCAGCCCCAAAGACAAACACAGACTCAGAGTGAAGGGATGGAGAACAATACTCCAAGCTAATAATGAACAAAAGAAAGCAGGTGTCGCTATACTAATATCAGACAAGGTAGATTTCAAAGCAAAACAGATAAAGAAAGACAAAGAGGGACAGTATATAATGATAAAAGGGACTCTCCACCAAGAAGACATAACACTTATAAATATATACGCACCCAACACAGGAGCACCAAAATTTGTAAAGCAACTCTTAATAGATCTAAAAGAAGACATCAACAACAATACAATAATAGTAGGGGACCTCAACACACCATTAACACCAATGGACAGAACATCCAGACAGAAAATCAACAAGGAAATAATAGAATTAAATGAAAAATTAGACCAGATGGACTTAATAGATATATATAGAACACTTCATCCAAAAACAGCAGGTTACACATTCTTCTCAAGTGCACATGGAACATTCTCAAGGATTGACCATATTTTGGGAACCAAAGCAAACATCAATAAATACAAGAGAGTTGAAATAATATCAAGCATCTTTTCTGATCATAACGCTATTAAACTAGAAATCAACTACAAGAAAAAAGCAGAGAAAGGTGCAAAAATGTGGAGACTAAACAACACGCTTCTCAACAAACAATGGATCATTGAAGAAATTAAAGAAGAAATCAAATATTATCTGGAGACAAATGAAAATGAGAACACGACATACCAAATCATTTGGGATGCAGCAAAAGCAGTCCTAAGAGGGAAATTCATCGCAATACAGGCTCACCTCACTAAACAAGAAAAAGCTCACGTAAGCAACCTCAAACGACACCTAACAGAACTAGAAAAAGAAGAACAAACAAGGCCCAGAGTCAGTAGAAGGAGGGAAATAATAAAAATAAGAGCAGAAATAAACGATATTGAAACAAAAAAGACAATAGAAAGGATCAATGAAACAAAGAGTTGGTTCTTCGAAAGAATTAACAAAATTGACAAACCCCTAGCCAGACTCACCAAGAAAAGAAGAGAGAAATCGCAAATTAATAAAATCAGGAATGACAGAGGAGAAATCACAACAGATACCAATGAAATACAAGAGATCATAAGAGAATACTATGAAAAACTATATGCCAACAAATTGAACAACCTGGAAGAAATGGACAAATTCCTAGACTCCTACAATCTCCCCAAACTGAATCAGGAAGAAATGGAGAATCTGAATAGACCAATCACAAGTAAGGAAATAGAAACGGTAATCAAAAACCTCCCCAAAAACAAGAGTCCAGGACCAGACGGCTTCTCTGGAGAATTCTACCAAACATTCAAAGAAGACTTAATACCTATTCTCCTCAAACTGTTCCAGCAAATTGAGAAAGATGGAGAACTCCCTAACACATTCTATGAAGCCAACATCACTCTGATCCCCAAACCTGACAAGGACAACACAAAGAAGGAGAACTACAGGCCGATATCACTGATGAACATAGATGCAAAAATCCTCAACAAAATTTTGGCAAACCGATTACAGCAATACATCAAAAAGATTATACACCATGATCAAGTGGGATTTATACCAGGGACACAGGGATGGTTCAACATCCGCAAGTCAATCAACGTGATACACTACATTAACAAAATGAAAACCAAAAACCACATGATCATCTCAATAGATGCAGAGAAAGCATTCGACAAGATCCAACACCCATTTATGATAAAAACCCTCAGTAAAATGGGTATAGAAGGAAAGTACCTCAACATAATAAAGGCCATATATGATAGACCCACAGCCAACATCATACTCAATGGACAAAAGCTGAAAGCCATCCCTCTGAGGACAGGAACAAGACAAGGGTGCCCACTTTCACCACTCCTATTCAACATAGTTCTGGAGGTGCTGGCCAGAGCAATTCGGCAGGAAAAAGAAATAAAAGGAATCCAAATAGGTAACGAAGAAGTAAAACTCTCGTTGTTTGCAGACGACATGATCTTATACATAGAAAACCCCAAAGAATCCACAGAAAAACTATTAGAAATAATCAACAACTACAGCAAAGTAGCAGGGTATAAAATTAACGTGCATAAATCAGTAGCATTTCTATACACTAACAATAAACTAACAGAAAAAGAACTCAAGAACTCTATCCCATTCACAATAGCAACGAAAAGAATAAAATACCTTGGGATAAACTTAACCAAGGAAGTGAAGGATCTATACAATGAAAACTACAAGACTCTCTTGAAAGAAATAGGCGATGACATAAAGAGATGGAAAGACATCCCTTGCACATGGATCGGAAGAATAAACATAGTTAAAATGTCCATACTACCTAAAGCAATATACAGATTCAATGCTATCCCAATCAGAATCCCAAGAACATTCTTCACAGAAATTGAACAAACAATCCTAAAATTCATATGGGGCAACAAAAGACCGCGAATTGCTAAAGCAATCCTGAGCAAGAAAAACAAAGCCGGCGGAATCACAATCCCCGATTTCAAAACATACTACAAAGCTACAGTGATCAAAACAGCATGGTACTGGTACAAAAACAGGTCCACAGATCAATGGAACAGAATTGAAAGCCCAGAGATAAAACCACACATCTATGGACAGCTAATCTTCGACAAAGGAGCAGAGGGCCTACAATGGAGAAAAGAAAGTCTCTTCAACAAATGGTGCTGGGAAAACTGGACAGCCACATGCAAAAGATTGAAAATTGACCATTCTTTTTCTCCACACACCAAAATAAACTCAAAATGGATCAAAGACCTAAAGATTAGGCCTGAGACAATAAGTCTTTTGGAAGAGAATATAGGCAGTACACTCTTTGACATCAGTTTCAAAAGAATCTTTTCAGACACTGTAACTCCTCAGTTGAGGGAAACAATAGAAAGAATAAACAAATGGGACTTCATCAGACTAAAGAGCTTCTTCAAGGCAAGGGAAAACAGGATTGAAACAAAAAAACAGCTCACTAATTGGGAAAAAATATTTACAAGCCACTTATCCGACAAAGGGTTAATCTCCATAATATACAAAGAACTCACACTGCTTAACAACAAAAAAACAAACAACCCGATCAAAAAATGGGCAGAGGACATGAACAGACATTTCTCAAAAGAAGATATGAATATGGCCAATAGACACATGAAAAGATGTTCATCATCGCTAATCATCAGGGAAATGCAAATCAAAACTACACTAAGATATCACCTTACCCCCGTTAGATTGGCAAAAACATCCAAAACCAAGAACGACAAATGTTGGAGGGGTTGTGGAGAAAGAGGAACCCTCATACACTGTTGGTGGGAATGCAAACTGGTACAGCCACTATGGAAAACAGTATGGAGATTTCTCAAAAAGTTAAAAATAGAAATACCCTATGACCCAGCCATCCCATTACTGGGTATCTATCCTAAGAACCTGATATCAGATATCTCAAGAGTCCGTTGCACCCCTATGTTCATTGCAGCATTATTTACAATAGCCAAGACGTGGAACCAGCCTACATGCCCAGAAACTAATGATTGGATAAAGAAGATGTGGTATATATACACAATGGAATACTACTCAGCCATAAAAAAAGACGAAATTGGCCCATTCACAACAATGTGGATGGACCTCGAGGGTATTATGTTAAGCGAAATAAGTCAGTCAGAGAAAGACGAACTCTATATGACTCCACTCATAGGTGGAAATTAGTATATTGAGAAGGAGATCTGATTGGTGGTTACCAGGGAAAAGGGGGGGTGGGGGGAGGGTACGGAGGGGGAAGTGGTGTACCCACAACATGACTAACAAAAATGTACAACTGAAATCTCACAAGGTTGTAATCTATCATAACATTAATAAAAAAAAAAAAAAAAAAAAAAATGAAAAGGGAAGTTGAGACGTAACAAAATCTGCCATGCTGGGCCATGCGATCTGCATACCGATGAATGTGGTTTAACTCTTAGCCTTGGAACATCCCATAAATTAATTGTAACCTTTCCTTTACCCTTTGGTTACAAAGGTTCATAATATCAAAACCTTATATCCGCCCTTTATCCACGGAATTTTCTGATCACTCTTACACTATCAATTTAGCCTTTCTACTACACCATTCTTATCAACACACAGGCTGCTGGTATTTTCCCATGCTAATAAATCAGAATCATCCTCGTTTGATCCCATTTCCCTCTCAAGGTATTGCCTCATTTCTCTACTTCTTTGTACATCAGAACTTTTTTTTTTTTTTTAAAGATTTTATTTTTTCCTTTTTCTCCCCAAAGCCCCCCGGTACATAGTTGTGTATTCTTCGTTGTGGGTTCTTCTAGTTGTGGCATGTGGGACGCTGCCTCAGCGTGGTCTGACGAGCAGTGCCATGTCCGCGCCCAGGATTCGAACCGACGAAACACTGGGCTGCCTGCAGCGGAGCGCGCGAACTTAACCACTCGGCCACGGGGCCAGCCCCCATCAGAACTTCTTAAAGAAGTTTTTCTTTTTGTTTTCATCTCGAACTCTTCTCCTTTGATTTTTTTTCTCAAACCAGACCGAGTCAGGTTTTGCTCCATTCTTTGCATCAGATCTACCGGTGATAAGGTATCTAATGACCACCATATGGTTAAACTCAATGGTAAATTCTCAGTTGTCCTCTTAGCTAACCTCTCCCACAGCATTTGATCCAGCTAATCACTCCCACTTTCTTTGAACACTTTCTTCACTTGGTTTCCAGGATACCAAACTCTTCTGGCATCCTCCTTCCTCATTGGTTGTTTCTTAGTTTATTGCTTGTATCTCTTCATCTTTCTGATCTCTGAACCTTGAAGTACGTCAGGATTCAGACTTGGGTTTCTTCTCTAGCCACATTTGCTCTTTCAATGATCTCATCCAGTGTCCTGACTTTAAGAATGCTTAAGACATCCCTAGTTTTCTCTCCTCTGAACTCTAGACTCTTTTTCTCAACTGCCCACTGGAACATCTAATAGACATATCAATCTTAACCTGTCCAAAACTGAATGCCTGATCTCCTTCCTTACTCAACCTGCTCCTCTGTGGTCTTCTCTGAGTTAATGGAAACACTATTCTTTCAATTGCTCAGGCCAAAAGTTTGGTGTCATTCCTGACTCTTTTCTTTTTTTTTTACACCCTGTACTAATCCATCAGCACATGCTATTGGCTGTACTTTCAATTTGTACACAGAATTCAACTACTGTACTTTTCTCAACTTGTACCACCCTAATCAGTGCCATCGTCATCTATTACCAGAATTATGGCAATAACCTCCTAACTTGTCTCTTGACTTCTATCCTTGGCCCACTACTCTTTACTTAACAGAGTGACCTGTTAATCCATAATTGAATTCTCATCATTTCCCTGTTCAAAACCCTCCAATAGCTTTCCAGCTCAATCAGAGTGAATGTCAAAGCCCTTCCAATGCCCTAAAGATGCTCCACAATCTGTGCCCCATTTTATCTCTGAGCGCATATCATGTCATTCTTATCGTAGCCCACTGTGCTCTTGACAACTGGCATAATTTCAACCGCAGGTCTTAGTGCTGTTTTTCTCTTTCCTGTAAGGCTCCTTCTCCTGATATTGCATCACAGAGCTCTTCCTCACCTCTTCTATGTCTTTATTCAAATGTCAGTCTCTCTGTCAGGTCATCACTGACCTATCTTTCTAAAGTTACAATCCTCACCCCACATCTCTATTCCCCTTCCCTGATATTTCTTCATAGGATTTACCACCATCTAGCACACCATATGTGTTTTAATGTGTTATTGTTATTACTTATTGCTTATTTTCCTCCACTAAAATGTAAGCTCCATTATCACAGGGATTTATGTCTAGTTTGTTACTTGCCCTCTCCCAAATGCCTGGGACACTTGCTGGCATAAAATAAGCACTCTGAAATTACTTATTGAATGAATGAATGAGTGGATTATAGAAATTCCTCTCTACTTCCATCTCTCCTGGTCATTTCTGGTAGTCCTTAATTGTAGCCCTGCAGAAGGCCCCAGGCTTCCTTTTCTTCTCCCATACCTCGTGGTGAATCAGAGGATTCTCAGGAAGCCAGGTGAGACCTGTCTACTGCTATGGCTGCCATACTCTCGACATACAGTAATCATAATCATACTCTCGACATACAGTAATCATAATCATAAACATACTCACAATAGTATAATATTTCCTGAGCGCAAACTCTGCCCTAGGTACTGCATTAGGCTTTATGTATTTTATATGTTTTAATTTAATCTTCACAACCCAAGAACAAGGGCCGTGGGGCTTGGTTCCCTGCTCCTGTGATTCTTTCTTATTTTTGACTGTGACTTCCTGAGTCCCATCTTCCCAGATGCTTTCCAGCCTAAGCCACAGTGGCCTCTCCTGCTGACTTTCTGAACTAATAACCTTCTCTGCTGCTCTGGCCATCTCCTAGAGTGGATGATTGGGAACAAGAAGACCAGAGATAAGGAGCCTAGAAGGATTGGGTGGGTAGAAGCATTGATGTTTTGTTTAAGGACATAAGCATAGTAACTGTTTGCATATATTGAGTACTCACTGTGAGTTAGGGACTATGCTAAGAACTCTGTATTATTATCTCATTTAGAAGCTATGACTATCTCCATTTGACCAGTGAGACAATTAAGTCATAAAAAGGCTAAGCAACTGGTCCAAGGTCTCACAACTAACTGCTAAGTACTGGTTCTAGGGCTTAGATTTTGGTAATTCGAATTTAGGGCCCTTGATCATAAGCACCACGGCCTCACTTGGGGGAATCTGCAGGAGGATTAATTGGATCAGGGTTTTTCAGTTGCACATCCTGTGCCAGGCACTGTTCTAAGTGCTGAGGATATAATCTGAGCAGCAGAAGGAGAGATTTTTTTCTGCCTTAAACCTTCAGTCTAGACCAGGTGAAAAATATTATACACTCATAAGCAAAGTCTGAAACGTATACATAGATATAAATATAGGTCATCTACTGCCCTTGGAAGTGTGACTTACCACCATTTAGTGTTTAGTCCTTATAACTTCCCTTCAGAATAGGCGAACCAGGCTTTTATGGTGGAGCCTCTTAAGCACTTATAACTTTAATTTCTATGAAATTATTAACATTTCATTTGTAACTTTGTATTTTCTTTATGTGTATGCGGGCCTGCTTAACTCTGCTATATTATCTGCCTATTGAATGTAAAGGATTTCTATTTATTTAATTGCCTTACTGCCCTAAGAATCTTAGTTTTCTTCCCTTCAAACAGAATGTTCTAAATATATGCTCCCTGCATTCCTCCTAGTTAGGCAGACACATTTTTATATACACTCCTTTTGAATGGGAAGATGAAAGTACTGGTGGGTAGAGTAATTCATCAAAAGCCATGTAGCTGGGCCTGGAATCAGAACACCCAAACATCTGAGCTTAGGATTTAAAGTGTGTGCTTTAGTCCTCTGCGTCTTTAAGAAAGATATTCAGATGCCAGCTGAAGATAAATTTTAATAGAAGAGGTATAAGTAAGCTCTCTGTGTGAAGAGCTGTGTTTTATAGGATCAAGTAAGCTTATTCATTAGGAGCCAAGGATTGGTGAGCTGCCCATCAGATCTGCACAGAGCATGGGGAAAGACACGAAGCGGTGATTTTTAATTTGCAGTTATCTACTTTACACATTTAACAGGTGAAAATGCAGATTTTCCAGCATCAGCATGTGCTCAGGTGTCTATTGGCAGTTCTAAAACTTTGAACACAAAACATTACTTTCAACTTGAGTTCGAAAAAGTAGACAGTGAAAGACCAGAGGGAGACTTTCTGTAGGCAGTCAGCACTGCCTGTTTGTTTTGCTGTTTTTTTCTCCCCATGGAAATTTCGTGTCTTATACTTCAGTTTGCTGTGTAAAATGGCTCTTTCTTGGAGCACGAGAAGTCCTGTCTGTGCCACACCTGATTTGTTTGCAGGCAGTTGTGACTGAAGGAGGCATGTGTCTTTGTTGGTATCTTTCCTTTCTTAATTGCTTCAGGTGAATATATATAAATCTGTAGATTTTTATAACAGGCTATCTTGGAGTATTAATTTGACAACAAGAGGTTGCTCTTTAGGACAAAGGAGACAAATTTTCCCATTTTGCCCAGAACTTCTAAAGCTATACCTAAGGAAGTATAGGACACTCCAGAACAAGCTGGTCATTCCATTTAGGTGACTGTACTTAATTTTTGAATAATTTCAGCCTACTAATTGGGAGGAACTCTTACCTACCCAGTAAGTAATTGAAATTGCTAAATATTGCTAAATATTTTTTTATTAGTCTGTCTTTGAGAAACAATATATTTTCCAGAAGTTGGTGGTGGGGTGGGGGTTTCTGATGATTACAGGAACTCATACAGGTCGCTCGCAGCCAAGGAAGCACACACATCTGTTGCTGACTTTTTCTCTCTGTTTCCCTTGGTCAGTAAATTTCCCTTTCATGTATCCAAGTTGAAGGGACATTTCACAGCAAGTGCACCCATGCTTTCCATGGCCCTTTATTTCCTGAGTCTCAGAGTCATTAGAGGCACAATAGCCACCTCATGTCACTTGGATGCCTAAAGTTTTGAGAAGATGCCCTCAGGGACTAGGGCATCACAATTGATCTGGAAAGAGGCCTCAGCCCCTCATCCCAACAAAGGAGCATCTGTTGAAGGCCTTTTGCCTGAAGTGGTTCTATTCAGGCCCAGGCCACTAACTTAGCCCTTTTAAATCGCCAACCTCATTGTTCAAGGTATTTCTTGAAAAGAGGAATGTGTGTGTCATTTAACTCTAGTTGTTTAGTTAATGCTGAGAATGTCTCGCCTAGGGTCTGTCATCACAAGACTGGTCTGAATCACAAGAGTAACCCTCCTGTCACCAGCTTAAATTGATATAGCTCTTCCTGGCTTTCCTTGTACTTGACAGAACAGTATGTCTTTTAATTCTCGTGTGGACACAGAGGAAACAGCTATGATTATACTTCTTTTATGAAGGATAAAATGCGCTTGCCTCTTCAAGCCCACTGAACTTGGTTTTGATAAAAATTAGTTCAATGCTGGTTGATGAATTGCATTACGAGAAATAATTATTGAATTTTCTTTTCTTATTCTTTGCTATTCAGGTAGTTTCATAGTTGAACTCAATAAAAACAGCTTTTGAGAAGCCAGATGCATGACTGGTTGCAAGTCTGTCTCTCAGCTCCAAGCCTTTTATAAAGCAACGCTGCTTAAAGACCTTTGGTCCAGCCAAGATCTATGCTCCTGAAACAGGGATATGCAGCAGGATGCCAAGAGGACACTGGATAATTTGTCCATGGTTGATCTAACATAAAAATAATGAGGTTTCCTAATAACTAGATTATTTTTATGTTAGATCAACCGTGAACACAATAGAAAAATTCACATAAAATTGTAATGTAACCCAGGAAACTTCAGAGAATGTTTAGTCTTATGGGGGCCTCTGCCTACCGCTTCCACCTTCTCAGTTGTTTGGCAGAGTAGACTACTGTAGGAGATACTTCATGAAGGGATGCTTCACGGTAGCAGTTTAAGAATCATTGCTTCTAGCCCAATTCTGCCTCTTGCACAAGGATGCCACATTCTGTACCTCTCAAAGGATTTGTTGACCTTGTTTGACCTCCTAATATTGATCTTGTCCGTGATGGCAATATTGGCTATTCTACCGAAATAGCAGAATGTACTGATGACATTTCTTCTTCATAACTTATGCTGAGATGGGACCACATTTAGTCTTCTGCAGGTTTCAAATTTGAACACACTGTGCAGTGAGTCTTCTGAGTTTCCAAAATAAAAAGCAAATATATGCAAGATTTCCCAAATGCTCACTTCATGTGAAACATTTAGGTGAGTGCTTTACATACATTTGTTACAATTGCTGTAAGTTGCCTTTATTATTATACTTATTTTGAAGATGAGAAAACAGAGGCTTGGAGACAGTAATCAACTTACCCAAGATCACACAGGTAGTAAAGGGCAGAGGTGGGATTTCAAACCCAAGTATTCTGAGCTTGAGCCCATACCTTAAATTACTCTTGATGTAGCTCTTCTCTCTGTCCGAGTATTTTAAGAACAGTTCCTGTAGAGGAGTTTCTGAATGATGACCTTTATTCCTTTGATGGTAATTTTATATCTATGGATAGTCATCATACATTAATGAAGAAATATAATTATGCTCATTCATTCAACAAAGATTTTTGAATCCTAACTATGGGCTAGCCTCTATGGATGCAGATATGAGTAAGGCAAGATCTCTTTCTTGGAGTAGTTCACAGTGTAGTGGAGGAGACAGGAATATAAATAAATCTGAAACAAATAATGACAAGATGAAACAATATGTGCTATAAAAGAGGCAGAGAGAGAATACAGCCCAGGAATACCTACTACATGGCCGTAGAATTCATGTGGGGAATTGAGATGATGTAGTTACCATAAAAATTGTTCCTCAAAAAGGGCTGATTATAATGAAGGACAAGGAGGAGCAGACACAAGGATGAAGGTGGAATAAATCTCAAGTGAGTCTTTCAAACTCGCTGGATAATTTTGCTGGGCTCTTTGCAAACATTGAATTGCTAATTCTTAGTGGTTTCTGAAATCAGTTTCATTGGCCAATCCCATTCCATGCCTTCAAGCAAAACTTCAAGTTAATAGTAGCATTTGTTTCTCATTAATTTCTTTGGTTTTCGTAATGGCCAATTTGAGGGCTTATTAATAGTTAATATGTTTAGCAATGTTAACATTTACATTAATAAAACAGATGCCAAATTACTACCCCAACTAACCATTCCTATGGTAAAGAGCCAAGAGACTTAAATAGTAGTAGAGTTGGATTGAGCTAACCCACAGAGGACCAATAATGTTCAATTGTCTTATTCTCTCATGATTGCAGTCTACACATCTATTTCAAAATTCATAGATGTTGCTACATTAAACTTTTGTTTGTTTTTTTAATGATATACTTTTAAAAGTAAAGTGTTTACTTGTTTAACTGCTCTTCTCCTTATTTCAGGACTAGACATACAACCAGTATAGGTAATCTATGGTTTTCTTATGCTAAACTTTTGCCAACCTAGATTTTTGTAAACTGGCAACAATAAGATACCTCATGTATGCTGAATTTAGGCTTTTGCTCATCCTTGGAAAAACATTTTAAAGTCAACTCCTAGTGGTGCTGTTAGCCAAGAGTTTATAGTATAGGCAACACAATCGTGTTTGCACATAGAGAAGTGTTTATCTAATTATTCGAATATTAAGATATTTTATAAGAATCATTCGAAAATAGGAGGCTGGTACTTACACTAGTGGTAAGAAGTATGAGTCTCGTAAACTTTGATAATTACAGAAAAAATTAGGTTTGACATAACATGAAATTTTAGCTTCATTGTATGCTCGTCTGACTGTAATTGGTGTGTTAATCAAGATATGCTAACTGCTGAAGTAAACAAAAACTCAGTGGTTTACTTAATGCAGTAAAAGTTTTTAATCACTCATGTTGCAGTCAAATTACAGAAGTGGGTATCTCCTTCTGTTCCACATAGTGATTCAGAGACCCAGGCCTCTTTTCGTGTGGCCCTACGTTAACTAGGATATCACAGTTCATCAGATCCCCTGCCTCTGCCTGGCAGATGAGAGCTGAAAGAACAGGTGGAGATCACATAGAAGAATTTGGGGGGGGGGAAAGGCCAGAAAGTGGCACATGTCACTTTCACTTGCATTCTTTGGATAGATTTCAGTTACATGGTCTGAGGTAATTGCAGAGATGTCTGATTGTGTGCTCAAAAGGGAAAGGAACGGGGATTTGATGATGCCATGGCATTTCCTTTGTCACAACTGGTCAGATGCATGTTTGTGAAGAAACAGAAAAAGATTTAGGAACAGGTATAAGATGCTGGAAAGATCGCTAAAATTGCCTGTGGGAGACAGAATATGACCAGGGATTTGGTGGTCTTTGGCGCTTTAAGAATAGACTTGATTCTCCTCCCACCGTTCTTCTGCTCCGGTGCAGGCAGGTCATTGTGGGCTTATGCAAATATGTGCAATAGCAGAGGATTTCCAGTAGGAGTACAGATGGCCTCCCCTTCTGCAGGAATTGGGTTCTAGAGAATGTAAAGAAGAGATATAAATTGTGAGCACTTTTTCTATAAGACCTAGAATGTAATTGACAACAACCCAAATTTTGGTCCAATATTCTAGATTTTTCTATCTGACTTTCAAATCTCTGATAACATCAAGGAAGAGAGCTAAGTCTTTTAACACAGTCAACACGCCCTGGGATCAATCAGGGCGGTCCTCTGGAGTAATGTCTACAGAAATGCAGGAGCGGAATTACAGAATTACGAGACAGAAAACATTTCATTTGAGGGGTTTCCAAGGACTCCACAAATGGGAGACGTCCAAATACTTAAGTCAGAAACCCCAGTGATTTCCCATACAGTGTCCCTTGGTGTTTGCTAAAGCTCAGCACATGACATAAACATTGCACAGCTGGAGACAAAGTACCATATTCCCTGACAGCTTTAAAGCAATATAAAGCTATGAATTGTCTGTTGATCATTTTACCACACTTATTGTCTCTAAAATTAGATGCTGATCTCCTGGAGGGCAGGGACTCTAACCTTCAAATGTAATTTTATGTCACAAACACAGTAAAAGTCAAAGAACTGCCCTCTTATAGTAACAAATAAGCAGAATCTGCCATAAGCCGCTTCAGAAGAAGAATCTGCACCTAACGCTGACCTCCGTGCTGGAGCCACCCTGTCTTTTTCTGGGGCAATGGGTTACAGTGGGTTCTCCTCTAATAACTATTCTCGCCCTGAAAATAGAATGTGAACTCCCTTCACTGGCTGATTTCTTCTTTGATGTATAAAAGAAGACCTTTTTCATCAGTGCGTGTCATTACTGGGGGTTATCATTCATGCTTTAGCATTTTGATTAGACTAAACAAATCATCTGTGAAAGATTGCCTTCCATAGACCTAGGTAAAGCTAAACACAAACAACAACAGAAATGATTCTTCTGAAGAAATTCACTTCAGCAGCACCTGACTCTGGGTTATGGTGAGAACACGAAATATGTTTCTAAGCCCAAAGTCCTGCAAGAGGAAGAAATTAGATGGAGCTAGATGGACGGGAACCTGTGGGAAATACATATCAGGATAAGGAGCAAGGATCCATGACATGTCACAGGCACTTCTAAGCCCTGCAATCAGGTGAGGCCTACAGAGTCTTTTTTTGTAATCCTGGAGAGGACCGATGAAAAATTGGCACTCTCAGAGGTTTTGGAACACTTTGTATGACCTTGCTGGGACTTGAATTTTCATTATTGTTTCTCTCATATGGAAATGTTTGCGAGTCTATCTTACATGAAGGGTAGAGAACTGAAAAGAAGTTTGCAAAAATGAAGTCAGTTTTCACTTCAGAAGATTGACCTCATTGCTTCCTGAGGCAACAGCAAGGGAGGGCAGAGTCTTCTCCAAAACCTCTGGAGCTTGTCCCGTCAACCTGGGGCTACTAGACCTGAATAGGGTTACACAAAGTATCACAAAGTCTTTATTAACTAGATTGTCATCCACACAATTTCCTGAATTCATATCATGTTGCCTGGAAGAAATTTTGTAAAAGAAGAGATTTTTGAACAAAGTGTGATAGTCTTTTATAGGATATCTTTTACAGGAACCTTTAATAGCATGGCAAAATAAGTCAGAGGTACCATGAAGTTCTTTTTACCCTTCATGGACAAAACTCTCTGCTGTTCTATTTCATTATCTCTACGGTTCCGAGTCTTGGGACCTCATGTCTCCATGATACCTTGGCTTCCTCTTCTGTTTGGGCCCACCATGTGCATTCACCTGAATTTTCCTCTAGGGGGCACCATTCCTGCCGCTGTTTTATCGGATTAAAATGAGTAGTCTTAACTGCTTTACTTTCAGGGACCTGGTTGGCTTATAAAAGTGAATTTGATGATCAAATATGCAATGTCATTGTTGGAGTAGCCTTTTCCCTTTCATTTCACAAATATTTATTGCACACCCACTTTGTGCTAGTTTCCATGGGATATCAAAATAAATAAGGTCTGATTTGCTTCCGAAATGCACACAATCCTCTGGAACTTAATATGTTATATTTCTTTCTTAGTATATTTGTATTTTAAAGGGCCGTTTAGGGCCTTAACCCAAAGGAACAAATAGTATTTAGAATTTCAGGCAGAGCTAATAGAATGATCCTTTTGTTTGGGGTCTAGAGGAATAGAGGTGATTGGGAAGCTCTTAGATCCAAAAATAGAGATGGTATAACTGTGTATGTGATAGCCCATAACCCCAGCTCCATGGACTCAAGTTTTGGCTGTTCATTCATATCACTGAGGGATGGTAGGGAAGACATGATTGAAAAATATATATTTTCTGTACTTGCCTGTGAGGCAGCCACTATGTAACATGTTAAAGGACCTCTTGGGATATCCCAAACAGCCATGGCTTTCCCTCACATGTGATATCTCTGGAAATTTGTGAAATTCAGTTTCAGTGTTGCTGATTCAGTGCACTGAATTTGGTGGATGAATTGAGAGAGAGAAATTACAAACCCAAACCGAATTCTACTTTTGGCTTCAGATCCTGTTGACCTGCTGCCAAATGAATGCCATTTTCATGATTCACTGTTTTTACTCTTCATAGAAAGGAAGGTTCTCTGGGTAACTTGGCACCAACTATCATGTGAATGGCCTTAGTTTTCTTGGCCCAGGTTCAGGTTTGTAGCCCATCATCAAATGTTACTATTAAGCTTTCAGTTGGGGACAGTATTTGACAAACCCCAGATGCACATAGGAAGCTTGAGACTCCTGTGCTAGAAACTGTTACAACAAAAGGAAAACAGTAGAATCCTCTTGATTGGATGAATTATTCACCTTGACCCCAGGCCCTGTCTTCCAAAGTGGAGGGATGCCAGCCTTTCCTGTCCACATTAGGAGAGCTTACAAATCAAAACAAAAGCTGTATTTTTGAAATTTTTCTTTTGGAAAGTCTGTTACTGATGAGCAAACAAGGTTTTAAAAAAATCAAAGTCACCTGTAGCTTGAAATGCAATCCGTTAGATGGTTCGGTTATTTTTAGAAGTTGATTTCTGCTTTGAGGTTAGGGGCTCATGGTTTAGAGGAAAGGATATAACGGAACATGTGGGCTCTGGACCCTGCTTCCAGGTATGTGGTTGTCAAAAGTCCCCTGCCATTCATTCACGGGTCTCAGATATCTCACCTTTTAGAGGAAGACCAGGGTGAAGTGGCCTTCTGTATTGCTTCTTTAGTTAAAAGTCTAAGATTCTAGGGGCTGGTCCGGTGGTGTAGTGGTTAAGTTTGTGTGCTTTGCTTTGGCAGCCCGGGGTTCACAGGTTCAGATCCCGGGTACAGACCTAGAACTGCTCGTCAAGCCACGCTGTGGCAGCATCCCAGGTAAAGGAGAGGAAGGTTGGCACAGATTTTAGCTCAGGGCTAATCTTCCTTACACACACACACATACACACACAAGTCTAGTATTCTAAACATTTGGCTGATGACACTGGTCTCTGAAGTCAGTCTCAGGTGGTAGATTTTAAGAAGTCAGTTGGCATCTCCCATAATATATCACCTTTCCCCATGTTTAACTCAAGTTCATCTCTCTTCCTCCAGGGCCTTCATTTTATTTCTTCTTCAGCACAGTCGTGCTGGCCATAGACTTAATCCCTCCTGTTAGATCCCCTGGAAATGATGAGTGTCGAGGGTCTACCAAAGCTCCTCCCTCTTTTCCTGACGATCTTCTCAGGTTCAGAGATGAGCCTGAACTCAGCTCACAGGCCACTTTTTTTTTTCTGATAAATTGATATAATGCTGCTAAAAACTTTGCTGTGTCTCTAGGATCTTCTTGAATTAATCGTATTGAACCTTCAAGGAAGCTGACAGCTGTAGCCCAGCCTTAAGCCACGTGGACAACCCAAGCAGGAGAAAATCACTTCAACTTTCCATACTTAAATTCGAATAGGCTTACCAGAGGGAAAAAAGAAGACGGTTTCTGCAACACTACCATACTGGTTTAAAGGTGGAAGGCAGGTGGCAGGAGAAGGAGGCTGGCACTGGTGGTAGAGAGGTTAGAGGATGTGTTAAGACTCATTAAGAGAAGGATCAAAGGGAAAAATCCAGGGCCGGCCCGGTGGCGCAGTGGTTAAGTTCACATGTTCTGCTTCTCTGAGGCCCGCGGTTCGCCGGCCCGGATCCCGGGTGCAGACATGGCACGGCTTGACATACTATGCTGTGGTAGGCGTCCCACATATAAAGTAGAGGAAGATGGGCACGGATGTTAGGCTTCCTCAGCAAAAAAGAGGACTGCCACTAGTTAGCCCAGGACCAATTGTCCTCAAAAACAAAAAAGGAAAAAATCCAGGATCCCAAATTAACCAACTTTTCACGCTTGCTCTCTGTCTTCTCTGAGTCTCATTTGTTGATTTCAAGCCTGTCAGAGGCATTAGTTTAAGACTTCAAGTTTGAGGCAGTAATAGATTTTTATGGCAGGCCACATGGTCTCTTGACCCGGGTTATGCTCCTTCTGGTGACAGGAGGGGAAACTTCTGTCATCCACTGTATTCACTGAAGCTGGGACCCAACCTGTCTCTGCAACTGCAGGTGGTCATGGCCTCCATTCTGAACAGGCATTCATGGAGAGTTGCAGAATTTTCTAGGAAATGGAGGCCCAGAGAAGGGAAATAAATTCTCCAAGATTACACAGCTTAATAGAGACAGACCCAGGACAAGAAGTCAGATCTCTACCCCTGCATCTTGTTCCTCCCTTTGTATCACAATGCTTTCCTGTCTCAGAGAGCCGAGGGGATGATTTTCTGACTATTTTATGGTGAACAATGAAATGGGGCCCCCAAAACTGGTTATCTTTAGTCTATTTCTTAATGAGCTTCACCATTTGGTCCCTAAAATTCTTCTCATTCCCTGAATTGGTATCTATCTAAAGTTTAGGAAAGTAAATCATGCCTCTGATACTATTCTTAGGCTTTCTTTGATTTGAATAAGCAAATATGGCAAAGTTCTAAGGGAACTGATCATAATTTTAGTCATTCTGGTGCCAACTTCCCTCCCCCACATCGACAAGTCAAGAGGCTGATGTCTAATCACAGAAACGCTGGGTGGAAATCCATGAAATGCTTCATTTACCTGCGTTTTACTTTCTTCGTGTCTAGAGATAGATAACAATTAAGTAACTGTGTGGGGATGTTTTAAGGCCTTTCTACTGACATCCACATGCAAAATAGAATGTGTTCAAAATACACTTAAATTGTGTAGGCACCATAAGGGTAAAGCTAATATGAAAATAACTGCTTGCAGGAAAATGAACAGAAAGCTCCAATGGTGGCAGAAAATAATGTGTACAAGGTGGATAATAAATAATACCATTAAACCCTTGTATCATTCCTGCTTTCTGTCAAAGTAAAAAATGTGATATTTATTGCTAGGCCCATAATTACTTTTATGCTTGAAACAGGAAGAAATTGGGTTGACAGTACAGGAAGGTATGAACAAAGCGGTTTTTTCTGTGGGGGTGGTGGGAGGGGTGGGATGAGGTTTTATTTTCTTAAAGGAGAAGGGAGTTCCTATTAGCCTCTCCTTTCTACCAACCACCCAAAAAAGAAAGAGTTTTGCCATTTCAGCCATTAGGAGAGATTCCCTGACCTTTCTGGGCTGTGTGGTTGTGGAGATTCCAGAAGAAGGAAAATGAGAAAATGGGGTCATCAGGATTAAGGAAAGCTTTGTAGAACAAAGGGTAAATATTACTTTAAGGTAATAATTCAGAATTTCCCAAAACAACGTATTTTTGTCTATCCATATAGGTTATTTGCAACTATTACAACAACCTGGATCTTGATTTCAATCAAGGTTTCACCTCCCACAGTCCTCTTTCCCACCCGACTCCATCTTCTATTACCTTCTACGTTTTAAAGAAGATCATTTGGAATCATTTCACCAAGAAGATTAGTTCTTTTCCAGATAACAACTGCATACACTATTTGGGAAAGAACTTTGATACCAGCTTGAAACGTTTGAATCCTAAAACAAGGGAAGCAAAGCTTAGATACAACCCAGCAATCCCACTAAAGTCAGCTTCCTTACCTACAGCCTGAGCTCCATGAAACTCAAAATCTATCCTCTGTGAGTTTCAAGGCTAAAAATAAGGTACTTGTACCTTCAGCACCTGAGGGCTTAAATCATAATTTATATTCCATAAATGTAGCCACATTGTCTCTTTTCCCTTTTGTACTTTATCATTTCTGACAGAAACCATTTGAAGTTTTATTTCAAATTATCTGGCTTGTCTGCATAAAGAAACTCAGATTTGTCATTGTTTAGGGGTGTGTGTGCTCGTGTGCGTGTCTATGTGTTTGTGTGAGTGTTTAATTAAACTCATGTGAAATGTCATCTGAGCCGAAGGCAATGATTTTTCCTTTACTCATTTAATGTTGCACAGATTATGGCGAGCTTTTCATTTGTTTAATTTGTCATGTAATACCACTGCCTTTTAAGCATGCTGGCTTAGTCAAAAGCATTCATTTAGATGGGAATAAAAGTTTAATTACTCCCTTTCACCTTTACGCATTGATTACAAATTCTGTGGTGTCTTTTGGAGGCTGCATCGAATGAGCAAGGAGATTTCCATCCTACTCCTGAATTACCTGTGTGACTTTGGACGAGTCACTTCCTGTAATACTCAGTATAGGCTAACTGCTACCAAAAAAATTAAAAATCTCATAATAGAATTTTATTTTTCACTCAAATAGGAGTTAAATTCAGATGCTATGGTGGGCCACATAGTACCTATGACATAAGCATGAGAGTCCTGGAAAGCGTCTCTTATGCGTGCCTCGGGGAAAATAATAGAGGGCAAGATGAAAGTATGATCTTGCGAAGGTTTGCACCTCTGTTTTAGTTGTATGAGACTATAATCCAATTTTACCTAGTTCAAAAAAATGGTGGGTTTATGAGCCAATGATACCCAAGGCAGTCTGAGCAACACCAAGCCATGGGGAGAATCAGCAGCATTTTGGCTACAGACACTAGGACCAGGCATTTGTTTGACTCAAGGATTTTCACTCTCTGGCTCCCTCTGCAGACTGGATTCATCTTCTCACACTGTGGATCAGCATATCGACCATGGTATATAGAGGGATAGGGTGGCTGACATCCCTTGTTTTATGTATCTTTAATCTTTATCTTCTGGAAAGGAACTGACTTGATGGTCCAAATCATGAGATGGGTTTGGATTCTGATATGGTTACGTGTGGTGCACCATAACCATCAACTAGCCAAAGGACAGTCACCCTATAGTAATGTGAAGCATGGGGGAGGGTTAGCATCTTTGTTCCCATTTAAATTACTATCTTCCAGACTGAATATCAGTGGTTGCTGGTACCCCATAATTGTGTCTCACAATTGTGAACGTTATCTTTCTTTCTCTTTTATATCAAATATGCCTTTTCTTTTGTCCTAGATCTTCAGATCTGTGTTTGCTGCTGGGTTAATCTGATAAATTAATCCCTGCTGAAGGGTTTATGACTAATGAAGATTTAAGGAGCTAATCCTCTCTTGGGTGCATTTTCACAGAAGTACTCAGTGTCTTTAACTGTAAGAGGAATATTCAGTGTGTACTGGGAACTTATTACACGCAAAGAAAGCATTGTGCTAGAAAATGTGGGTAATACAAAGTCAGTTGAGACATGGCTCAGCTGGTGTGGAGTGAAGCTTGTTGGCCCTGGCATTAGATTGCTAAAAAGTTCAAGCTTTGCCACCTGACAGGTGTTATACTTGGGCAGGTTGCTTGACTTCTGTACCTCATTTCCCTCTTTTGAAAATGGTGGGGATAGTGATAACTACCTTACATACTTGTTTGTGAGAATTAAATGAGATGTACAAACGTGTGCAATACTCAGGACAGCAACTGGCTCATTGTAAAGGTCCCATGATTCCTACCTTTTAAATGCCAAAGTTTATATAGATTATTTTTTCTTAAGAGGATGGGTTTAGTCTGTCCTCTCAAGCTTCATTTCTAGGGTAAACTTTCCTGTTACTGCCTTGTATTAGAAAAGTCTCTTACCTCCGAAAACCCATTTCATCATCTTGGAAAATCTAAGCACTGCGGGATCATTTTGTCTTAGTCCCTTGGTCTTAGCTTGAAATTTTCAGCTATAGCCTGTAGTTTATTTAGGTATAGTTCTGGGAATGTCTCTGGGCAATGAAAGCTACCAGGGCATCTGTAAAATCTTTACTGTACACCAGTATCCATGCATCCCCGCCTCCCCACCCCCCGCCACATTCTGAGTGAGTTCTATTTCAAGTAACGCTATCTTCCTCAATCACTAATTCCAAAAGTATGGTTGTTAGCTAATCCATTCAGTGTAATTTGAGGACAAATGCAGACAACACTTTCGGGTAAATTTCATCTTTTCTGTATAGGCATGGATAGAATAAAAAGGAAATCAATAAGGAAAATGAAGACCTCCCATGCTAAGGTCGATCTCTGAAGACCTCTTTTGTTTTTCTCTCTCTCTCTTGGGTTCTGAACTTGCTTTAACGAAACTAAAGGGAATTATTTCAACGAGTATTTTGTTCTCAGATCTGTGCTATTTTTTGATTGGCAGCAAATCATATACTTAAAATAGACTGAACCAGTCATAAAGGACACTAACATTTATGGAGCATCAACTCTGTGTTACACACTCTTAACAACACAGTCAAATTTATTATTAACCTAAGACTCAGAGTAGTCAAGAAATTTGCCCCAAATCACACAGCCAGTGAGTGTAAGAACTGAAATTTGGGTCCAGTTTAGGCTAAATCTAAAGGACTTGCTTTTTCTCTTCTCTCATCCTCCTTCAAGACTACATCAGCCTAACATTTCAGAAAAAAAGACGAACTGTTACTAACTAATTTATTAAGTAGATAGAAATATGTGACTACCTTGGTTATCAACCTGTTTTAATAATTCATTGGCTTAAAATAGGGATTCTTCTAATGTTTCTTGAAGTTATTAAAGGGAGACAAAGAATATCGCTGTGACTGACCAACACATGTCTCTTGATCATACATTTCCTTTAAGGAAGAACATATGATGAGGTCCAAGTTCTTTCATGAACAAGCAAACCTGCTCCTCAATAATGCAGTGTTGGGCAGTCAAGGCTCTGGGGCTATCAACACAGGTTGATAGTCCTAATTGACCTCTCCAGGCCACTTTCTATAAAATAGTGATGATATTAATAGTATCAATATCATAAGCTTGCTGTGAGAAATGAGTCAATCAAGATATTTGTACAGCAATTAGAACAGTGCTTTCTTCCTGATAAACATTCAAAAAGTATTAACTACTCCAATTATTAGAAATACAAGAAGGGTCTCTATGAGTGTTCTTGCTGAATTTACGCTACGGCCGCCATAAATTTAAACGGTCTGTAGTTTTCGAAGCTCTAATAACTTACTTTTATTTGGATTTCTGCATTGTCAACTAAATTAGCCAATTCACTTTGGTGCTCAGGATTTGGTTCTACCCCATAATATTTTTTATAAATTCTCATTTCTAGACCCTCGGGCTCCTTTTCATATACCTGTTTTGAGTATATCAAATATTTAGGAAAATCTCTCCAAAATTACTGAGAGCAATTTATTCCCCTTTCAAAAATTTCTATCACAATGTATCATCTTAGAGGTTAAATTAAAAAGCTGTTACTTTTAATGAGGATGTCCTTGAATACCTCATCTACTCATTTCATGTAGAATGGAGATAATTTTTATAAGTAAACTCAGTAAATTTTGTAAATAAACTAAAGAAAGCAAACATACTTATTGAGGTTTAAATATTTTGCTTCATTTTCATGCAAATTAATTTCTTCAAATTCTTAAACTTTCTTGGGTTGAAACAGGTGTTGGTTCAATCTATGGGAATGAAGTGTTGACAAAAGAATGCAAATATTGTAGAAATGTATGCCAATCTGGTGCATGTGGCTGCAAGGCTGTCTTCCTAAAGCTGGCTTCCCAAGAAGTTCCCAAGTTACTCACTCCTTTTGGGGTCCACACGTTTGACCACTTGCCCATCACAGTCCATTCTGAGAGTGGTGCTTTCCAACTTACACCATTTTAACTTGGAGATATCAAGAGTATGTCAGACAGTTTTGATCTGACTGGAGAAACTTTCATCCCCTCCATCACTACACACCCACTCGTTTCTACCACCAGGTTTGCTCTGATTTTGAGGCAGAGTCAAGAGCAAAAAATGATAGAGTAATAGCTTTCATCTTCTGATTATTTCCAGTGGTTATGTTTTTAAACCAAACTTACATGTCTACATAATTTAAAGAGTCTACTAGTTCTAAAGTTTTGATAAAGATCATGCCCAGCTTCCCTACGATTTTTTTTTTGTTTTTAGGAAATGTTGAGATTAATGTAGGAACCCTAAGGTGACTAGTTTCCAAATCTGGCTCTGAGATTATTGTGTGACTATGTAACCTCAGCGTCCTTAACAGTAAAATGGGGTAATAGTATCTTTCCCATAAGACTCTTTGGAAGAAAAAAATGAGTTCAGTACCTAAAACAATATCTGAAATGTAATAAGTACTATATCAGTATTATTAAAATTAATTTTATTCAATGCTAAACATTTTATTAAATTATTATAAAAACATTGTTATCCCTCAAAGGTAACTGTTATCAATTATTTAGATGATCCTTTTGATATTTACTACCACATCACTAATTAATATATACCGCTATATATTTAATTTTCAGTTCTAGGGATTCAGTTTTATGGAAGATCAGGATTTTTCTCATTCCTCACTTTTGCCCCACCATGTTCACCTACCCATCCACACACATATACACCCACCTTCCCACACAGACACACAAACACACAACCACATGGGTGCACACACACTTGCTTCCATTCTTAATCCTCTAAAAACAGCTATATCATACTGTTGTGTAGATCAGTGTTCATTGTTTGCCCTGTTGTGACCTTCTAGTAAATTTTATTTCCTTTTCCATTCTAAACTTTCATTTGCTTGATTATCTGTCACCAATAACTGAACCAAGAGTATCGGCCAATTGCCTAAATCTCCTTTCAAAACATTTATTGACACCAGGAAGTCATCAGTTAATGTCGTTTTTTGAAGAAGTTTCCTCCAGAACCGGTCTGGACTGATTGCATAGTTATCATCCTGGGATCTCCTTTCACTTTCATCCTAATGATTCTCTTGGCCTCTTTCCTGTGTTGGAGCTCCCATTTTCTGTATCCCATTGTATTAGTGTCCTAGGACTCCTGTAACAAATTATCACAAACTTTGTTTCCTTACTTTTCTGGAAGCTGGAAGTCCCCAGTGAATGTGTTGGCATGGTCATGCTACCCGTGAAGGCTCTGGGGATAATTCTCCCTGTCTCTTCCAGGTTCTGGTGGCTCCAGGCATCGTTTTTCTTTCTATTATGTAACTCCAATCTGTCTCTGTCTTCAGGTAGTCTTCTCCCCTGTGTCTCAGTCAAATCTACCTCTGCCTTTCTCTTAGGATGGTGCACGTCATTGGATTTAGGGCTCACCTCCAATCCGGGATGATTTCATCTCAAAATCCTTAACTTAATTACATCTGCAAAGACCTTGTTTTTTTCCTCCAAATAAGGTCACATTCACAGGTTCTGGATAGACATACAGTATTTTGGAGGGGGCCACCATTCAATCCACCACACCCTTGTCTTCCTGTCTCATTTTGCTTCTTCAGTTTAGCAGAACACTTTCTCCAGTAGCTTTTTGAGAAAGAGCATATGGGAGGCAATATTTTAAAAACTTTTCATATCTGAAATGTTTTTATTTTTCTTATAAATATTATTAACAATTTGTCTTGGAATAGACATCTAGGTTGGAAATCATGTTTCTTCAACACTTTGATGACACTACATTCTTGTCTAGTTCCAAGTAGCTAAAGCCATTTTAATTTCGTGTCCTTTTTATGTGACTTTTTTTTTTTATCTCTAGAAGCTTGTAGATTCTTTCTGCCTCAGTTGATTAGTCTTCTTATTAAGCATGTAATGCTTTTCATCTAGTCCACTAGGCATTTGGTGGGTCTTTCAATCTGGAAAATCATGCTCCTCAGTTCTGGGAAATTTTCCAAAATTATTTTATTGATGAGTTCCTCTTTTGCTCTGATCTTTTTTTCTGGAGCTCCTATTATTTGCACAGTAAACTTCCAGTATTGTTGTTCCAATTTTCTCATGTATTTTCACCCATTTTCTGTCCTTTGTGCACTACTTTCTAGGAGATCTCTTTATCTCCCAGCTATTTCTGCTATCACATATTTTTAATATCCAAGAACTCTTTTTTATTTTCTCTGAATGTTCCCTTTTTATAGCTTCATGCTTTTGTCAATGGAGGCAATTTCTCCTCTTATCTCTCTGGGAATATTGTTTGTTTTATTTTTATTTTTTTCAGTATTTTTTTCCCCTGAATCAGATCTCTTTCCTCCAGGTTCCTTTACTTTGATTTTATATTTCATGTTAGTGGTGTTCCTTAAATAGGGATCAAAAAAAAAAAAGAAAATAACCAACCTTACCACCAAGTGCCATCTCATAATGTGATTTTTTTCTTCTTTCTATTTAAAACTGTATTCTATTCCTCCAAGCTTAAAGGTAGTGATTATCAAGACCGTTCTGGGGGCCAGCCTGGTGGCGCAGCGGTTAAGTTCGCACATTCCACTTCTCAGTGGCCTGGGGTTCGCTGGTTCAGATCCTGGGTGCGGACATGGCACTGCTTGGCACACCATGCTGTGGTAGGCATCCCACATATAAATTAGCAGAAGATGGGCATGGATGTTAGCTCAGGGCCAGGCTTCCTCGGCAAAAAGAGGAGGACTGGCAGTAGTTAGCCCAGGGCTAGTCTTCCTCAAAAAAAAAGACAATTCTGCTCAGTTTGCTCCTTCTGGGGTTTGGTAGACCTTTGCCCCAGTCTCGTTTAGATTCAGAGCAGAGAGTTATCTACTTTTCACTGGTCGGACCTACTTCTGACATTATTTTCAATTTTATTATAATCTGTTTTGCCTGAGGGACAAGGGGGAACCTATAATCAACCCCAATCTCTACTCCAGGAAAAACTCTTAACATTTTTATCCTTTTTCCCATTCAGCATTCCTTGGTCAACTTCTGCTTTTATACAATTTAATAAAAAAAAAAAAATCAGTGGATGGAGAGTTAGGACTCATGGAAATTGGCTAAATTCCGTTGTCAATAATCTTTGAGATTGGAGGGCAAGTGTTTAGCTCCTCTCATCTCAGTTTCCTCATGTGTAAGATGTAAGAAGTTGTCCTAAACCTGAAGTTTCTGATATGGCTGGGTATCAGTAGTTCTATGGAGGTGCGTAAGCAGATCTCTGTCAAGAGGAGAGAGAAATAGAACAACTCTTGCTCCCTTCTCCCTCCAACCCACGCAGGCTACTTCTGTCTGTTTCCACCTAAGTTTCTAAGATTTTTGTCATTTGATTGCTTTTTTGGAGAGATTGCTTAGAAATCTAGGTTTCTAAGATTTTTGTCATTTGATTGCCAAAAAAATTTTTTTAATTAACTGGTTTTGGTGATGTCAAAGGTTCTTTTTGTCTGTGAAATCTTGTAATTTTTTGTGATACTTCTTCTATGTGTTCTGACCTTTGAGACTTGTAGCATGAAGGCCCCATATGGTCACTGCTGATCTGTCACATTTATGAGCAAGTAACAATCTCTTTTATCACATGACATGTGGTTTCTTCCATGCTTCTGGAACTTGACTGTGTGGTGCTAAGAAGTCTTGGCAGTCAGGTGAAATTAATAAAGAAATATGGTAACAGACAGGAGGTCCCACACTGAAGCCTTTGAAAATATTATAATAGCTCCAACTGTGTGGAAATGGTTCTTAACTTTTTTAAAACCATAGAATACCTCAGCATGTGGATGCTTATGGATTAATAATCACTTTACAGCACTGTTGGAGATTAGTTATCCATCATTGCAATACGGCCTATGTTGCCAGAGAGAATTTTAGGGGTCTGAATGCACAATGTACTGAGAATGAAGCACTAAAAGAGTTATTTCTTCCTTCCTGTGAAATGTATTTTGGTCTAGCAGATGAATCGTATCATTAGACATTTTTATGCACTGTCAGGCTATGTACTGGAACCAATAGCTTTTATCTACCCCCAACCCCCATTACAAAGTACTGTAGAACAAAGGGCAACTCTTGTTGAGTATCAGAAGTCTTGGGGAACAGTAAAAAATAAGCAGAATCTCTTCCTGCTGAAACATTGGTACCCAAGAAGAGAAAAGAGTGTTTCAGTGGTTCTTACTAGTAGTGGAGAAGTAGATAATGATAGAGAAATTAGGCAGGCAATTGTACACATATTACGAGTGTGTTGTTTGGTATATTTTATTTCCATGAACATTCCAGAATGAATTAAGATGTAACAAATGATTAGAGTTCAAAGGGCAGAAATCTTTGTTTAAATGGTAGAAAGAAAACTAAATATGCAAAGCAACATTTTTCCAAACCAAAAACGATAATTCAACAGTGAATATGATCTATTAAAATAATCAAAAATAGGACTCATAACTTTTGTTTGAAAAATATTTTATATTACAAAATAGTATAATTTTATGATACAAAATAAAGCACACAAAAAAAGAAAAATAGTAAAAACCTTAGTACTTCTTTTCCATCTTTTCCCAGATGCTATTTTACAAGGTTGTAGATAGTAGTTTGGAAGAGTGGGTCTCAAACTTTAGTGAGCATGAGGGTCAACTGTTGATTAAAACCCAAGTAAGGGACCCCCAGTGTTGCTGATTCAGTAGACCTGTGTAGAGTCCCATTTCTAACAAGTTCCAGCAGATGCCAACACAACAGGTCTACTGATCGGCCAATTGAGTAGCAAGGTTAGAATTCAGGGTTGCAGATTCCTAAAGATAGTCAGCTGGACCTCATGTGCTCATTATATCTCCTAATGATTCTGCAAAATAGAAAACAGTTGATTGACACCAACTTATCACATGAACTCACATTACTTACTATAACAGATTGTGTTGCAGCAAAGAAGCAAACAATCACTGAAGCTATTTGTTTCCCTTTAATCACCAAAGATGGAAAATCTAGTTATGTAGCCGTGGAAACCAGGAAGAATTCTTTCAGGCCTAGAAAATTTCTCCCCGGCTCATTTTCTTTCATCACCATGTTTTACTCATCAGAAAGATAGAGTATGAACCACAAATCTGTGAGTCTTAAATCTGTTAATTATTGACTAGAGGAAGGCTTTATGGCAAATGGTGGGTTTCAGCTTTAATAAATAATGGGGTTGATTCTGCCCAATGACAGATGTGTGTAATTCTCATTAAAGTCAGTGGCAGTTATACAAGAGCATCAAAGCAAAACGGTGTCTTTTACAGAATGTTCTGGTTTGGTAAATTATTCACTATCTCTCACACAGTAGAGACATATGCTATTGTTCTCTGTGGGGAACAAGAACAACTCTTTAAGGCAGGATATAGTTTCAAATTTTAGACTTGGAATGTGCAACAAAAGAAAGGCATAAAATGTTTCCACCCAGAAACCTTTAAAATAGAGAGGATTTAATAATTGTATTCAAGATGTTTACAGATATTGTGCTAAGCACTGACAGGGTTAGTGGATAGCTTACCTCTGGATTTTCCAAATATCAGGTGAATCCAGTAGTCTTTGCCACATTGTTGCAATAATCAATAATATCACACTTGGTGACTAAGAAACCTAACGGGAACCCCATCGTTATAAAACGCAGATGCAATTAGAAAGGCTAGTACGTGTTTAACATTAATCAACAAGCTAGGAGACTTAAACTGAACTCTGGTCCTTGTTTTATCATCAAGGGACTCTGTCGCCAGAAGTGTTTCAGTTAACACATCTATAAAATGGAGAAAATACTGTCTGCCCATTCTGTCTCTCTGGGATGCTGTAGTCAACAGTAATGGAAAACATGTTGAAATAATAAAAAGCACTCAATTAATTAGAAGAATAAAACATGAGAGGAAGCATTCAAATACCCACTGTGGCGATTCACTCTCTGATTATAGGGCTAGTCAGGATATGAGTCTCCTTTAAGATGTTCACTTTTTTAGAGCATGAGAAGATCTTCTTTAGTGCCACTATTTAATCACTAAGAAAGATGATGGCAAATGTTTGCTTGTATGTACACTTGACTGATTGTCTTCATCCCAGCCAAATGTGTCTTTAATTCTTGATCAGCAGTGTATCTCCATAGGTTTGAGGACAAAAAAAATTTCTAAGAAGAAAGAAAAGAAGACTGTTTTGTGTTTAACTCTTTGTTCCACCACTATTCTCACTTTCCCTAGAATTATTTCTCATTTTTTGAGACTCTTCCTTGATTAACTACATTTCTTCAGATGCTCTAGTACACTATAATTATCTGTAGCTCCTAATAGAAATTTTAAACAGAAATTTCTGATTAAATACATTTACCTTTTAAAAAATAAACCTCAAACTTTCACAAAGCAGCAGTAATTGAGAAGAAGGTGGAAACAAAGTCAGTATGGGTAGTTTTTTTTCTCCAGTATTAATGTGCTTTTGTAAGTGTGTAGAATCCTGTCTGATGTAGAAATGAATGATGGAGAAATAGGTGGGAGACTATTTCAATGTGTTCAACCCTGGCATGAGTGTAGGACAAGCTATAGGTAGAAAGGAGAGAGGAAAATCCATAAATGAAACTAGATTTGACTGTTGCTTCATCATTTCTCTAGAAATCTTCATGTGAAATGGTACCGAACTGACATTGACTGCTGTTTAATCTGTGGGACCCTCTGAGCTTATTCTGAAATGCTGTAAAAGTCTTACCCTTTAGACACTGAAACTTGATTATTTAAATGCAAAGTTTCAAGCTACAATGAAACCGCCTGCCACATATCACTGTTTCTAGGTAGGAGGCGTCTATAAGACTGCTTTATTAAAGCAGGAGACTTGGGATCACAGAAGTTCATCGTGCTCTCTGCATGCCCCAAATGTGGAAAGGCTATCCACTGTAAATTTGATGATTAGAGATTTGGAACATTTTAGAGGAAATTTGCAAAGGAGGACTTTTGCAACATAAGTCTTCAAAACCCACTGCCTCCTCTTTTTTCTTCCTCTACTTTGTATGTGGGATGCTGCCACAGCATGGCTGGTGAGTGATGTAGGTCTGCGCCTGGGATCTGAACCCACAAACCCAGGCCACCAAAGTGGAGAGTACAGAACTTTGACTATATGGCCACAGGGGCCAGCCCCACCTGCCTCCTTCCTCTTCCTCTTCCTGGTCCACGTCCTCCTCCTACTCCACCTCTCCCTCTCCCCTTCCCCCTCCTTCTCTTCCCCTTCTCTTTCCTCCTTTCCCTCTTTTTCCTTCTTCCTACTCCTCCCCTATTTCCCCCTCCTTCTCCTCCTCTTCTTCTTTTCCTTCTTCAGCTGTTTTTAGAGCTATGGACATTGTGCTATCATGAGTAAAGTTCCCAGATAGACGTACTGACCTCCCAGTCCCTGCTAACCCCCTCTCACAGTATTTCTCAAACGTTAACATGCCCAGGAATCCTCTGGTTAAAACGCCAACTCTGATTCAGTAGGTCTGGGCTGGGGAGAGATTTTTGTCTTCAAATAAGCTCCCAGATGATGCTGGTACTACTGGTCCAGGGAAGGCTCTGTGACTTTAGGAAAAGCATAGAGTTTAGAGTCCTAGCAATGTTTTCGCTCAACATGTGTAGCTCAAAAAGATTTAAATTGAAAGGTTCATATTCTAATACAATAGCATTTTTCTACAATTATTCTCACATATTATAGAGCCCTTTTCTGCATAATAAAGTCAGATTTTGATAGTAAATGTAAAGGATAGACAGATTGCTGAAGGCAAAATTAAACTCAACACATGAAGGAAGATAGAAATAAATCTTATGTAGTGAGACCTCAAAAATGTAAGAAGTAAATCTTTCCATTGAATTAGAAGGATTGCTTCTCAATATCCTGTCTTGGAGAAAGGAAGCGGTAATTCCTGACCATAAGTCTACTCACTGCTGGCAGGAGACCTTTGCCTTTTTAGCTATTTTATCCCCAATGGATATATTTGTTAATAGGCCCCCACTCTGTTTCAAATGTAAAGAAATACTACCCCCTACCCCCACCCTCTTCCAGCAAAAGATTATGTTCACTCATCACCCTGCTGGACAGGACTCAGAAGATAGAAGCTTCACCCTGCAGAGAAATCACTTTCATCTGAATTTCCTGGGTTGCCAAGTCTAAGACATGACACTGCCCATCACCTTTATGTGACCTTGTCTCAGCCCATTCTCTCTAACTTTATATATTGCATCTACAGTCAATGTGAAGCATGTGTGTCTCTCTTTTCACACTTTTATTGTGAGCACCATAACCATTTTGACACAGTAGTCTCATTTTATAAGTTTTCTGTAAATACAATTACAGTAGCTATAAATCAAAATGATGGCAGTCCTTCTATGGTTTTTTGAAGTTCCCAGGAGTGCTGTTGGGCTCTTTAATTGCTTACTAATGTAAAAATATCATTGTTAGTAAAGCATAAATCATGGCAATTTTGCCCCACTAGAGGCTAAAAGCAGCACAAGATGTGGTAATTAAGATACACTAATAGATCTGGCAATTTCTCTAATAGGAGCTTTTAACAAGGTAGAAAAAATGGCATCTCTCATGCTACAGTGAGGCAACAAAAATAACATGAAGTTTTCTTCAGGCAAAAGAGATCACTTTCTCCAAAAGCGGTAGCCAGACAACAGTAACAAGGTGTTTTTATCTTTGTCGTTCCATGGCAGCTTATGAATACCTAAGCTTTAGGTGGAGAATTACCTTCATACGTTGTGAGGACTAGAAGGGTCTTTAGTTTGGAACCTCATTCCTTTGTTTTAATACCCGGAAAACTGAGACTAAGATAAAATACCTGATCTTAGCTAGTTGGGAGCAGAGCTGAGACTAGACAGGCACCTGCTTCCCAGGGCAGCGTTCTTTCCATTTGCTTAGCCTAGTCTTTCATCAAAGATCTCAAAAGTTTTCAAACCATGAACATTCTTTTTCTGTTTTATTAATCCCCCTCTCTTTTCTGTGATTTCTGGCTTACTTGTTTTTCAGGCTTACTATAGTAGGGCATTGTTGATGATATTTGGTTTGCATACCGGGAAACTATGTGATTTGCGGCACTAGGGACAAAAAGATACTGAAGGACAGGGAAGAATTTGTATCCCCGGACCAACACTAATGCTTCCTCATGGCTTCGAAAGTGAAAAGAGGGGTCTGTATTAAGATGAGGAGCTGTGCCTTTCAGACCTGATGTTTGGGGGCTGTATACAACCACAAAAAAAGCCAATCGATTTCTCCCTTGATGCAGATTTAAATCCAATTAGTAGTAATTAGAATTATATACACACAGGAGGGGGCCCCTACTGCAGACACAAGCAATTTTGGTTCTACTTAACACCTCTCCACCCTTATGCGGAACCTTTCATCAAAGGCTCTCAGAATGTTTTCAGACGATGAATTTTCCTTTCTTATTTTACTAATTTCTTTTCCTCTTTTCTTTGTATCCTAGCTTATTTACTCATTAGCTGGAACACCTGCAATATGTTATATGTTATACTGTATGATGTACCCATCTATGTACATGATTAAATGGCATAGCACTGTACACACTCCTTGTGCCATTATTAATCACCTCATTTTGATATTTATTATAGTCATATAAGATGCAACCACTGGGGAAATTGCTCAAGGATACATAAGACCCTCTCTGTACTATTTTTGCAGCTTCCTGTAAATCTGTAATTATTTCAAAAGAATGGATTATAGTGACAAGAACTCAAGCAGAGACCAGTAAGGAGGTTGTTTCAATAGTGTTGGTGCAAGAGGTGGCCAGGATTCTGGCGGTGACAGTGGAGAGAGAGAAATGGATGGGCAGGAGATATGCATGTGTATATATTTATATATTTATATTTATATTTATATATGTTTTAGGTAGAATTGACAGAACACTGAAACATTAGATGTGAGGAATAGGGGAAAGGGAAACTCAAGAGTATGCAGTAGTTTTACTTGAGCAGTTGTTTGGGTTTAGAATGTTGATGTTTATTGATTTGGGGATGGCTGGGGAAGAATAGGTTAGTGGAGGCTGGGATATTTGGGGTATCTTTAAGACATTTAAGTGGCTATACTTATCTGGAACTTGGAGATGCAGTCTAGGGGGTGATATAAATTTACAGTAGACAGGATAGGTTGAGAGAGAAAAGAAGTGTGCCTAAGACATGCCCTAAGGAAACCAGTGATTAGAAGTCAAGGGAAGGGCAACAGCCAGTGATATAAAATGAAAACTGGGAGAGGGTAACGGTAAACCAAAAGAGGAAACATTTCCCAATTGAAGGAGTGGTGAATTGTACCAATATTCCTGAAAGTTTAATGAGGAAATTAGGGTCCATTAGATTTAACAACACAACATCTTGATTATCTTGATCAGAGAAGCTTAGGGTAGTGGGGCTGGCAAACATTTGGGAGAAAATATCAAGCAGACAACTCTTGAGAAAGGAGCAGAGAAATGCAGTCATGGCTGGAGGCAGATGAGGAATCAAAATAGTTGTTTTAAGAAAACAAGAGTGTTTGTAAATATCGATGGGAATGGTCAAGGAGTGAGTGAGAGACTGATGATGAAGCAGAGAGGAAGAAAATCCCTCAAGGCCCTTGAGGTGAAAAGATGGATCCAGCCAGTCTGTGGAAAGAGTGGTCTTACAAGCAGGGAGAGTTTCCTCCTTTGAAGCGGAGGAGAGGAGAAGAGAGATGTCTTTGCAGGTAGCTTCGAGTTTTTTTTGTGGGAAGATGGAGAAAATTGAGTTGCATGATTTCTTTATTCTCACTGAAATGTGAGAGAAGCTAGGAGATTGATGGGAAGGTAGTTATGGGGAAAGTTTAATGGGGGAAAAAAAGGATGTGATACTTAGTTATAAAGTCCGAGAAATTCAGCCTGCCACAATAGACTAGTGTTGCCAGGTAGTGTGGTTTTCTCCAGAAATGTTTAGCTAATTAGGTGAGATACATGGAAGGCACACAATGGAGTGCATGCTCCCAGGATCTGGCGTTTTCCAGACATGTGCTTCTGTAAAAGAAGAGAGGAGCAAGGCAGTCGATGGCATTTGCAGTCATCAATATGATACTCACTCATAGCCATGACCATGCACAGTCAGCGTTCAGTCAAGGGCGCAAAGTGGAGGGGCATGTTGAGATAGGAGGTTGAGGAGATAGATTAATTTTCTGATCACATGGTGGCAGTTCTATAGCATGCAGAGGAAGGATTTGAAAGGGAGAGAAGGAAGGAGGGAGAAGTAGATAAATGATTCTGATTAAAAGATAAACCAAACCTTAGGTAGTGACCAAAGAAGTTTCACTTATGGCAATGACTGAGATAAACAAGGATCCTGATGTTTTCTTGGAGGAGGATGGGTGAGCTTTCCAGGGTGAGATGGCAATTCTAGAATGGCTGTTCCTCCTGAATTTCAGGGCTAGCATCTTATATTTACATGAGCTCAGAGGAAAATTAGAGAATTGGAACCATCAAATGTGGTGATAGTCCAAAAATCCTGCAGGGTGCTTCTTTTTATAAACTATTTTTTTTTTTTCAATAGGGAGCAATAATCCACAAAACTTAAGAAAAATTTAAACCCACAAGGGAAACAAAAGTTAGATTATCTTTGCTAGAATGAATTATATTCCTGGAATTTCTTCAAAAAGAAATCAGAATGTTTAATATTATTATAGTCCTACCAGTTTATTTTGGTAATATTTGCATGGTATATCTTTTCCACCTTTAAAATTTTCAGCTTTCTATGTCCTGTTTCTTTAACTAGTCTGATAATCTTAATATTTTAATTGGAATATTTAGTCCATTGGAACTTAATTATTGACTTGGATGTACATCTATCATCTTATTATTTTTTCTGTTTATCCCAGTGATTTCAGTATTCCCCTTTCTCTCCTTTCATGCCTTTGTAAAATTAATCATTTTGTAACTATTCCAGTTTTTCAATCTAATAACTTGTTAGTTACACATTCATTTACTATTTTGTTTAGTGGATACTCTAGAGATATCAACATGTGCCTTTGATTTATTACAGTCAAATTCAAATTATCTCTATCAATAATGGTAGAATCTTGGAAAAATTTAACTTCATTTAAACTCCTTCCTGTCCTCTGACTTTTGTTGTGCATTTTAATTCTAAATATATTTGAAGCCCTTAAGATTAATTTCCAGTGAAATAGAATTACCCAAATATTTACCCTTTCCATTTCCATCTGGCATTTCCTTATTTCCTTCTGCTTAAAGAACTCTCTTTAGAATTTTTTTTTTTCTGGCAGTAGTGCTCTTTTATTTAGAGAATAGTGTGGAATAGCATGGGGACAGGACCCATGGGCAGTAAAGAGCTGCTGCAAAACACAGGTTGAGAGTAGGGCTAAATTTAAGGCATAGGTATGTGAGTTACCTCTTTACAAGACATACGAAAGAATATGTAAAAAAAAGTTGTTAAAATGGTATCAGTGCAGGTGGGGTCTGGTTACTGGGTGGTCCTATAACTTTTAGATAAGAATCAAACCAGATTAAGTACATGGCTGAAGCCACCACCTTAAATATTATTTTTAGCTAAAGACAAAGGAGGATGTTGGTGGTGGAGGGGGTGTGGGAAATTACCACACATGTACAGTAAACAAGATGCAGATTTAAGTCCTTGCCTTTGGCATTGATTAAGAGTTTCTAGAGAGAGGGTCATTTCCCCTTCTTCCTGGTGCAGAGAGGGAGACACCTTTACAGATGGAGATTTCCTTTACAATGTAAATATCTCTTAACAAAGGGAAAGTAAATTCTACTCCTCAGAGCCTCCTTCTCCTCTGCAGTTTTTCAAAGTAACCAGCCTAAAATAATCCTCATCATAACCCCCCCCCCCCGAATCCTTTTGGCCCCAAAAACTTTGGGGGATGTGGACGATGGTCAGGCTTCCATAACTACTTCTGGCTGTACAAGGTCGTAGAGCTGTCCCTAAATGGGGCCATAGGTACAGGTAGGAGGTTCAGTGGACCGGAAGGCTGTCCCTGTAGAGTCCAAGGCTGACGAGGTATACAGATCCTCAGAAGACAAGAGAATCGTTTGACAAGAGGTGGTCTAGGAGGTGAAACTTTGTTGACATGCAGAAGACAAACAATGAAATAGATGACAAATTATAATAAGAAATACAAGCAATATGATTAACCCAATGAATAAGGTTTTGATAGTAATCCAGAAACCTGGTCCTGACCAAGAGTTCAACCAATAGTTTAGAGATAGGGTAGGGTCAGACATAGATTTGATTTGGTGGCTCATATCAGAGAAGAAGCCAGGGATATTTTGATGTTAGGCAGGAATATAGACACAACATTCGGTTTTCATAATGGCACAAGTGCCCCCCTGTGCTGCTGTCAAAACATCCAGTGCCATTCGGTTTTGGAGGACTGCCTTACACATTTGTGATACTTCTAAATCAAGCAACGAAAGGCTATGTGGTGTATCATTTAATGCCTTCATACTGAATTTGTGTAGAGCTTCCATGTACCAGATGACACTTTCAGTTCCTAATTGAGGAAGAAAAATTGAGGTAAGGTGGTCGTGCCAGTGGAAGACAGAGCGGGTCTAGCGCTGTTGGAGGTTGGGTAGGTTAGCAGGAGGAGATATAGTAAATGTAGTTCTACCTTGCATCCAGACAAAGCCTAGGGTGCACTGTCCAATCCATCCAGGTGGTAGCCAAGGCAGTAAGTTGGAGACACAGAACCACTGAGTGCCTTTAGGGGCTAACCAATGTACGCTGGGCCACCTATCCCAGTCAGTCCCAAACCAATCAGTATGTTTTAAGGCTATGATATGAGAACACATATAACAGGGAATTTTTCCCATAGGTCGGATGCAATTAGGCCACGTGTCACAGGCGTGATTGGTTTATTCCCCACATAGAGTGGCCTTTTGACTGAGTTGACCACTAGTAGGAGTGAGCCAAATATATTCATCCCAAATTTCATAGAGTCCATCCTGTGTGTATTGATAGGTTGGGGACTTTACCTATGGAACTTGTTGTTTATGATCCACCTGTGACAAGGCAAATCTAGTTAGTATTTGGGCAGTAGTGTTGAAGGAAAATGTTTGATTGTGGCCAGGGAACTCCCAGGTGTCAGAGACGGATGGGCACAAGGAGACATTATGATTAGTAATAGATGATTCTTGTAAAGGAGAAGAGCTAGAAATGCATTGCGTAGTGAAGAGAAGCATTGCATGCCAGTCAGTACCCGGGAGGGGAGAGACCACCAGGGGAGGTCAGAGGTACTAGACAGAGGTGAGAGTCCACAAACCCAACACATGGTTTGGTTACGGAGCTCAGCATAATGTTGAGCCTATTTTAAAAAAGAATTGTCTGTCATGACAAAAGGAGATAAGAAGAAAATAATCAAGATAGGGTTCATTTTGTTCTAAAACGTAATTTTAAATCACCGGTTTGTTCACAAGAGTAGTCCGGTTGAACAGCAGGATCTGGATCAGCCTTGTCCAAAACTTGAGCTCACAAGCCCATGAAGCAAGATCCCCATAAGGGCCACCAGAAATGATGCAGGCTCAGCAAGCCGAGGAGTCGAAAGAAAGATTTCTTGGACTCTCAAGGTCTGGCAGCAGTGCTCTTTTATTTAGAGAATAGTGTGGAATAACATAGGGACAGGACCCAAGGGCAGTAAAGAGCTGTTGCTAGAATTTTCTTTGGCATAGGTTTGCTAGTGACAAACTCTCTCAGTTTTTGTTTGTCTGAAAATGTATCTATTTTATCTTTACTTTTGAAGGATATTTTTGCCAGGTGTAGAATTCTAGGTTCACAGTTATTTTCTTTGACTTCCATCATTTCTGTTGACAAGTCAATTATAAGTTTATTGTTTCTCCTTTCAGAGAAATGTGTTTTTTTTTCTGTTTTTAATATGTTTTTCTTGGTTTTTGCATTCAGCAATTTGATTATGATGTGGCAAATTTGGGAGGGTGTGTGTGTGTGTGTGTGTGTGTGTTGATATTATCTTGCTTGGAGTTCACTGAGATTCTTCAATCTGAGAGTTAATGTCCTTGATCAGTTTGGAAAATCTTTAGCCATTGTGTCTTCAAATACTGCTTTTGCCTCATTTTCTATCTCTTAATAGTATTCTAGTTACCTGAATATTAGATATTTATACTGTGTCTCAGCATCTTTTATTCATTTTTCTATATTTTCCATTTTTAAAAAATTACTGAGCTTTTCTATTGACTTTCTCCATTTTATTGACCTTTTTAATGCAGTGTCTAATTGGCTGATAAACTCATCTATTAGGTCCTTAATATTAGCTATTATGTTTTATAGTTCCAGCATTTTCATTGGATTCTTTTTATAAATTCCAATTCCCTGATGTAATTATCCATTATTTGCATCTGTTTTTTCCAACTTGCTCTTTATTTTCTTGAACTTCTAGTCTAAAAACCTGACTCACTGTGGTTCTATGTCTATTGTCCTTTTTTTTTTTTTGATATTAGTTATATTGTCCTGTAACTTTTCATGTCTAGTAATTTTTGATTGAATGTTAAATACTGTACATAAAAAATTTAGTTTATTCAGCTTCTGTTATCTTCCTGCCCAGAAGTTCACTCTTTTCTCTGCTGGAGCAATAGGGTGAAAGCTGATCAATTTACCTAGAACAATAAGGTTAAAGTTGATCAATTTTGCCCAATAATAGGGACCCCACTCTGGGTCCTTCTGGCTGGACAATGAATTAAATTCACATGATACAGAATAACAGAAGAAAATTAAACAAAGCTTTATAACATGTATACCTGGGAGAGGCTCAGGAAAACTGAGCAACTCAGCCAACTGGCCAAGTCTACCTGTTTAAATATCTTCAGCTACAGACAAGGAAGATGTTCAGGGTAGTAGTTTGGGGCTTCAAAGGGGAGGAAGGCAACCCACATGGAAATGGAAAAGCAAATGTTTGGTAAATAGAACTTTGATAAGAGTGGGCTCAGCAAGGATCCTCCCAATCTACCAGAACCTGAAGTTATCTATGGTTATGACCTGTCCTGGGGACAGGCGTTTATTTTAAATGTCTTTTAGGCTGTTAGGGGGGAAAAGGCGAATTTTATTGTCTTCAGCTCGAAATAATCCACATACCACAGTGGCACATCTTGGGGCGGCCTGTCCTGAGCCCCATCAACAAACTAAACTGAGTCCAAGCTGGGTTGCAGTTTGTCTCATTACTTTTGTTCCTAGGATGTAGTCCTCCAAGGCTTTTAACAAAGAGCCTGGTGTGATCACTTGGACCCATCCCTGATGTGTCTCAGTTTTAATCTTTGTCTCCTCAGCAGCCAATGACTGTCAGAAAGCTCCATTCTGCTCCTTAGAGACTTTGTAATTAGCTTTTCATCCTCCCATATAGCTTCAAAATCTGGCATATGTCTTGAGGAGAAAATGACATTGTTTCAATTTTCTTTCCCTCTTCTCAGTAGGATCTTGACTGTTAAGGTCTCATTTTTGTCTCTGCAAGACCACAAAAAAGTTCTACTGGGTTCTCTGTCCCCACCTATAGGCCTCTGCCAAGGCAATGCTTAGATTCTTAGGTTCTTTCCCTGAACCAAGAATTGGCAAATGTCCCCAAGGAAAAAACTTCTATAGAACATCAACTCACTTTTATGAAATTCTCCTTTCTCTGAAATCTTGACCCCTTCAGTTCTCATTGCTTCAGCAAAAATCTGACCAATTGTATTTTAGTATTTTTTTCTCAGCTTTTTTGCTTTGTCTTGGCAGGAACTGTGGTTTGCCACAGGCTACTCCATCTTACCTAGAGAAGCAGACATTTCAAAACAATGTCATTTCACGAAATAAATTTTCCCAATGATTTTGACCCTTCAATCGAATAGGCTTGGGAAGTTTTAAAGGCTTTGAATGCTGACTAAGTTTCTTAGCAATCTGGAGTTTTGTGATTCATTGTTCTGAGAAAGTATTACTAGCAGCTAAGAACCCTGGCTGAGTTGCTTACTATCTGTGCGACTTTGCTCAAAGTAGCAGTTCTCTCTGCACCTCACTTTCACCATCTGTAAAATGGGGAGAGAGAGGCCTGTTTCCTATGTTGATAAGGCTGATTAAAGGAGATTTACTGATTGCTTAATTTTGTTATGCTAAGTGCCTTATATATATTATCTCACTTTAATATGTCATATACCATAGTACAAGCTAAGGATTCAATAAAGGGTAGCAATATTATTACTCAGTTATTTTTAAAGATTTTATTTGTTTATTTATTCTTCTTCTTCTCCCCAAAGCCTCTCAGTATGTAGTTGTATATTCTAGTTGTGAGTCCTTCTAGTTGTGGCATGTGGGACACTGCGTCAGCATGACTTCATGAGCTGTGCCAGGTCCGCACCCAGGATTCGAACCGGCAAAACCCTGGGCTGCTGAAGCAGAGAATGCAAACTTAACCACTCCGCCACTGGGCCAGCCCCTATTACTCAGTTTGATTAAAACCCAGCCTCTGTTTTGGCTTCAGATGAAATTGCTAATCACCCCATGGTCATATTCCTTATTCCTGACCCTTTGAACTATAGGATATGGATAACGTAAATACATGCCAAAGATAATTGTTTGTTGATGTTCACGTAGTTTGTGCTGCATTTAGCAATCAAAAGTGTATAAATCAACAAAAACTACCAAAAAAATAAAGCGTAAATGTTCATAACTTTGAGGCTCAGGACAATGCAGACATATGCAGTATATTTTTCCACATATTTTCCCAAATAACACAGCTAGTTTTATTTGTGGGCTGAATAGTCACTATATGCTAAAACAGTAGAAAGTCATTAGTGCTAAATCCTTAAAATGCCAGATTTTGCTTTTTGGTTCAAATGACATGTTGGGCTTCTGCCTGATGAATCTACGCTCAGGCACTTGCACATGTGTGGTTCACAGGTTGGAGCGCCTGTAGCCTGGGTCTCAGCGGCTCCTGGGTGGTATTTGCGCTTCATTTCGTTGGCCCTGTATATCTGATTTGATGACATCTGTTAAGGAGACAGTGGAGGGAAGACATGCATATGAAATCTCCGTGAACACAGGCTGCATTTCAATGAGCTGAGGCTGCTGTTACCTTACCATTTATTTTGTAGCCTTTAGGGCTTTGACAGGCAATACCGAATCTGTTTCTCATCAGTTTAAATCTCAATATTTACTTTTAGATGTTTTACTCTAAAAGCTTTTAAAAAAAGAGGATTAGGCTTGTCCATGTCATAAAGAATCAGCCTCTTTCACATCTTCAAAAGAGAGAATTGGGTACAACATATAAAGGAAACAAGAGCTATTTTACATAAAATGAAAAAATAATTATCAAGAGGAGCAACATAAATATTTTTAAAAAAGAATCATTACCTTAACATAAGCTATAAATGGCTCAGTTTTGGTGTATTTTCCTTCTTACAGTGGCTTTCAACTGCAAACACATAAACCAGAGGTTCCCTTTCTGTTTTTGTCCTACCCATCATTTGTTAAGAACTGATTTTTAAATTTTAGGATGAATTCCAAGGTAATTCACCAAGATCATTAAGGACAATGTTCCTCTAAATGAAAACCAGGATCTTAGATAAAATGGGATCTCGCATCTTCCTAATCAAGTGGTGGTCCATATACAGTAGCAGCAGTATCACCGAGAGTTTATGAGAAATCAAGACCAGAAACATTGAATCATAGTCTGCATTTATCAAGATCCCTGGGTGACACATATGCACAAGAAAGTTTAAGAAGCACCAATCTAGATTGAGTTGACAATTTTTCCTGTAAAGGGCCAGATAGTAAATATTTTAGGTTTTTCAGGCTATACAGTCTCTGCCACAATGACTTAACTCTGCTGTTACACATGAAAGAAGCCGTAGACAGCACGGAAAGGAATGAGCGTGGTCATGCTCCAATAAAACTTTATTTATGGATACTGAAATTTGAATTTCACATAATTTTCACGTCGCAAAATGTTATTCTTCTCTTGATTTTTTTCAACCACTTAAAAATGTAAAAACCATTCTTAGCTCACAAACCATGCAAGAAGAGGTGGCAGGCTGGATCTAGTTTACCTGACATTGACTGTATCATTTGCCTTTAACTTCCTGAGGATACTAGCTGGCCTCGGTACCTGAATGAGTTTGCATCGGTTACCATATCAAAATACCATGGACTAGGGGGCTTAAACAACAGAAATGTATCTTTTCACAGTTCTGGAGGATGGAAGTCTCAGATCAAGGTTGATTTCTGGTGAGGGCACTCTTCCTGGCTTTGGGGACAGCTGCCTTCTCTTTGTGTTCTCACATGGTGGAAAGAGTGAGTGAGCTCTCTTGTGTCCCTTCTTATAAGAATATTAATCCTATCATATCAGGGCTTTACCAGTATGACTTCATTTAGCCTTAATGACCTCTGTAAGGCCCTATCTCCAAATACAGTCACATTGAAGCGTAGCACTTCAACAACTGAAGTGAGAGACACTATTCAGTCCACAGCAGTGCTCAACGTAGTTTTCTCTCTCTAACATCTTCTCTCACCGGAACACCCACAATCATCTCCACGATCCGTGATGTCCCATTGTCCTTGTTAACTGTCTCTTCTTTGGTACTTAAACCAGGGCTTATAAATTTATGATAGTATATCTTATTCTTTCAACTAAATTGCAAGCTCCTTGAATGCAGATAGTGCTGATTCAGGATCCAGGAGTTCCAACAAGTTCAAATTACTGGGGTGAGGTTAGTAGTTAATGATTGCCAAGTAGAAATGACTCAGCCTGATCTTTCCTGCTCTTGATTCTCTCAGTTTGCTAAGTGATTTCAGGTTCCCCAAGCATCCTTTTGGTCTATTCCTCATCTCTACTACGGAGGAAGAAGTATAAAGATACATCCATCTTCTCTATGGAAAGATTAACAATTATTCGTTAAAGACTCATTTTAAGGAGCCAGTGCTCTGTAGTCACGGGCACTTAGGAGAGACTTAAGCTGAGAGAAGGCCTGAATTATAATCTTTATTATTTCGCCTACTTTTTTGATGCAATAAGAAGACCAGCTATTCCATTACCTACTCTTCTAGTGGAGTGTTCTTTGTGCCCTTCCTTCTCCTCCCTTCATCAAATACCAATTTGGCAGCCATCATTAACACGAGGTCTTAGCTTAACAAAGACCTTTCAGTGCATTTTATTTACTATTAATGTTTCAACATTGTCAACTATCAATCTTAAATATGAGGTCACAGTGCATTGACTCTAGAGGGAGCCATTCTGTATTATTCCCTGCTGTATATTTTCTAGTGTTTTGCCCAGTCCCTTCTTAATGACTCCCAAGACAGAGCTTCCCTCACTTGGTTTGGAAATGTTTGCATTAGTGTCTCATGGTGAAACAGATGGGGACTTGGGTAAGGTCCCCGTAAATCATTCTCAAGGGTTATCTATGTCACAGTCACAATTTAAAGCCTGAGGGAAGAGTGAATGACTTAGGGATAAAGGATAAACCCCATATATTATTTCATCTGCTTTGTTGGCTTTTGGCTGAAATTGGCATAAATTAACACATTTCCCTGCCTCCACCCTTTTACTCCATCACTATTTTCAGCTGGGGCTAGGGTCCCTGAATCCAGATGGATTTAGGCATGCAGTGTTTTTCTAGAAACATAATTGTCATTAAGATTTCTGCTCACACCAAGGAGAAATGCAGGTGACAGGGTACAGGTGTTCTTAACTTGTTGCACACAGTCACCACAAAGTGGCTGCACCCTGCACTTCCTGCACGAGATGAGTCCTTGTAAAATGCCTGCAAACAATGCAGCATCAAGCCAGGTGTGCAAGGACGCATGTGAAGGATTTATGAATGGCAAATGAAGATGCTGAACAAAAACGTTTTGAGCAGAAGCCATGCATTAGCATCCAGAAGGAGTGATCTCTTAGGGAAGAATTTACCTCTGATATTTCATTCATTCTGGATTTATCATGTGGGGAAGCAGGCAGTCCTGTAGGATTTAATTTGGAATAAATAAGAAACAATTGGAGCCATTGTAACACTTGTTGTAGGCAATGCCAAACAGACTACTTTGTTGAGCAATTATTTTGGAGCTAATAACTATGCCTCTTTGTCCTCTAGATCAGTTTCTTGGATATTTTCTCCCTACCTTGTCTTTTCAGGCAAAAACTTCAGATGAGTACAAACTTCCATTAAAAATTAACTTGGGTCATTTAAAATGATCATACATTAACTTGAATAACATTTAACACTAGAGCTCTAGTAAAGTGATTATAAAATGATTTTTGTTTAATCCAGCTACAATGAGAGAGGATAAGAACACTTCCAAGTTGTGTGATTTTGAGCAAGTGACTTAGTCTTTTTGATCCTCAATTTCCTCAGCTGCAAAATGGGGGTAAACATTTATTTCCCTAGGGAATTGAAAGCATTAAGCACTGTACGCAAACACTTAAAGTTATTAACACATGCACATATTAGATAACCAGTAATTTGTGATGGTTATCATTACTATTTTGAATATTAAAAGTAGCATAAGGGGCCAGCCCAGTGGCACAGTGGTTAAGTTCGCATGCTCTGCTTCAGCAGCCCAGGATTTGCTGGTTTGGATCCTGGGTACAGACCTATGCACTGCTTGTCAAGCCATGCTGTGGCAGGCATCCCACATATAAAGTAGAGGAAGATGGACACAGATATTAGCTCAGGGCCAATCTTCCTCAGCAAAAAAAAAAAAGGAGGAGGATTGGTGGTGGATGTTAGCTCAGGACTAATCTTTCTCAAGAAAAAAAAGTAAGAGCATAAAAAATAGAGTAATGCCACTGGTTCTAATATGTCACAGATTCCACCAAATAGCTGTGTAACATTGAGAGAAAGGGGAAAAATATCATCTCTTAGTTAGAACATCTTTATTTGAAATCTTTGCACGTTGGTAATTTTGTATTAGAGATTTTGTTCCATCGGTTCCTGTTCAGCCAGGTGCAGGGGTTTTTACATTATTGCTGAAATGATAAGCAGTAGCACTCTTATTCCTAAAGACTCTCAGCACACTTTTATTAAAGATGGAGCAGGTATCTGGCAAAGAATTGGAGTATAATAAATTGTGCAACAAATGGTATGCCAGAATCAATTTACTGCAGTCCCTCAAATGCAATCACTTTCTCTTTACCAGTTTTGAGCGTGAACCTCTAAGCACACCTTATATGCATGTGCCGCACATAGCTGAGTGCCTTTATCTCATCTCTCTCAAGCAGAAGTTTATGCCACAAAAGGTGATGTAAAAAAAACAGGACAGCTATCAAGTTGCATTTCAGTCTTCTGAACTGTTCTTTGGGGAAGGGAGAGCAGATGGAATTGTCGAGTGTCAGTGCTGGGAGGATTCTTGTTGATTGCAGCTGACTTTTTACTGATGAAGAAACGGAGTCCCAAGAATACAACTTGAGAATGGAGGAGTCAAAATTTAAACCCAGGTCTATCATCTCTGAGGTCTCCTTTTCTTTTCCATACAATATGCTGCTTTCACAATTTCTGGGTGGAGGAGACCCTGATGCCCTAGCAGTTCAAGCTCAGTGCACTCCACTTTGGCGGCCCAGGCCTGGTTCCTGGGCACAGAACCACAACACTCATCTGTCAGTAGCCATGCTGTGGTGGCAGCTCACATAGAAGAATCAGAAGGACTTACAAATAAAATATACAACTATGTACTGGGGCTTTGAGGAGAAAAATAAATAGAGAGAATGGAAGATTAGCAACAGATGTTAGAGTGACTCTTTCCCCACACACACACACAAAATTCTGGGTGATATTTCTTCTAATTAAGTTGTTACTTAAGGTAATGCTATAAATAGTTCCTTCTCCTAGAGCACATGATGGGGAACAGACTAACCTGTGTTTGTCTACTATGGGCCAGTTGCTTTACATACAGTTGCTTTCTCATTGTCTTTGGGTAGTCCATGTTATCTTGTTATATGGATGGGACAATTAAAATTAAAGTGGTAATTGTTCTCTCCTCAAGACCCACAGTTTGTAAATAAGGAAGGAGAGGGAAAGTTGGCTGAACATCTGCTGATTCTGTAAGCAAAAGTGAATGGCTAAACAGAAATTCTAAACATGAGGAGCTAGGAGCTCCTGACTCACAGCTCTGCATTTCCAGGTGTATTTAGCAAATACGGCACCTCAGAAACTTGATTTTAATATTCAATATTGTGTAAAGGTTTGTTTTACAGACATTCCAATGGATAACTTGGTTCTAGGAATTTTCGTTTTGGCAAGTTAGAATTAAGTAAATTGTAATCTAGAAGAGGAATATCAGACTAAATAAAGAAGAAGCAAATGTTCAATTCTCCTCTGTAGGAAGAAAAATATCAAATATGTTCTAAATAGAACATCTTTATTTATTTTCTTGATGGAGGTGCTCATCACTACCATCCTTTCCCATGGAGCTATGCATCCTGAAATTTCCTTGATTATAAACACTATTTAAAAATTTGTAATTTTCCAAGTATGCACTCTTCGAGGAGTGGGAGTGAGAGATATCCTTGCCTGTTAGGATGGTTTCTATTTTAGATTTTCTTATTGTTATAAGACAAGATAATAATAAAATATACTGGGCTACTGCACATCTAAAATTGATCCTTCCATCCATTATACAGGAGTAAAGAATATTTGCATCACGTCTGTAGAAATAGCAGTGTTGCAAATAGCCAATTCATTGTTGGTTCCAATTTGGAAGCTGACAAATACTTGCTTTATTGCCTTGCCATATGCAAAGTCTATCTTTCTGCCTACACAGCACAAGTCGGTAACCTACATAATTCTTCTGGGATATTCTAAAAGCTCCGAGGCGGGAGTTCATACTGTATATATTTGGCTGAAGAATGTGATGTGGAAGTGAATTTAGTGACATCCTGGGAGAATTTTCAAATCTTCCCAAACAATTTTTTTGCAGTTCCTTCTGTTTGCATCCTTTAGTTTGTGCTGTCCTGCTAATGTTTACCTTTGTCGTGTATTCGCCATTTGGAATTTTGATTCAGAATCACAAACCACTGTATTTAGCTGCTTTGCTTTTTAGAGGCCTATTTCACCTGAAAAGACTGAAGAGCCAAATCAAATTAAGGAGGAATTTCTTTTATTCTCTTAAATATTTTACCTTTTTTAGAAAAACATAAACAAGCACAGAAACATCTTAAAATCGTGTCCATTTGATATCAAAGTGAAATACATTAGCAAGATGATGAAAAACTAGGAATTAGGGGTTGAATGACTATATAATTCATCATCTAAACTGGAGCACTTGAGAGTGGAAGGTCATCACATTGCACATGCTCTCGGCAAAGTGAGAGTCAGGATCATCCTTCCTATGGGTGTGCTATGTCGCTGATCTGAAAGCGCATGCCCAAGCTCTCAAAAAGAAGGCTAAGCAAAGTAGTGTCTTTGTTGTGCTAAATCTAAATCCCCTCTGGACTTAAACACCTCTGAGAGAAGAAATATGCATAAATATATAGCAGGAAAAGCACGTGATTCCCCTCAGAGCCCATGGGCCTAAGTTCAGCCTATTTCACATCCTGGAGCAACTTTGGGGAGAGAAATCTCTCCATGTTCTCATCTGCTGAGATTTGTCTTCTTTTCTTGCCTTTTGTTACCCTTCCATGCTGACACTTGAGGTGTCTGTGCGCTCTTCTGAACCCTAACCATCCTGTCTATGCCTCTTTCCATTGTAGATTCCTCCATTTTAATCAAAAGGACCCTCTTGGTTCACCTATGTTTGGTGTCTCATTTATGCCACTCTCAGTCATTTGAGGGAAATCATAGGCTGCTTCCTGAGCCCTTTGGGGTATTCAGATTACTCTGGGAAGCTGTTTAGACACATCTGCCTAGACATTCTGTACATGTGACTCTACTGTGCCCTTCCATGCCATGAGGAAATGGGAGCTCTACAGAGATGCGTATGCGATGAATGCTTTACGTGGGAATCAGAATAAAAGCACCCTCTCCTCTCAAAGTTCTAAATGGAAACGGAGAGTCTCTGTCACTATGCTCCTGCCACCCCCTTCAGTCTCAGAGATCTAATTGTCTTATTCTCCTCTCTTGACTCTTCCTTCTCTCCCACCCCTCCTAAGCTCAGGTTCAGAGCATCTTTGCCTAGTCTATGCAGGGACAGGATAGAGGGTGATTGCTGGACAGCCTGGATCATTTATTCTTCTAATACTCTGCCCTGTGTCTAGACCAAGCTCCTCCCTCCCACCTATAAAGCCAAAAATTTTACAGCTTTATTCTGTGGTTCTATTGTTAGCACAATGGAGCCTTTCTTTCTAGCAGTCTAAATGGGAGAAGGTCAGAGCAAAGAAGAAAGTCGGGGTGGCTCAGATGGCTGGTAAACAGAAACTGGCTAATATCTCATTGTAGTGTCCCACCACCCCTCTGAATTCTGAGAGCTAGCAGGAAGCGAGTCCATTCACTTTTTATTACTCCTCATATGCCCAGTACGTGAATGACTGTGCAGAGTAGGCATTCAGTGAACAAAGAAGTTAAACCAAACATAAAGCACAAAGCCACTGGACTCTTTCCTCTGAGACCTCCTGGCTTGCTTGGGATCCCTGGCCCCTGCCAGCTCCTTGCTTGGGCTGACTCAATTTTATGAGTCCGAAGTCTATTAGGAGATATGGAGCAAATGAACTAAGCAATAGTCAAGAGTCTGTTGTTAGTGCTGTGAAGTCGATTCCAATTCCTAGCAACCTGGTGTGCAGCAGAAAAAACCCTGGCCAGTCTTTTTGTGCCATCGTCTCACCTTCCAGCACTATATCAGACAATGCTCCATTGCTATTCATAGGGTTTTCATGGCCAATTTTTTTCAGAAGTGGGTGGCCAGGTCCTTCTTCCTAGACTGTCTGGTCTGCAAGCTCTGCTGAAACCTGTCCACCATGGGTGACCCTGCTGGTATTTGAAATACTAGTGGCATAGCTTTCAGCATCATAGCAACATGCAGCCAACAGATGGATGATGTGGTTCCCTGACTAGGAAACAAACCTGGGCAGTGTTGATGAGAGCGCCAAATCTTAACTGCTAGAACACAAATAGCCAGGAATGGGATATCTCAAAACCATAAGGAGTTTATATGCAGAGGATGTTACCACACTCCCTCCCACTTCTTCCTCCCATGACTTTTTCCCATTTTTTCCTCTTCTCCCAACCCAGCCCCAGTGCTTACCTTCAGAAGAGAGCAGCCTGCTTCTCTGGCTCTCTACCTAAATCCTACTCACTATCTGCAACAGTCTGACAATTACATTTCTGGAAAAACCAGCAATATTTATAGGATATACAGTGGGCACCTTTAAATATCTACTCAATATTTGCCTTAATTTTTTTGGTGTATTTCCCCAAAACTTGGGGGAATGGTCCCCAAAATACTTAAAGTAAAGCATTCCTAAATATTTTTAAAGATACAACTAAATAGTCTTCAGAGTTCTAACAGAGAATTGGTCTGTGTGTAGAGGAAAAAGAAGGGAGAGGAAGGAAGAGAATATATCAACTTTCCATAAGAGGCAAACTCAAGCATATTAAATTTTTTTAAATGGTCAACAAACAGCTGATTTCTGTGTGTCTCCATCTGGTTTTCAAGTATTCTAATCAACCTTTATCTTAAATATCTTCATTTACTGCTCTAAACTTTTCAAATAATATTCATATCTAATTTGATTTTTAGAACAACCCATGAGTTAAGGAAAGTAATTCATGTCCACGATTTTACTGCTAGGTAAACTGAGACAGAGAGAAAGTAAAGAAGCTGCCCATTTCTCTTGGCTACAAGATAGTTTAGATAGAATTGTAACACAGATCTTCTCCCTTAGGCTTTATTCTTCTCCAATACATTTATTGTTAGAAGAAAATGTATATTTAAATAAAAAATCGAATCTTCACCACAGGGCATGAAAGAAGTTTTATATATAGGATATCAGTAAAAATTTAGATTATTTAACCACTTTTTAATTTCTAGAGGTAGAAAGAAGGCTGGTATCATGATTAAAGAAACTGGTAGAGTTTGCCCTCTATCCTGTCCTAATCCATCACAGAATTGAGTTCAAGCTGAAAGATTAAGATGTACAAGAGTTTGATTTTGTCTATCTTATAGACACATTATCTACCATGGGAGGGATTTACTTTTGAAAATTAAAATCATGAAATTAATGAAACAGAAACTGGAAAGATGACCACTCCTCTTGGGCACATTGTCATCAAAATGTCATCACTTTTTCCCAAAAAATTCTGAAGCAGCTGTGATGTTTTTGAAATACTTGTTAATGCATACCACTTGTGCTAAAAAGGTAATTTATAAAAATCTGCAAATTTCATTGAAATACTTCTTTTGGTGGTGAAGAAACACATTTACACATATTGCGGTGTTAACAGAGCCACCTACCAGGGTTAAGAAAAGTGAGAATTTATTAATGTGATGGCAGCATTGTCCTTTTTTAAAATGCCCACGCAGTACTAAATTCCCAGTGGGAGAGTATTAGGACACAATTTGTTTTCCTCTTTGTTTTGCAGGTAGGTATTTTGATTCTCTATAACTACAATTTGGTGGGTGAGTTAGTTTGCATAATTCTAGACTAGGCAACACATTTTTGGGACTAATTAACAAAGCTAAGATTTGGAAATATTCTGCTGTGATGGAATACCTTTTTAATGTCCATAATTCAGTATAAAAATCTTCATTTAATGCATAAGATTTATAATCTATTAGATTTTTTTTAACTATTTGAGGTTGACCTGTGGAACATGCAAACCTGTATAAACATGATTTATGTTATAATAGGATTTAATTGTGCAGAATATAGTAATATGTAAAAGTTACACAACACTTAAAATGCATACTCATATAAATGGTTAATTTGCATTATGATCATTGCTTTCGTAGTAGATCCTAGCTGTATGTTCTCAGATGAATAAAGCAATGAAGCAATATTTATTGTCCAATACTAAGAAATTATTAAGCTGAAGGTGTTTGTCTATAATACTTCAATATTAGTCACTATGATTAATGTTATGTGATTTTTTTCTTTAAAATCTTTATTTAAGTCTATACATCTTCCCACCCCCTCTTTGGAAATAGACAGTGTCTTTCTTACCAAGGGTTAGTCAGCACTGTTATTAATGAAACCATAATTACTAGATATTGCCATTTTATTATCTCTACTGTCACTGCTGGTCATAGATATAATTGTTTCTCCATTTCAGGAACATTTTTAAAGAATGATTATTAATAATAATGTATATAAGGAATTTAAGTGACAGTTGTGATAGGTATATCATTGGTATTTTATATAATTGCATTTAAAGTTCAAATTGATGATGGATTGTATTGATTTAAAGAGAAAGAGGTAGACATAAAAAGAACTCTTAAAAGAGAACTTTGGAATCAATCTGAAGATGACCATTGCAAGCTGGAAAATGGACACCAAATAGTTAAAAAGACTAATACACAAAGGCTGTTTGTTAACTTGAGATAAGATGCTAATCCTTTATAGCCTAATAGGAATCTCATATCCTTTCCTAGGAGTCTTATTCTATTTTGGGCTTTATTTGGCTCCCCCTATTATTATTATCATTAAAGTGAGCCAATCAGGTTGAACTAATTAATTTCTATCAAATGAATCAAAGTTTGGTGAATAGCACTGATAGGTTTTTTTCTAATCAACTCAAATTTCACAGAGTCAAATATATTAACAGAATGCTTGCAAGTATATTAGTATCAGAATGATTGCCCTGAAGGTTGGTGTAAAAAGCTTTTGACCATGAATATATTAAGCACTTGCATTCTTAATGTGTAAATCATAGATAAGAGATTGAATAGCATAATAGCTAAAGCCAAATCAGAGGTAGGTAGTCCTGTAACAAACCTTCCAATGAGACAGTGGTTTCTCTTGCTGAATTTAATACTTAACCTATGAGTTGCCAAACTGTGAATTTAGCTAGTGGCAATAGGAAGTAAATTAATATAACTCCTATGTTCCCAGCAAGGGGCACAAAGTTGACACCAGCTCCAGAAGTATGCCTTTTGTCCATCACAGTGTCCTCATCTAGACTTTTACTCTCTCATATAGATCCAAATCTGCCCTGTTTCAAGAGATGGTGGAATCCTCAGAGCATCTTTTGCTCTCAAAGCATTGTTTTTCTTGGTCTGCCTTCATTAATAGAAAGTAAAATAATTATTTCACCCTAACCTGTGGGGGCCAATATTTTTAAATGACCCTCTTAAGTTAGAGAAGGAGGACATCTGATTTTCTGCTTTGTTTCCTTCTTCTTAGGACAATGTTTCACTTACTATAAGTTTGTGTTAAATTTAAAGTTGTCTTTATTTAGTATAGTTGCAAATGTGTTGAGTGGAAAATGGAATCACTTTTATACATTTTGTCATTAATATTAATGTAGCGAATTATCTTTTAAGCTTATTGTTCTTTGAGAAGATTCAGAATTCCCATCTCTTTCAAGAGAAAAAATCCTTTCTTTGGATATTTACAATTTTAAGTTACAGAGCACACTTTTATATTAAAGAAATGTTAGGCCACACTTATAATATTGTACTTTCAGATTTGATCACTGAAACAAATAAAAGATACAAAAAAAGTTGTAGAAAGTCCAGAGAATACTAACTCAGTTGATTGAGAATCTAAAGTGAATCATAAGGAAATTGACTTTAAAAGATCGGGAATTCATGTTCAGGAAATGTTAAGACTTAGAGGTGATATAATCAAAAACATTGAAAGCATTCATTAAGAAGGGGGAAAAAAATCACCTAATTTTAGAATACTAGTGCACAAAATTTCTTCTTGAAGTTTGAAATGAGAAATTTTCAAACAGATAAGATGCTGCTCTATGTGGTGAGCCAGGAAATGCTTAGACATGTTCCTCAAGCAGAGATACAGTCTAGACCTGCAGTGTCCAGTACAGTAGCCACTGGCCATACGTGGATATCGAGAACTTGAAATGCAACTAGTGACTGAGAAAGTTATCTTCAATTTCATTTAATTTTAATTAATTTCAATTTAAAAGCTAACACTCAATTCAGTTAGTGGGAAACTTTGAGGTATATTTGGAACAACTTGAGCATCTGAATCTACTTTTTCCACTGTAAATCTTATAAAATCTAAGTACAGATTAAGTATGTCCAATGAAAATTTAGCATCTGAATTGAGGTGTGCTGTAAGTGGTATGAAAAAAATCTCATTAGTAATGAGATAGTAATGAAATTGCTCATTAATAACTTTTTAATATTGATACATGTTGAACTGATAATATTTTGGATATATTGAATTAAATAAAATAGATTATTAAAATTATTTCACTTGTTTATTTTTACTTTTTCAATGTGGCATCTCCAAAATTTGTGATCACATCTGTAACTTACATTATATATTATATTTCTATTGGATAGTGCTAGTGTATGAATTGATTTAAGTGATTAGAAAAATTCACAAAGTATTTAGATGAGCTGATACTAAGTTTATTCACGAAAATTAGGGCTGCTTGGGAAGATCGCCCTAACATTTTTAGGCTAATGCCAATCCACAGCTCATTACCCTCACTTCTTCCATCGGTTTCAGAACCTCATATAGACATGAAGTCTCATGTATCACAGTTGATTCATCCTAGTTTCTACTCATGTCTTCGCTGAATGTCACTAGCTTGAGCCCATCCACCTGAAGGGACTTTCTCTGACTTAGGATCCGGTGGCCTTATGTTTCTCCAAGTTGCCTGGAGGGCAGTAAGACTTGCCATCTTACATCCTCAGGGATGAACCCTGTTGCCCTCCTCTTGGATAGGTCTAGTCTGTGTGGCTGGGCCTCTGATCTAGGGCTTATTTCTTGATTCTTTTGGCTTAGTCTATTATAACCCAGACCTCTTCTAAGACAGAAGCCCTTCTCCAAATGTGGCCTGCTATCTAAAGTGTATGTACCACTGTCTTCCACTGGCTTGCACTCTTCCCAATGGCTGAAATTGCCTTACATCCCCGCATTCCAGCTATGGGTTCACGTCCTTATAGATATGCATGTCTGTATAATAAGTGACAGCCTATCTCCTCTGTAGAAGAGAAACCTTGGATTCCCCACAACTCTGCTTCCCTTGCCTGATCTAGCTGATGCTGATGACAGTCAGGCTTGACCAACACTTGTCTGCCTCTTAGACCTTGCTAGTTTAGTGATCAGGTAACCTCCTAGAGAATGCCTCCACAGCCTGTCACCCTGGCCCTTGTGGTTTCCTTATTCCCACCACTTCTTAACTCTGACTCCATATTCCTTCTTGAGCTGTGCAGAGTGACCCAAGGAGCAGTTAGAGCAGTTAATGCCATGGAGTGCAACTATAATATCTTTTTTGTGAAACATCCTTTTGTGACGCTATCATAGACAATATATTCTACTAGAAATGTCATCGGTCTACCCCAGAATACTGTTTTTAAGCAGGAGAGGATCTTCCCAGAATCTCTGAAGGAGCCCCACAGAGATAATCACCTATTGTATTTTTCTGTGTGGTTAATTCTGTTTTGACCTCAAATAATCCCTGAGAGATTTGTCAATGCAATGTGCCTATTTATCAAATTTACACATGACAAATGAGGCTAGAGGAGGGAAGAAGGCTTTCCTTGGTTTAGATGGCAATGATAGGGACAAAAATGACAGAATTCACTTCCCTCATCCAGCTGTAGGGCAAACTGTAAGCAATAAATTTGTCTCCAAATTTCCCAAGGCAAATACAAGAGACTAGACTTTTAGCAAGGGAGTCCAGAAATGGACCTTACAGCCTGGTTTTATAAGGAAGAAATGTAGGTGAAAGCTTTGCAAAATAATTTGAAAGAAGAGAATAATATGATTCTCTAATGTGAAGCATGCAACTCTTTAAAAAGGAAACAATTTACACAAAGTACAAAGCAACAGTTTTCAAGGGGTGATTTTACTCCTCAGGTGACATTGTAGTAATGTCGACAGATATTTTTGAGTCAGGACTTGGGGTTAGGGGGATGCTACTGGTTTCTAATTGGTAGAGGCTAGAGTTAGTGCTAAACGTCCTACAATGCACAAGATAACCCCCACAAGTAATTTATCCAGCCCAAAATGTCAGTAGTACGGAGGCTGGGAATTTCTGCTTTAGAGTTCACTTTGTCTATTGTTTACATCTCTTATATGAATAGGCTGGGGCTCACAGATATCACATGACTTATTTAAAGATTCGAACTAATCAGAAATGTGATCAGAACAGAAGCCAGATTCTCTCTTTCAGTGCTGGCTTTCCCACAGTAACACACTGTCTTTTCTATTGTTTGTACATTATTCTGAATTTCTTAAGAAAAGTTTCATAAAGCCATTGAAAGGGGATGGCATGTTTCCTTTATGTTTGTCTATCGTTTATATGATGTGTAAAACTTCTTTTCATGAAATTAAATGTCATAAAGAAAGCTCCCATTTGACAATGCCAGCCATTTAGGATGATACAGAAATTCTAAGTTATTATTCTTCCCTTACCCTAAAGAAGCAGATGACCTCATTCGGGAGAATGTGGTCAGCATTATAAGAATGTACGGAATAGATTCCGGACTGTGGATTCACTACCCCAACTATAAAAGTGTTGCACTATTTTGTTATTTTAGTTACTTAGTCTCAGCCTTGTGTAGTTGCATCTGTCATTCTTGTGGTCCAGTCCTCCACCTCGACTTCTTCAGTAGCTGTTGCTTTTTACTGAGGAAATTATCTCATCTTAATGTCACTAACAAATTTGGCCATTATTTCCTGCCTTCCTTCCTCCTGTATGTAATCACATCATTATATCTTAATAGAAGGATTGTTCAGAACCCTGGACATCTGCTTAAGTTCTCACCCACTAATGTTCTTACTTTTCTCAGTTTTCAGGCTGTAATAAAACAAATTAGGATTTTAAATTATAACTAAAATTGAATATGTATGTTTTTCTACTATATTTTTAGTTTTCCATGGTGCATGCTTCAGAATTTATTGAGCACCTTCTAAAGTGTTGTGAATCTCACAGACAGAAGCACTGTCCTTATGGAGCTTCCATTCTAGTGAAGGATACAGATAATAAACAAGTAAATATATAGTACAGCGCCAGGGCATGACAAATGCTATGAAAAAAAATAATAAAGCAGTGGAAAGAGCTAGAGATTGACAGTGCTTACTGTTTTAAATGATGTTGTTGTTGATGAACTCTGTTAGATGTGGTATCTGGAAAAAGAGTGCTCATGGTGAGGAATAAAGACCCTGAAATAGGAACAATTTTGGTTCTTTCAAGAAATAGCAGGAAGGCCTGGGTGGCCAGAGTGGAGTGAAGAAATTAAGATAGTAGGTAGAAATGGAGAGGGAGGCAAGAGTAGAGAATATTGATCCTTGTGGTCCTTGTAAGAATTTTATGTTATTTTTCTAAAGATAATGAGAAGCCATTGCTGGATTCGGGCAGAAGAGTAACCTGATCAAACTTACATTTTAAAAGGACCACTCTTGCTGCTCTGGGTTAAAAGACTATAGGTGGAACAAGATGGAAACAGGAAAACCAGTTAAGAAGATATTATAGTAATCCAAAGAATGTATGATGGTAGCTTGGGAAAAAGGGATAGTGACAGATGGGTTGATTGGGTTTTCTTTTCCCCTAGGAAAGCTCATCGTACTAATATATTTGCTTTTGTGTATGGTAATGTAATTTCCTAAACTCTATAACACAACTTCCTGGATTTCCATCCTGGATCCATCACTTATTAGTGGTGTGATCTTGGACATATAACTTAATCTCTCTGTGACTCAGTTTCCTCCTCTCTCAAATGGGATTAATATTTGTATCTACCGCAAAGAGCTGTATGAGTCTATATCTGTGTAAAGCTCCTTGAATTGTTCTTGGCTTATATTAGCACGATGCTATTATATTATTATTATTTATTTTTCAAACAAAACTGTGAGATAAATATTCCTTTCCTCACTAGAAATTGTGTATGTTTTAAAATTATATTTGTTGAATACCTAAATAAATCTGTTTTATAGATGAAAAACATGATCGACAACTAATAAGTGAGAGAGTCAGAACCCAAATGAAGGACTTCTGGCTCTAAAACTAGGGCATCTTCCTCCATACCACATGGTGTTCGGCTCATCAGACTCTACCTGAGATTATTGATTGGCCTTGGGCTTCTCAATTCCCTGTTAATGTCTCTATCAGATTCTACAAATGTCCAGCAAAAGCTCCTTGGAAAGAAAAAGAAAATTTAAGATCAATATCTTTCATGAAGGTGCACTCAAAAATAATCAAAACAGTGTGGTATTGGAAGCAGTATAGACACATAGAACAATGGAATAGACTGGAGGACTCAGAAATAAACTCCTATAAATATGCTCAACCAATTTTTGGCAGAGCTGAAAAACAAATTCAGTGGAGGAAAGATATCCTTTGTAATAAATGGACTGGAGCAATTGTGTGTCATAAAGAGGATAGAAAAAAGAACCTCTATTTAAATCTTACACCTTATCCAAAAATAAATTCAAAATAGATCATATACTTATATGTAAAATATAAAACTAAAAATATGTTTTTGAAAACCATATGACAAAATCTCTGAGAGGTAGGCATAGGTAAAGAGTTCTTGTACAACAAAAGAATAATCCATAAAAGAAAAAAATTGATAAATTGGGCCTCATCAAAATTAAAAACTTTACTCTGTGAAAGAGCCTAAGAAGAAGCTGAAAAGACAAGCTACAGAATGGGAGAAAATATTTTCAAACAACATCTCTAAAAAAAGACCTAGAATATATAACGAATGCTCAATATTAACAGTAATAAAATAAACAATCATAAAATGGGCAAAAGACATAAACAGACCTTTCACTGAAGAGGATATACAGATGACAAATGTGCACATGAAAAGATGTCCAATTTCATTTCCATTAAGCAAATGCAAGTTGTATCCACGATATGGTATCCCTGCACACCTGTCAGAATGGCTACGAGAAAAGATAGTGATAACTCCAAATGCTGGTGACGATGTAGAGAAATTGTCTCACTTATACATTGCTGATGGGAATGTAAAATTGTATAACCATTCTGCAAAACAGTTTGACCATTTCTTTAAAGATAACGCATTCAAACACCGTAAAACTCGGCAATTGCACTCCTGCACATTTATCCCAGAAGAATGAATTCTCATGTCCACAGAAAATCTGTACACAATGTTCATAGCAGCTTTATTTCTAACAGTTAAATGTTCATTTTTATTTATTTATTTATTTTCTTTTTTTTCTGCTTTATCTCCCCAAACCCCCCCTGTACACAGTTGTATATCTTAGCTGCAGGTCCTTCTAGTTGTGGGTCTAACAGGTAAATCTTTAAATAGACCAAATGTCATTCAACAGATGACCCTTATACCCAGTCACCAGTTAATTAAGTAATTCCTAGAAATGAAGACACCACCATATACTGAGCACCCAAATGTGCCAGGAATTAGCTCCTTAGGTCAAATTTATCCCCCTCTTTTTTTTAAGTAATGTTTTATTGAAGTATAACACATAGACAGGAAAGTACATGTGTCATAAAAGAATAGCTTAATGAAGTTTCAAAAAGAACACACTGGTGTAACCAGCCCCCAGATCAAGACATAGAATGTTACTAGCACATGTAAGACCCCCTTGTGCCCACTTTTCTAACTAACTCCATTCCATGGAAAGTCACTACCCCATCTTCTCACACTGACAATTAGTGTGCCTATTTGGGGAATTTATATCGATGGAACCATGCAGTACACAGTCTTTTGGGTCCAACTTCATCCATGTGGTTGATTGTGGTTGTAGTCCATTCATTCTCATTGCTGCATGGTATCCTTTTGAGTTATTATATCACAATTTATTTTATTGTTGATGGACCTTTTTTCCTTTAGTTTTTGTCTATTCTAAATAGTGCTGCTGTGAACACTCTTATATTCTCCTCCATTTGTTCTTATTCCAGATTGTGGTGTTGCCTTTCTTCAAAGTATCATGCTAATTAGCCTAATAAATTCTTGACTCTTCAAATTGAAAGAAGAAAAAGGATTGCTCCTAGATATAGAAAGCAATCTATACAAGAATACTAATAATTAGTGATCATCTACAGGGCCTGAGTCCACAGGCTTAGAGTGTAGGGGTCTGAGAGAGCATGGACATAGTATATACCCCCTGGGTCTGTGATTTCACAGATCAAAGCATTACCAAGTACTGGGAATGATCCGGGCAGGCTTCCCAGGTTAAAGGTGGAACCCAGAGTTTGGACCTTGAGAGTTATCTTATAAGGAAAGGGTAGTGCTTTCCAGGCAAGAGAAAGGTAAAAGGCATGGGATGGAAATATCAATGGCTTGGGTTAAGCAGATTTGTGGAGGAGAGATTGTCAATTACTCCTTGTGTAGTTTACTCTAAGGTTGTCCAATTGAGAGATAGGTGACATCACAATAACACTGAAATGCTGCCGTGGTGCATCTTAAAGAAAAGAAAACTGTGTTAGTCTCAGAATAAGTACAATAAAGGAGGGTAACTGAACACAGGTGAACAGAGTCTAGAGTGATATATATCTTTTTTTTTTTTTTCAGTTCTCACTCTTTCTCCTGCTCTAGTGTGAATGTGCACACCTGCAAAGTGTACAGTGCTGGCAATTATTAGAACCATTCTTTACTCATAGACTGAGAATGTTTGACAACAGAGCCCAGGGAGAGAAAAAAATGACTAGACCCCTACAGTGCATTTTTGTTTTAGCTGCTTTTAAGAAAAAACCTGCCTACCCCGGCCCGCCAGCTCCCAGCTCCTTCTCGCCTTACCTTTCAGGCAGATTAATCACCTGTCTCAGCATTTGAGGTACTGATTAATTTGTGACCCTGAAAGAAGCCCAGGGAATTCTAACCATGCCCCCTGAGTTGAAACAGTTCGGTAGGTGGATGGAAACTCGTCTTGCTAATTATGCTTTTTGGTAACAGATGAAAATATGTGGAAAGGTTTCCTCCTCTGATGATTAGATCCTTCTGAATGACAACTTTCCTATTTATTAGCTCCACAGGGCTTTGAAAAATGCACTTGTGTGGGAGAGTTCCAGAATGTATTTGCCAGATTGGGAGCCGACCCTGTATTAGCAAGTGACTTTCTGAAGCTCAGTCTACAGCTTTCTGAGTGTTCTCTTTCCTGCGCTTGGGTTTTGCTCACAGAGTAAGGTCTTGCATGCCCCAAGGAGCAGACTGCTTTGTTAAATGTGGACTGCAGTGCAGTGAGGATCTTTTTAAATTGATATTAATTTTTAAAAAGAAGCCGATGGGAGGAATAAGGGCTCTAGGCAGTGGATGCTTCTGTGCAGATTTTGCTGATAGAGGAGAATCAAAGATACTGTATTTTAAAAGGCACGTGCAATAGTTTAATCATCTGTGCTAGCTTTACTGCTGAGGATGTCCGAGTCCCTTGCAGTGACACTCTGAGCAAGAGATGAGGTTGGGGCAGGTAGGAGAGGAACAGATAAGGTAAAGTGATAAGAAGAGGCTAGAAAGAGACAATTCAATTGTTTGCGTCTTTGGGAAGAATTTTTGGCTGTTCTTCAGATTCATTGCAGGTTTAGAAAGTGGAGCCTTGGTGGGATCTATCTCAGCTGTGCTCATGCTGTGACTGAATAATGTCGAACTGAGGATGGAGGCAATAGGAGGGCTGACATCTGGCTAATTGCCATTCCAATTGGGGGTTGCCTGACAGTTGAGTGGAAATTGCTTGGAGATGAAGAACTGTCAATGAACCGTGATGGAGAGAAGTATCTGAGCAAGGAGATAGGTAGATAGGAGAAGTAGGCAGGAGGACAGGGAGGTAAATGCCTACTGTATTCTCCTCTCTCTTGTCTTCTACTGCAGTCCTATCTTAATAGTAATGGTTACTAATTTAATGTCAAGTGGTTTGTAAAAAGAAAACAGAATGATCCTAAAGGCAGAGAGGAGATCTCAAGGCTGACCTGTGTTAATTCATCTTAACTGTGACTTAACCCAAAGCCTACCTAGACACTGGTCACCCAAGGGTTCTTTCCAAAGCCAGTGTCCCCAGGCTGGTCTGGACCCAGACCCTCCAAAGGGTAACTCCCTGTACTGCCCTCCACAGTTACAGCTCCATGATCTTCCTACAAGCACCGAGGGCTACAAGGTGACTTCTAAATCACTGAGAGATTTTCAATGGCTGGTCACTCCTGGGACAGGCCTACTGTACCCTGCAGCATGTATGGTTTCTATCATAGTCAATAAATCTATGCTGATTTACCTGAAGAACATTTCCTCCTTCACTCTTGCCCATCCTTCAGTCAGAAGCTTCTCAGGTAATATGTATATGTTTTAATTGTGGCTGTGTGGAAACCAATGTACATGAGTAAATTGAGTAATGCTAATGGTAGAGTTTTCTGGACATTTTCGAGTTGGTGGGTAATGATCCTAGAGAAGAAATTTGTGGGGAGGCCATGCTTTATGGAGACCCTCACATCTCCCCTGATTTTAGCGGGTAGCCTACTTGCTGATTCAGTTATTTTCATATGTGGTTTTGCTGCTATAATATTTGTGGTCTTGGAGGTTGGGTTCAAAGTACTTTTTGTCCTATTACTATGCATCTTTTTAAACATAGGAAATGATTCCTTTCATCTAGTATTTCCTAGTAATTTTTAGCATCAGGGAATCAAAATATTCTTTCCATTTTATAACATTCTGATTAAAGTTTCTTACAATAATAGTTTGTATTTCATTGTTTTAGTTGTTATTGTTTTCACACAAAAGAATTGCATTGCTGTGGTTGAAATCTGTGAACAAACTATTTGGCCTTACATGCAGTTTTGAAAAGGGCTATACACTTTTCTAGCAAGTGAATTTCAGATTCTGTTTAAGTATGCAAACAGAAAGGGACTGCTTAAGAAAAATAATTTGTTTGTTCTCTGTTTTAATTGCTGGTATATTTCAGGCCAAAAGTTTGATTGAAGGACTTAGTTTTGTCTAGAAGACGATCTCCTTATTCTTTTCCTTACTTGGCATGTGTATATTCAGACTGTGATGCTCTGGTTTTGAAAAAAACATAAAGTATACTTGACTTATAAATATTTTTCTTTGAGATTTAACTAAATTAATCTTTTTGTGGTAAGTAGAAATTAATAAAATGAGCTCTGTGTGTTATTTATAATTCTGTGTGTTAGTTTGGAGAAGGTATACAGGATTATGAGTTACATTATTTTAAGGAAGCTATCATGATTTTAAAACTAAATGGGAAAAGGTGAATGGTTTTCATATGGATTGTTTATTAATAAACTACAGTTTTCTCTTCTATGTTGACTGCAGAGGATAGAAGCTTAATATTGGTTAGTGGCTGAGCTCTAATATCTCCTTCTCTTACTGCCTCTCTAGGCAAAGCAAATTGCCGAGTTAGGTGGCACTGAATAAATATTTACTGGAGGAATTGATGAATAAATGAGTAATTCATGCAAAATCTATCTATTGAGCCTTAAAAACAATCTCGGTCCTCAATCTTATTCAATATGTATTCTCTATAAGCTTACTTTGCAAAGAGCAATAAAGTAGAAATTTCCAAATTTTAAGAAGCTGCTGTCTTAGTTGAGAAACTAAAAGAGATATAATGAAGTAACTAAACAATCATGAGGCAATATCCAGATTAAGACATGGTGTTTAGTTAGAAATAATTACATGGTCAAGAGATAATTACCTAGAGATACGTCCATGGCAGTATCAACGTTGATATAGTCCTACTATTTCTACAATACCATTTTTATTGTATTCACAGATTTTAACAGGTGTTTTGTCTAGGTGCTATGGGAGTGCTGGACACACCTAACATTAGACAAAACAGCCAAGTTAAGAGATGTCCCCTCCTGCGCCCTCTAATTTCCCAGGTGTGGCAGCTTTGTGTGCCTAAAGGTTACACCAAACTCCCCAGTGAGGCCCCCACCCAGGTCCGACCACACTCTCCCCCAAAGCCCTCTCGTTTTCTTTCTCCAAACTAAGACCGCCAAATAAAATGCAGGACATTCAGTTAAATTTGAATTTTAGATAAACATAAGTAACTTTTAGTATAAGGAAATATTACATTGCAATATTTAGGATGTACTTATGATAACAAATTAATTATTATTCATCTGAAATAGAAATCTAACTAGGTATCTCAAATTTTTACTTGCTAAATCTGGAAACCCTACCCCAAGTCCATCTGTACTGCCGCTTGATCATTACATGTAATTTCGCCCACTCTTCAGAAGATAGGAGTCTGATTGAAAAAAATTCATACTCAGGCATAAATGGCTGGTAGCTAGCTTAATGTATAGTCATTAAATTAAGCATATTCATGTAGTCCAAAGAGGAGTTTGTTTATAGAGAGGATCAGCCTCCTGGAGGTAAAGTTTGATCAGAGATATTTTATAGTCTTCCATCTTAAGAGAGCATTAATACCACCTTCTCCTATTTAAATAGCTAAGATGAGGGTAGATGTGGTTGTTGATTCTGTCTGTGGAAGTGGTAATCCTGAAACCACAAGGGTAACTTAGTTGAACTTTTTGTGCCTCAGTTTCCTCATTTGTAAATTGAAGATGATAATAGTACCTCTGTCAGAGGTTTGATGTGAGGATTGCATGAGTTAATATATTTCAGTACTGAGAATAGGATCTGGGCCATTGTAGGCATGTGTTCACCATGGCCACCAACTATTCTGGTAACATTGGGACAAACTGATTATTTGCTTTCCTGTACAATACGTTTCTCTTTCTTATTTACTTACTGTTCTCTGAAATGTGGAGGAAGAATGCTGGATTAGGACTAAGTAATGACAGATTTTAGTCCCAGATCTCCCACTGGTTTTTAGGTGGCCTAGGATGCACTGGGCTTCAGCTTCTCATTTACAGACTCTACATGGTTGACTTCAACTTTACAATACATAAGAAGCATCTGAGGTGATTGGGGGAAGTGTAGATTTCTAGGCGTCTCAGCAGACATCTTGATTCTGGAAGCCTGGGAGTGGGCCAGGATGAAGAACATTTTTGGTAGTTCACAAATGAATCTGATGCAGGTGGTCCATAGACCTCACATTGGGAACATTACTCCAGGTGACCTCTCAACTTCCTCCCACTTACTAATTAAATATAGGCAACTGTGATTCGAAATAATAAACAATATTGTTTATCTAGAAGCTTAAATTTGTCTTATAAATGTCTTACAAAATGCACAAAAGCTAATTTCAAAAGCTGCATTAACTCTACATTGTGAATGCCTTTGGTTACTTGTTTATTGGGCAACTTAATCGAGAAAGGTTTTTTCATGAATTTTCATCAATTTTTTAACAAAGCTCTGTTGCAAATGGTGAATTATGCATTAACATATGTTCACGCTAATTTATACACCAGTGACAGATTTTTGGCATAGGATCAATAATTTACAATTATATTTTTAGAAGTTTGTTTATTAATAACATCAAGGAATTTTGATTATCATTTAAATAACAATGTGTCGTTTGAACCCAATCAAAAAAGAGCACATTTTATAGTTCTCAGATGTCTGCATACTTACCCAAGGAACAAAAATGAATCTGAAACTAACAAGATAAATACCTCCTGCTCTTCTCAATTAATAGTTTTTACAGCCCTGTTGCATTGTCTTATGTCAATGTCCTGTCATCAGATGGAAATGCAGGATATTAAACTAACTTTCTCTAACATACAAGTAATATGGGCTAACCGAGTTGAGTCACGAAACAAGACAAAAATTATCACTTGACTAACCTCTTCTGAAGGTTTCAGACAATTTGTACTTTATTTCTTTCTGCATATTGTTGAAAGACAAAAAAATTCCTATAAAGGAGAAAAAAATAATCTTGCTAAGGATCTTCATTAATATGTTTCTATTTCTCCAGTGTACTTTTTTGGGAACACATTGGTTTTTAAATAAGCCTTATTTTGAGTAGCCTTGATTTAGGGAAAAAAAATTCTAGTAAAAGAAGTAAATTAGAGGGTGATTATTTGTATGATTGAAAGATTTTCTGATTTAAAAATATTATTGTAGATCCCTTAAAGAAGCTCCTGCCCTATTATACTTAAAGGTGATTTGTCTCAATTTTATGCCCAACTTTTTGGAAAAACATTATTACATAAGTGGAGGCCTGGTTTTTCTATACACAGCAAGTGTTTTATCACTCTCTGTAATTAATTTGTAGGAAGTATCAGCTACCACATCCAACAATTTTATTTCGAATAAAGTTGGAGAAAATAGAGTTACTAAGACTCGATCAATTATATGTCTACTTTATCCCCGTAGTGACAATCAGGGGAACCAAAGAGAGCTCACGAGCTTTGATTAAGTTTGCTATAGTCCTATATTAACATCTTTGCAAGTACCCTTTGCTGGAGGTAGGGGAGACGGGAGGAAAAGAGCACATTTTTAAATTAGATTTTAAATATCAGATAACACATTCTGGTGGAAGGTCAAGGCAAATTATTCCTATCATCATAATAGGGATTTTTAGATTTGTTGATTTTTTTGATCATAGAAGGAACATAATTTTGGATACCAAAGAGAACTGATATTAAATCTTGGTTCTCTCAATTGTTAGTTGTGTCAAGTTACATAACTTCTCTGAGCCTTTGCTTCTCATCTGTAAAATAAAGATTCTAATGCTCTCTTTACTGGATTGTTATAAGAATAAAGAAAAATTATCTTTATAAGTGCCTGAAACTGTGATTGGTATTTAGGAGGCAATCAGTCAACATGTAAATGTGTATTTCCTTCCTCTCTGACATAATAAAGATCTCCCTATTGTACTGATTTGAGACCAAAGATTTCTGACTGTTCCCTTAACCCACTTGGATGTTTAGTCTCCATGATAGCATTCTGCATCTGCCGGTAGATTGCTTTGCACTGTTCAGTAAATGTACATGATCATTCAAGCTAGCCTGTGGAAACTGTAGTCTCTTCCAAACTCATCTTCCACTCTTTGTATGGTCTCTCTCTCCATTCCTACCCATCTAGAATAGTCTTTTGCAGGGGTTGGCAAACTATGACCTGTGGGCCAAATCTAGCTGCCCACCTGTTTTTGTGAATAAAGTTTTATTGAAACACAGCCATGCTCATTCATTTATTTAGTGTTTATGGGTGCTTTGCACTTCAAGGCTGGATTTGAGTAGTTGTCATTTGAATAGTTGTATAGTTTATGGACCAGAAAGCCTAAACTATTTACAATTTGATCATTTGTACATAAAGTTTGTAGACCCCTGGTCTATTGCCTAATACAGGGTAGCTAGACTTTTAAAAAACTAGCTGACTAGAAATTAAATACTTGTTGACAAATAGATGCTGACTGAATGGAGAATAGAAAAGTTTGATAGTTATCATACACAGATTTCTTAACTCTCCTACTAAGAGTAGTGACAGTAAGGAGAGAGAAACAATACAATTGAGGAGAAATAACAGAGAAAGTTGAAAGCCAAAGAAAATGAGACTTGCCATTAACTGCTATTGGTCCTTACTTAAGTTACGCTGTCTCTGTGAGCCTCAGTTTTCTTATCTGTCAAATGATAATAATAATTTCTGCTCAACTTAACATCATAAGGTCACATTGCACAAATTTATGGTATTTTAACATTATATATAACTTTTATTTTGTTGATATGATAGTGGCCCCAATGAACACACTACTTAAAGACAGAGTTCATGATTTATTCATTCTTCCTTATAAAGATTTCAGAGGAAGTGGTGTCTTTAGGGGAGAGCCAGGTGTGAGTTAAACAAAGATGTAGAAGATGTCATTAGAGAGTGAGGATGTAGGAAAGCTTATTTGACATGGAACAGAGTTTCTAGAGGGCTCAAAGGAGAGAAAAAAATAAAGAACGAAGGTTAGAGAAGGGAAAGCACAGATGTTGGAGAGAGAGGAACTAAGAGGAGAACATAGGTGACCAATGGCCTTCTGATGGGGATAAGTATGCTGAATTTAGGGCGTCATTGTTTCCAAGAGAATTGGCCATACCACCTGCTGGTATGCGGGAGACCAGACACTGCAGGTGGCTAGAGAGTAGAAGACATGCTAGTTGGTAAACTATAATTCAGAGCAGTCTGACCTTTAAGAGGCTCGTTAGGGCCAATGAAACGGGCACTGATCTAGGACTCAGAAAACCTGGATCTGAGGTCAGACTTTTCTTTCTTGTGTCACTATGTGTAAGACTCAGTTAACTTATCTGTAGATTTGGAATATCTTCCCTATACTTCCCAGAACTCTTCTAAGAGTTTCATGAAATAATGTGTTTTAGAAAGTGTTCAAGTATAAGTCAATATTATTACTTTACTGAGTATAACATCTGAACAACCACAGAAGAGAAATGACTCTTAGTATACTTCCAGAAGAGTTGATGGATTTATGCCTGTACTTGCACCCATTCCCTTAAGCATGTGCACACACACACACACACACACACATTTCATAGGTCCACCTTCTTAGGTAATGTGGAAGTAGGGATATAGTAAAATGCTCTCTGTGTGCTAGTGTCATGGGTACTAATTTCCACTTACTAGATTACACACATCACCAGAAATCTTCAGAATGCTGTCATCAGGTGGTGATGTTTAAATATTCAAAATCACACCTTAATGCCTTCTTACACAGTGAACAAAAGAAAGCTTTCTAGAGGGGAACCATTTGTTTAATATGGCTGCACATAGATAGCATCATTCTGATATGTGTGTCATCTAGGGCTTTTCCTGAGTTCTGTCTACTTGGATTCACAAAGAGCCTGGTTACAAATGCTTCTATTCTCTCTGTGATGAAGAAAACAGTCACTAAGAGCTGATATCACTTCTTAAGAATAGAATACTAGGTTTTGAGCAATTTGGTCTTCCTCTTTTCAACTCTACACTAAATGGTATCCACATACTGTATTCAGTCTATTGGGGAATGTGATGCGGAAAAAAAAAAGACAGATATAGTCTTTCTTTAAACAAAGGGATTTTACATACAAATACATGAAATCGTGATTCTTTTGTTATAATAAATGCATAGTTAGTGATCCCACCAATGAGCAATTTGTTAGAAATGTTTTATTGGTCATGATTTATGGGTGACAAGTTTGGGTAATTATTAAGCTTAATTGCACTTAAATGATGGATTTTTTTACAAATTGTTTATCTTCCGGGCAAAGAGGAAAGCAAGTGTGTTAGAAAAATGCAGAGTTCAGTGGTTGCTAAATGAGCTTATTAATGTTTACATATGTAACGCTTCAGGGCATTTTATATATGTGTTGGAAGGAATTGACCATCTCATCTTAGTCTGCAGAAAATTCCACACAAACCCTTGCTGTTTTACTTTTAGATAAACACACAGCCGTTCAATTTCAATCACAAGTTCAGGTTTTCCTGAGGTTAATTTTGGTCTATCTGTGGCTGGTAAAAGTATTTTCAAGAAAATGAAATTACCCCGCCTATTTGTCATGCAGAAGGGCATTAGGTCAAGAGCATTCAGGCTCTGCCAATTCTGGGGAGGGAGGGAAACTAGTCTGATCCCCAAGAGCTTTGCCTTATTTCCACAGAATGATTTTCTAAGCAGCCCATTTTACCTTTAATATGAAGGGTCAGCAACACAGATTTGCCTGCTTTTGCAAAGAAAAAAATAAAGCCACTGAATTTCTAAGCTTTAAAATCTAGTTGTTGCTCCTTATTACAGCTAAAGTTGATGTAGAATTTTATTAGAGACTTTATGATAGGGGCACAAGTGGTTTAACATTCTCAGATCAGAGTACTGGTGTAATGAACTGATCATGAGTTAGGCTGGCCTCTTGCATGGGCAAAAAAATTCTCTCCTCTCATTTTCCTGTTATCTTATTAGTTCTTTCATAAATACTTATTGCACAAGTTGTCACACTCTTCTTCAAAATAAGGCCAATGTATATCCTTCAAGATGTATTTCAAATACAGTGCACCACATGTTTTTTGTTGCTAGGAACTCAGATTTACTCAGTTGACCTAAGAAATGGGATTTTTTTTAAAAAGACACACATGGAAATAGGGAAGTCAGGAATTTTGATCTTGTATCTGAGTTTTGTACAAGAAGCTAGAAAACTGCATCACCAGGTTTCAAAGAACTAGTACGGTGACATGCCAGTGTCTTAGTTCGTTAGGGCTGTGATAACAAATTCCATAGACTAGGGGCTTAAATAACAGAAATTTATTTCTCACAGCTCTGGAGGCTGGAAGTCTGAGATCAGGGTACCATCACGATTGGTCCTGTTCTAGTGAGAGCTCTCTTCTAAGTTGCAGATGGCTGACTTTTCATTGTGTCATCCTGTGGTGGAAAGAGAGGAAGGAGCTCTCGTGTCTCTTTCTTATGAGGGCACTAATCCCATTCATGAGGGCCCTACACTCATGATGGGATTACCTCCCAAATGCACACCTCCTTATACTATCACATTTGGGGTTAGAATTCCAAAATATGAATTTGCTTCATTGTGACATTGTCATCATTTTCTCTGAGGCTGAGTGCCTGTTCTAATACCTTGTAAGGTGTTCTACAATAATCCAGCATGATCCATCTTTTATTCTTGATCTTAAAAAAAGAAAGAAATTAAATCTCCCAAACCAACCCACCATCTTATGCAACTATTACTTTCTGTGAGCCAATCTCATTTCCCTAATCTCCTCCACTCTTTCACCTTGCGCAACGCAAAAGGGAGATTTCACTGCAATCTTTGTGACGGTGACGTAACTACCCTCACAGCCATCATCAAACCTGCAGCTACATCCTGGTGGCCTCTGTGCTTATGCATGTATTTAGCGGAATGTATGCAGAACTTAATCTAAATTCAAAAGTCATGCCCATCTTCTAGTTTCTTCTATTCTAGGAAGAAAATACTTACGCTGGCACTTAGAAAAAAAGATCAAAAAAGCATACTGGGCATATGCATTATATGTCGTGATTAGTAAGAGGATTCACGCCAAAGCTCTATCTGCTCATTTTCTTGAGCACTCCTTAAGTTTTTTGCTTTTCTAAATTGTGGAAGCTGGAGAGATCACACTTAAATTTCACCAAGTTCTAGAGTTCTAGTTTCAGTAAGTTCTAGAACTTGGCCCATTGTTGCAAATTGTGTGTAAAGTGAGAGTTCAAAGCACAGAATGATATTAACATTAATTTGAATTTGAATGATCTTTCTGCACAAGCAAAGGGCATTTTTAAGGCATTTTCTGGGAGCTGAATTTTCTGTTCTGGTGCTGCTCAATGGGGAGACAACAGCGGAGAAATGTGCATCACTGATTGAAGCTGATGTGTGTGGGAAGCCCTTCTTTCAAATGAGTAATTCAGCGAAGGTTAAGGGAAGGAGTTTCTTGCCCAAGGTGGAGTAGGAGAGAGGAGAGTTGTCTATAAACTCTGTCTCAACCTTTTGCCTTTTCCTGAAGGCCACCTTCCCAAACCTGGAGACAAACTGTCAAGGGTAGATGAGATATAATTCACTAACATTAAATTCACCCTTTAAAGTATACTATTCAGTGGTTTTTACTATATCCACAAAGCTGTGCAACCATCACTGCCATCTAATTGCAGGACATTTTCATCATCCTAAAGAGAGAAGCCATACACATTAGCAATCACACCCTTTCCCACCCTCTCTCCAGCCCCTGTTCCATTAATCTACTTTATGTCTCCATGGATTTGCCTTTTCTGCATATTTCATATAAATAGGATCATCCAATATGTGGTCTTTTAAGATTTTTAATAGATATTTTTATTGAGATAATCACAGATTCACATACCATTGTAAGAAATAATACACGGAAGTCCTCTACATCCTTAACCCAGTTTCCCTCAATGGCAATATGGCAATACTTTATGCCACTGTAGTACAATGTCATAACCAGGATACTGACATTGATGCCAGCCACAAATCTTATTCGGATTCCCCAGTTTTATTTGTAATCATTTGTGTGTGTTCCAGTATGTGTGCATATATTTAATTTAAGCAATTTTGTCACACGTGAAGTATGTGTATTTACCACTAAAGTCAAGATGCAGAATTCCAACACCACAGAGATCTTTGTATTCTCGTGTTGCCCTTGAATGCCCGCATCACCATCCCTAATCATTGTGACCACTAATCTGTCCTCTATTTCTAAAATTTTGTCATTTCGAAAATGTATAAATGGAAGCAAATAGTATTAAACCTTTTAGGATTGATCTTTTCTGCCTAGCATAATTCCCTGGAGATCATTGAAGTTGTTGCATGTGTCAATAGTCCATTCCTTTTTATTACTTAGCCATATTCCATGTAAGTACCACAGTTTGTTTAACCATTTACCCACCGAAGGACAGCTGGGCTGTTTCAAGTTTTTGGCTATTATGAACAAAGCTGCTATAAACATTCTTGTATAGGTTTGTATGTGAATGTACGTTTTTATTTCTCTGGGATAAATGCTTATGAGTGCAATTTCTGGGTCATACAGTAATTGCTTGAGAGTTGTATAAGAAATTGCCAGACTTTTTTCCAGAGTGGCTGTATCATGTTAAATTCTCATCAGCAATGCAGTTTCTCTGCATCCTCGCCAGCATTTGGTGCTGTCACTATTTTTTGTTTTAGCCATTTTGATAGATATATAGCGAATATGTGGCTTTTGTGACTGGCTTACTTTGCTTAGCACTTTCATGGTTCAGCTGTATTGTTGCATGTATCAATATTTTATTCCTTGTAGTTGCTGAATAATGTTCTATTATATGGATACACCATGTTTTGTTTATCCATTTATGAAGTAATGGAAGACTATGTTTAATATTGAGAAAAATGCTTTCTGAATTTCTTCATATTAAAATACTATTTAAAGTATAGCTTCTATTTTTAAAAGTACTGAGCACGATAGTAGATGCTTTATATGTATTCTCTAACATAAGTTTCATAACAACCATGTGATCTAAGTCATGATGGGCAGACTGGAAACACATATTAAATCAAACTTACAGAAAAAAATAACAAATCTATCAAGAATACCTGTTTAAGTTGGCTAAGTCAGATTTGAAAATAAAATTTTAATACCTCCAATTCACTACAGACCCCACCATATGCTTCCTTGACTCCCATTAGATTAATTCACACACTTGACCTGTTGGCCTCATGAGGGATTTGAGTTACTTTCTAAGCCATCTTACAGATAAGGAGATTAAGATTCATTCATTCACTGCACAAATATTTGTGGAGAGACTAATATGCATCAGGCCTGCAATAGATGCTGTGACTCTGAAAGGCTAATTAACTGAACCAAGGTCGCAAACTTAGTAAAAGCAATGATTAAATACTACATTTCACATTGACAGTAAAATTTCATTTTTAATACTTATTTTCTTTGGATCTTAATTAAAGCAATCCAGGGAAATATTTTAAACTTAAGATACTTTATTAGTGATCTTTAATGTTTTTCACATAAGTGAATTATTAATTATTATTTTGAAAACATAACTTCTACTTAGCTTGTCAAATGCATCAATGTTATTTAACTTTGTTGGCAAAGAGTCCAACAGCCAGGGTGCCTGGCATGTTGGCTCCCTATTGCAAGTTTTGTCCAACCTCATTATGTATAGCTGGAATATAAATACTGAGCACAATATATCATTAAGTCGCTAATAAACTTGAGTTGCTCCTTTACCGCTTTTCTCCATCCCCCACTGTCAATGAGTGATTTATCTCAAGCAGCAATATGTATAAGTTGCCTTTGAAAAGGAGGGACATGGCATTATCAGTCACTGCATGGACGAGTTATAGCCAGCTCCATCATGGGAGAGAGTAGATGATTACAATCAATAATCAATCAAAGGACTAGTGACAGTAATCATACATCACCTTCTACTGTGGAAGCTTCACTCAAAGCTTAATATTACAAGATTTCTGGATATATTGGGTGCTTTGCCATTGTCCTGAACCAGGTCCTGGCGGAGCAAGCTTGGAATGTGGAACACCCGTATGTGGGCTCTCCCCATTTTGGAAGGGTTAGAAACAGTAGAACAGAATCGAGTGTGAGAGAAGAAAACAATTGTTCCAGTCTTTGCCCGAGTCCTTATTACTCACTGTACCCCATTTTGTGTACAGTACAGCTAAGGCTGTATTGAGCGTATCATTTCAATTCTTCTCTCGTTAATCAAGCTGATGCATTCTGTGAAACTTGTTGGCAGAAATTTTATAACGATGTTGAAATCATGTCCAGTAAAATATACTGTCCAATAAAAGGCATGGCATCTATAAAACCAGAATTAATTTGGGAAAATTGTCCAGGTTTATTGGAAAGTGAATGCTTTTTAAAAACACAAAAACAATTCTCCAAGTGGAAACAATATAAAAAATACAAAGACTATTCTGTTTGAAATGAAAGGAATATATTCTGGGAAAATTAGTGCAGGGGGATTTTCCAAACTCAATCATTCAACAAACATTTTCTGAGCCCCTACTATGCACAAGGACAATAGGCTCCTGCCCTACGGGATCCAAATATCTGGTAAAGAGTTTGTGCAAGTATGTTGGGAACACAGAGGAAGAGATAGACGAGCCTGGGGGAGTCTGCATAACTCCATGAGAAGGTGGCTTTTAAATTAGGAATGGAAAAAACTGGGGAAAGGTCATTCCAAACACAAGGTCAGGCAGGCACTTAGGTAGGATAGGAGAACAAAGGAGCGAGGCATTTCCAAGCAACAGTGTGAAGTTTGTGGAGTTTAAAGGTAGAGGAAGGGGCAGGGGAGTTAGGTAGGAGGGAGAATGGTATATGGGAGAGAGGAGGAAGTGGAGGTGCAAAGGTACGTTGGAGCTAGATTGTCAAAGGGGAAAGCGAATAGACCAACTTGGACCTTCAAGAAGCCCTCTGACCATAAACGTGGAGAAAAGACAAAAATCAGTGCTGGGGACAGGTGGACTAAGTAGTAGGCTGTTTCTCCCTACTTTAGGTATTTTCTTCTGTGTAACCTTTTAACTCCCTCCAAAAAACGACTACCTAGAGATGAAGGCTTCACCGGAGTGTTTTCTCTTAGAGACCTAAGGGGAATTTCTTGAATTGGGAGCAGGGCACTGTTTTATCAATATAAGGTTTTTCAGTAAAGCTTGTGGTATCAGTCATATAAAAACTTGAATCTTCTTTGGGAAGAGGTGGCCTCCATTCAGGATCTGTGACAGGGCTCCCAATCTTAACAAAAGGCCTGGCAAAAGCTGCTGTGTTTGATTTAACCACATATCTAAATCTTCCTCCAAAGTAAGTTTGGAAATACCCCAAATACCATCCATCCCCAACGACATGTCCTCTTTCTTTCAAGTGGAATACTTTTGCTTTTATTACTGATTTGGCTTCTATTTGAAGAATCATTTCAATGTTTTGTAAAGGAAGCTTAATTCCCAAGAAAACTCCTGGACATTTTTTACAGAGAAGTTTGGAGCTTTAAAATGATCTCTTCTTTAAAGTTTTGTATTGCTGACAATCAGGCCCTCTCAGGGAACCAGATTTGATTATTATTTTCTTCATGTAAGGTTTAGACTGAGTGCAGTGCGTTTCTGACTTTAATCATCCTTAAGGAGATAGAAGCTGCCAATAAGAGGATACAGGGAGCCTGTGCTGTTCAAGTGCGGGGTTATTGCTTTTGACTCTTTTTATCCTGGAGAGTTTCATTGGGAACTCTGATTTTCTTCATCTGAGTTTCTCCCCAGGTCCTTATCTTATCATGAGACAACCATCTCCCAGCTGAAGGACAAACAGCCACTGGAAGCAATAAGTTGCTGTGCTTTTGCTTCGGGAAAGAAAGAAATAAATGCAGTAATCAGTAACTAAGTAGATTAGGTAATATTTTAAAATCTTCCTTGTGATATATTTAGACTTGGATTGCAAAACATAAACAAGAAACTGTTGAGGAGAATGTTGAGATTATTAGCTTTCATGGGTTCTAAAATTAGAGCATTGTGGGGTGGGCTTTTGGAAATTAGCTTTTTCAAAATGATGTTTCCTATTCAATGTAGGAAAGTAAACACAGCCACTGTGGAGGCTGCTGCCTGGAGGCAAATACATGGTTAGCTGAAATCTTCTTCCTGGATATAAATATCTCCTGGGGTTTCTAACTTGGAGACTTGCAATTACAGTTTAGGAGAGGCATCCACAGTCCATAGCATGTAGACATTTTTGGACCTCCTATAGCCATCTTGTCTCCCCAGATATAAGTCTGCGGGAGAGGGGAAGAACACAAAGAGAACAGAGATGGAGATTCCCAGAGACAATAGCATATAACTTTTCACTGTCTGTCAATGCAAAGTGTTTATTTCACCCTTGAGAAACTGTAATTATGCCTCATGCTAGTTGTCCAAAGCCAGTCAGTGGTCTCCCCATGTTTGTGTCCCCATCCCACCTCTTTACAATCCCATTTGGCATCCCTGATGAAGTACAGCCATTATCAATGAGTACTAGAATTTTCTATCTTCTTCCCATCCCTGAAGAATTACCCTTCTCCTTTCCTTCAAAAAAATCCAATTCTTACACTTTTCTTCAGGCTCTAGTTACAACCACCTGACCGAGCTTCCTGCCCTGGATTCAGTCCGGCCATGAATCATCACTGGGAGGATCTTCCTGAAACAGAACTAAATATGTCGTTCCAGCATTCAAACAACTGTTGGATTTGGCAGTGCCTCCTCCATCCCCACATGGCATCAAACCTCCACAACTGTATCCCAGCCCAGCTCTCAAGTCTATTCCTCAATAGCCTCTCCTGCTTACCTCCGGCGACCATCGCACCACTTAGGGTCCTGACATCCCATAACTTCCTGACTGCCTGCTCCCTCTCTGCCTTGTTCACACTACTGAGTCAACCTGAACTATTTATTTTCATTTGTTATGCTTTCACATTGTACCTAGTGCGATATCCTCTTCTCTCCTTCAACACTGCTTTTTTCTTTTTCCTGCTTTTCTGATCCTCATCACATATTACTTTTCCAATTAAGAAATATACATACAAGGGCCAGCCTGGTGGCAAAGCGGTTAAGTTTGCACGTTCTGCTTCAGCAGCCCAGGGTTCGCTGGTTCGGATCCTGGGTGTGGACCTACGCACCGCTTGTTAAGAGATGCTGTGGCAGACGTCCCACATATACGATAGAGGAAGATAGTCATGGATGTTAGCTCAGGGCCAGTTTTCCCCAGCAAAGAGAGCATTGGCGGCAGATGCTAGCTCAGGGCTAATCTTCCTCAAAAAATAAATAAATAAATAAATAAATACACATACAAATATGTACACCTTCACCAACACCTATGAATCTTTTCTGATGTAACCTGTTCACACTGAATCTCTTCCTTTTCTGTGCTGGCTGTATTTTGTCTTTATTATTTTTTACTACAGAATACATCCTGCCCTGTACTTTGGTTGGTTTTGTCTGTCTCCATCGATTCCTCCTTACCCCAGGCTGGAAGCAGCTTCAGGATACCAACTGTCTTCCTCACCTTTGTATCTCCAGTAGCTCTTTCAAAGGCCCAGCTCGCAGGCCAAGCTTTGCCAGACTAATAACTCTCCAGAGAGCTGTTTTTCTTATTACAGTGTCCTACTTGTCTTAATAGAATCCCCTCTCTAGTAGTTTCTTATAACTATGTCTTTTCTTTTAACCTTGATTATAAACTCCCTCATAGCTGCAGTTATCTGTTCTTCTTTTGTGTTTTCCCACAGAACTTTAAAAAGTATCAGACACAGAGTAGGTCTTTAATGAAGTGTATTAAACTAATGAATGAATGATGTATGGTTGGAGGCGTGGCCTCAGCACTGAGAATGATGGCTGGCCTGGGGTTGACAGATGTATGTGTAAAAAATTACAATTAGCTTCTTGTTCTTTCCAGATGGAACAATTGATTTAACAATTGTATGTTAATCAGCAATTTGGGTTTTGGATGTTAGAATGTGAACTGGTGTTGGGATTTCTCCAAGCCTTGTCTCTGATTCAATTTATATTTTGAGTTCCTTCTTTAATCCAAGATTTTTGTGGAGCTTAATTTATACTGTAATGAACTTGGAACCATGGAGAGATTTTAAGAATTAATGAATCCCTGGGAAAAGCTATGAGAGTTGCTGAATGAAATATTCCCCACAAAGGCCCAAGAGCAAGTACACGGTAAATCCATGAAAAATAAGCTAGATTCAAAGTTCAGATATGTCTAGGTAGAAGTCCGTTGGAAATCCTGGTAATTCCAGTTGAATTGGAATTCCAGAGGCTGCATTCACTTTTTTCTGATTGTGCTAATTGATGTTCACTGGCATTATCTTGATATAGTGGAAAGAATTTGCTGGATCACAGTTCCAATTTTTTGTTCATTTTCTTTAAATGTACATACTAGGAAGTTAATGTCTCTCTGGATTTTAAAACCATAATTCCTTTTTACTTGACATTACTTTGTCTTCTCTTTTATAGGTCCTTCAATTTTAGTGCCACCAAGGCATTTGGTCTCAAGAATGGCTACTTTTCTTTCTCTGAAAAAAACAGTTATTCACAACATTTGGATATGTTTAACTTTGTTCTGTTAGTAGAAGGAAATATATGTATTGCGATCTGAAATATACAATTATATTGCAATGAGTCAGTAATAAAAGATTTTCAGAATTTTGAAAAACATTTTTTATCTTAAGAAGAAATTTTAGAAGTTAATTATTTATGGAAGGCTACCTTCTTTACTATAGTGTTACCAAGGCAAGGATGCTATCATACTTAATTTCTGTCTTCTTTCAGTGCCTAGCACAGGGCCTTATTCAACTCAATTGAATTCATATGAATGGCTGAATTAATTCTGAAAAAAATAAAATACTAACCTACAAAATAAATCCCCATGATAAAAATTGTGAGGAGATAAAAGACAATTAGAAACTATGATCTCTACTATCTTACCATCTAAAAAAGGTAAACATACGTTTAGCAATTACGAGCAATACCAGGCAGTACCATTAAATGTTTGGGGAAACTTGTGGACTGTAGTAGTCATGGAGATCTTTATGGCTGAAAGAACTGCATCAAGACTTGAAGGAAATATAGAATTTGAATTAGCAGAGTGGAAGAAGAAAATCATTCCAGAAGGAGTAAGGTGTAGTGAAGCTATGTAGGTAAAGAACAACATGGCTACATGGGAAGTTCAGGGAGAAGGCCATCCTAATTGGTAATAACAGATTCAAGCTGAAAAGCAGTAAAAGGTAAGGTTTCCTGGAAGGTACACCTGCCTGTAAGTGAGGAGCTAGAATGCTTACAATGGATAGGCATCTGATATGGGTAATGATTCATCAATGTAGGCCTCTAATGTTTAAATGTGTGGAATTATAGGTAAATTTCTCACTTATGTTATCCTTTGGAAATTCTCTGATACATGTTAGAATCATTTTCCTCTATAGACAATTTGATCACACATTTTGTAAATGAGAAAGCAACCAGGATTGAAGTTTGTGTGTGTGTGTGTGTGTGTGTGAAGGAGAAACTCTGCATGACCCACAGTAGGGGCTGAGCAGACATTTGAAGACACAGCCTGTGATTATTTGTGAGAAAAGAGTCCTCAGCACTATCCCAGTGCTTTTGATTTGGAGAGTGAAGTAAACAGGAAGAGAAAAATAAAGATGGGAAAAGGCAAGAAGAGTAATCCTGAAGTTTGGATAACTTTTCAGTTACTTAAGGATTGTAGAGATGGGTTTATCTTTTAGAGGGAAGGCTTTGGGTTTCAGTATTTTCAAATACAGATCATGGCAAGCAGAGCAAGAAGGGGTGTGGGAAGGAGGTTGTAAGTCAAGGTATTGCCACTTTCTCCTTGGTATGAGTCAATGTCACACATCCTCTGAGTCTCAGTTTCCTCATGCACAAAATGAGGCTTTTGAACTAGTCTTCCTAGGACCCAGTCAGCCCAAGAAGTTCTACAAATGGAATTGCTTTATTAGATTAAACATGTCATTCTGATTTCATCCTTTGTTTGAGATGTGTTTAGTCTCATTACCACAATCAAATTATCATCGATTCAGAAAACACTGGCTGAATGGAATTGGTTTCCATGCTAATATCTCCCATACTTTTAATAAGAACACAATTGTTATTCAAAAGATGGATGATGATGGGAGAAAAGGCACCTACCTTCTCATGTTGAAGAATGAGATAAGGGCAAGCAAACTCAAAGTGGAGTTTCAGGGCTTCCAAAAAATTTGTGTCTACAGTGTTCCTAAAGCAGAACTCAGGCATGGTTTGTGGAAGGTAGGAATGTTTATGTGACTTTCATGCTGTTGACTTCAGAATCTATTTAGGCTTGTTAAAACTTCCTTTCAACAATCCTGTATATATCTGTCATCTATTATCTCACCCAAAATACTCTTGATTATGTTACATTTTGAGCCTATCACCTCTTTTCTGTTTCTCAGAATATGTCATTGTACGTATGTGTGTGTGTGTGTGTGTATATGGGTGGGTGGGTGGTGTGTGTGTAGTGCTGATAGGCATAAAATGAAGGAAAACATTGGTATAAAATTATGAAGAAGAGCCGACACAAACTCTAATCTTGTTTATATCTATAAACATCTCCTGACCACTGTAATTTATTCATTTACATGTGAAATCTGCTCTGTAATTTATTATCCACCATTTGATTGGAGTTTTATTAAAGTTGCACTATTATTTATTTAACGAAAACTAAACTAGTGTCATATTTCTGTCATTAATCAGGATGTCTCTGTGAAGATTTTTTTGTTTTGTTATAAGGAAAACTTTGGTGCTTTAATTATTTTTTACGTTGGTTATGTATCATGAGTTTGGCATTACCTTGAGCTTTCATGGTCCCTGAAAAATTTTCTTTCCTTTTCATGCTTGTGTTCTGTAAGTTGCTGGCTGGCCTATCTTATGACTGAGACCTACAAGGGGAGGTGAAGTCCACTTTCCCAGGAAAAAGTATTTGTCAAGGATCAAAGTCTATGGTGAAAATCATTGAGTAGACGTCCTAAAGAGTTAGCAAAAAATGTGGAGCTAGTAATGTTTTTTCCTAGAAAGTAATTGGACAGCAGAAAGTTGGAAGCACCAACCTGCTCTTGAGCAGTGTTTATTGTCCTAAACACTCTTCCAAAGGCATTGTCTCATTTGGTCCACATGGTCACCAAAGTGGAGGAGATGACATCGTCTCTGCTTTACGGATGAGAATCTGGTGGCTCAGTGTCTTTATGAGACTTACCCAGATAACATGGCATAGAAGGGGAGAAGCCAAAGGGGAAGCTAGATCTTAATATTTCTAGTGCAGTGTTCTTCCTGCCAGTGTTGGCCACCTCATTCATAATTTATCCCTCTCCAATAACCATATGGTCTTCTCCTTCTGCTCTATCAAGCAAGAGCAAGTGAACTCAGAACTGTGAAGACAATTTTAATTACATCTTCTCATTACCCTCAACACTGTTGATGATTCTCTTTAGCACCAAAATAATAATAATAATAATAATAATAATAATAATAATCCTTGAATGAATTAAAAACTTTAATCTCCATTTTCTACAATGGATGAAGATAGCTTTCATAATCCTGAAGAGAGAAAATTTGAATTCTACTCTCAGAACCTCTATGTTCTAACTCTATTACTTTTGGAAAATCATTTTGTTTTCTGAGTGCTTATTCTTAGAACTGGAGAGTGAAGAGCATGCACAGATGAGCACAAGGATCCTTTCTAACTTTAATATTTGATAAAGTTTGGACCTGAGTTCTGCGCTGTTTGTGAAGTAGAATGGAGGACTTTCCTGGTCCTTAAGCCTTGATAAGTAGCCAAGACTTGTCCTTTCACCCTTGAGATTCTTGTTAAGTGTTGTCAGTGGTTCTCAAGTCCATGTAAACTGGTCATTCTCCACTTTTTTATAAAGGAAGCTACGGCTCTTGTAACTAGATCCTCTGGGCAGCTCTTAAGCACCTAGATGTGAGAGGACCAGTTTAAAGTCTTTTGCTTCTAAAAGGATATTCTTATCATTATAGAGCTGTACTTTTACATTTATTGTAATACTACCTTTACACTTCAAATAAGAACATACTAGGACCTAGATTGCTATGATCAAGGAGCTCCTGAAGTAAAAATGTAATAAAATGTACAGTTTTTACTATAGAAAAATCCAGCTATCATCTTAGATGCTATCTCTGAATTTGAAATACTTGAAAAATGTCTAATTCAATAGCATTCACTCAAAAGTCTGGAAAGGATAAATATGTTTAAGCATTTAACAAAGGCATGTTTAGAGTACACGACATATGCTCATTTTAAGCTTTGAATAAATTTTAAAAATTGGATTAGATGTCAACAGAAATAATTTAAATTAATCCACAAAACCAAAGTGTCTAGCTATAAATATGGAGAATCACTTATGCTGTGACACCACAGACACTGTAGAATTTCTGTTTAAAAAATATTATCAAACGTTCTAATGAATTGAGGGAGAAAGAGGTTATATTTTGGAAACCTAGTCTAAAAAAGCAAAAAAAATTGAAGAGTAATCCAGGAAGAGGATTTCAGATATAATAGGAGGGTGAGTTGAAGGTGTGGTGAATGCTTATCCTGGAGAAGTAATCGGCAGACATGATAAACACCACTGAACGTTTGAAGTTGTGCCAGCAACAGCTGGTCTTAACCTGCCCTCTAGTTTCATGAATTCAACCTAGAGTTTAAGAAGATGAAAAGAGACAAATTTCACCTCAACATAAGAAATAATAATTTATTGGTTAGGTCTGTCAGAAGAACGGCTCCCTGGGGAGGATGAGCTCCTTGTCAAGTAGAACTTGGACAGAATGTTTCAGAACATTCTGTCCAAATGCAATATGAGCAGAACAATGTGTACAACTTTAAAATTTCTAGAAGTCATATTTTAAAAAATAAAAGAAACTAGTGACATTAATTGTATTACTATTTTATTTAACCCAATATATTCAAGATATTATCATTTCAACATAAAACCAATATAAATTTATTTATTTATTTATTTATTTATTTTTTAATTTTTTTAAAGATTGGCACCTGACCTAACAACTGTTGCCAATCTTTTTTTTTTTTTTTTCCTGCTTTATCTCCCCAAAACCCCACGTACATAGTTGTATATCTAGTTGGGGGTCCTTCTAGTTGTGGCATGTGGGATGCGGCCTCAACGTGACCTGACTATCAGTGCCATGTCCGCGCCCAGGATCCGAACCCTGGGCGGCCGCAGCGGAGCACGCGAACTTAACCACTTGGCCACGGGGCCGGCCCCCAAAATTTATTAACAGTAAATTTTACATTATTTTTTTCACACTAAGTCTTCAGAATCCAAGGTCTATTTTACGCTTACAGCTCGTCTCAGTTTGAATCAGCAACATTTCAAGTCCTCAGTAGCCATCTGTGGCTGGCTCCCACTGTATTGGACAGTGCAGTTTTAGAGCATAATAACCAATTGTGAATTGCTGTAATTCAATAAAGTATTCTTGTTTGAATGGCAAAGGGACAGAATGGGTACCATTTTCCAAGCAAAGGCACTTTGGGTTATGGCACAGATTGAGGCTGACGAGGTAGATGCTTAGCCCTTGCGGATGTAGAGGAGAGAGGAAGAGAAAGGGATCACAGATCATTGTTAGCGCATATAGTGCTCTTTTATGAATCGTAAAATGGAGCCCCTCTGCACAAATAAAATACAAAAGGGAGCGCTGGCTTTTGCCCCACACCAGGGCAAAAGCTTGAGTAGTGAGCAGAGCTTGAGTTCAGGCTACCCCTGCCCCTTGGGCTGGGAACCTTCCTGGCAGCAGTGCACCTGTGGCCTGCCTGAGAGCCAGTTTCTGCAGTGACTGCAAACTGCATTCTTCAGAAGTGTTTTTTAGACTTTTATAGGTCACAGGTCCCTCTCAAAATTTGATGAACACTATAAGCCTTTTGTCAAGGAAAAATTGCCAATGATTCAGAGAGTGGCAGTGGTCCACAGACTGCCCTTCAAAGCGTGAACACTTTTGAGTCCGTGGACCTGTGATTAATAAACTTGGCCACAGTAACTGTCATTGTTACATGCCATCAAATCGGCTCCAACTCCTGGCAACCCTATGGATGAGTTATGTCCACAGTGTCCTATCCTCAGCAGCCCTCTCAGCTTCTGTAGACTCATGCCTATGACTTCCTCTATGAACTCAATCCATCTCCTATTTGGTCCTCCTCTTTTCCTGCTGCCTTCTACTTTTCCCAACAGCCTTGTCTTTTTCAAAGAATCCTGCCTTCTCATGATGTGCCTGCAGCAGGCATCCTCAGTTTATCATTGTTGCCTCCAGCAATAGTTCAGGCTTGGTTTGCTTTAGGACCTACTTATTTGTCTTTCTGGCCATCCAGGGTATCTATAGAGCTCTCCTCCAACACCATATTTCAAATGAATACATTCTTTTCCTGTCGGCCTTCTTCACTGTCCAGCTTTTGCACCTTTACATAGTAAGTGGGGCTACGAGGGTGTGGATAGTCTTGGTCTTAGTCTCTACTGACACTCCCTTGCACTTGATGAGCCTCCCAATTCTTTCATTGCTGCCCTTCCAAGTCTCCGTCTTCTCTTGATTTCTTGGCTGCAGTCTCCATTTAAATTGATGACTGACCTAAGGTAGACAAAATCTTTAACAATGTCAGTGTCTTCATTGTCTACGTTAAAGTTGTGTACTTCTTCTATAGTCATGATTTCTGTCTTCTTGATGTTCAAATGCAGTCCTGCTTGGGCATCTTTCAATTTCATCACAGTAATACTTGCCCATACTTCTTATGAAGGCCCTCTTGTTCTGGGGACCCAGGGGGATAAGGAAGTAGGAGAGGCATAGAATGCTTATCCCCTGCCTAAAATGGGCTTCATGGATATGAGTTGAAAGTTACCCATTTGCCTTGCTTTTGCCAAGTCATTATTTTCTCTCTCAACTGTTTGAGTATTTTTCTCCTGCTGTCACTGGCTCACCCCAAAGTTCTCACCTTGTCATGCTGGGGGAAGTGCACCTGGTGATGACTAAATTGTAGCACTGGATGTTTTGACACCAGCCAAGGAACAAGCAGGTCATTTGGTCTATTTTTAATGTCATCTCCATTGGCATTTCCCTCCAGGCTTTTTTCTTGTGGCACCACAGGTACTCCTCCCCTGCTGCCAGCTTCCTGTTGTGACAAATGCTCCTGATCACACAAGTCACATCTTATATTAAGAACAATTGACTCAGCATTCTGAGTCTTCAGTTCACTCCCCCAGATCTCGCTGTCCTCTGCTCTTCTATGTGCATCACATTTTCCAAACAGTGAATAGAAAGAACTTGTGGGGTTTTAGTCCCCTGGGTAATAAGTCTACTGTATCAGTTGGAATATATATACACATGCATATTTTCACTGTTTCAAGAAGGAACTTTTCCCCCTGGATTGACTGGACATTTTCTGGAAAACTTAAAAGCTTGGCAACAGGTAACAGGTTTCTTTTTCTGCCTGAGTTATAACCAATATAATCACCCATTAAACCTAAGGAAGGTTAGGTTATTGAGAGTGATACTATGCTGTATTGTACCTTTTCAATTGCCACTGCAGCTCAGTTTGGAGACAGACAATTAAGAACTGTTTTAAGAACACTTAGCAGTTCAGAGGTGTGTGATAAGTGAAGAAGGAAAGAAAAAAACATTCTAAGAAACTGACAGCACATCCAATCTGCAGGGAAGATAAGACACTCAGTTAGATTGTGGAAGCAAGGACCGCTCTCACTCAGTCATTTCTAGACCTTGGGGAGGAGCAGCTTTTCGGGATTTAGCTTATCAGAGTCTGTGAGATATTGAGTCAGGCTTGCAAGCTGCTCTCTGGGGATTGTCGGGACTTAAAGACATGAAGGGCAATTCCCAAGATGGCCTTTGAAAGTTTAGGGAGGCCTTCCAGAGTCAGTAGAAGTAAGAGGAGAAGCTGAAGGGAATGGGGCTTTTTACTGTTCTGAGTCCTTCCTGCAGGGCTACCCAGAGGCTGGTAAATGGATACATTTGCTCCATCACTTCCATGTCTATGAGGCAAAGATAACATGACGTTTTTTTAGTATTGAGATATAATTGACATATAACATTATTAGCTTCAGGTGTACAACATAATTCAATATAGAACATATTGTGAAATGACCATCCCAATAAGACTAGTTGACATCCATCACCACACATAGTTACAAATTCCTTTTTCTTGTGATAGGAACTTTTAAGATTTACTCTCTTAGCACGATTCAAATATACAATACAGTATTCCTAACTGTAGTCACGTGCTGCACGTTACATCCCGTGACTTATCTTCTAATTGGAAGTTTGTACCTTTTGACATCCTGCACCCATTTTGCTCACTGCCAATCCCCCAACTCTGATAAACACGAATCTCTTCTCTGTATCTATAAGCTTTCTTTTGTCTGTTTGTTTCAGATTCCGCTTATAAGTGAGATCACATGGTATTTGTGTTTCTCTGTCTTACTTATTTCACTTGGTGTAATGCCCTCAACGTCCATCCGTGTAGTTATAAATGGCGGGATTTCCTTCTATTTTATGGCTGAATAATATTCCATTGTATAAATATACCAAATTTTCTTTAACCGTTCATCAATCCGTGGACACAGGTTGTTTTCATGTCTTGCCTGTTGTAAAGAATGCTGCAATAAACATGAGGGTGCAATATCTTTTTGAATTAGTATTTTCATTTCCTTTGGATAAATACCCAGCAGTGGAACTGCTGGATCTGTATTCTATTTTAGTGTGACTTTTTTTAGTGATACCGACTACCTCAAGCCACCTCAGTTCCCTCATGGGTGACCTTCTAGTACTTTTGTTATGGGACAAACCTGGAAAAAGGTTCAGTATCATCATTAGGAAGATTGATCCATTGGAAAATGGTTAGTGAACATTGAGAAAATAGTTCTGTTGTATCTGAGTAGTGGTACAAAGTTATATATACAGAGGGATCGAGAAATTACCACAGATTATTAGAAAAAGGATCTTATTTAGAGAAGAGAATTTTTCTGATTTTCCCCCTATAAGTAGCTTCATAGGAAGATTACTAATGTCTGGAGACCAGGGGTCATGCATTGTCTGAATTTGTATCATACCGGCAAACTGCCATGTGCCCTCTACAAATGAGTGTTGAATTCAGGAATAAAATATACTTAACTGTTCATTTTACTTAAATATCTATACTTATTTGTATAGTCTCTTACTTCAGTGATCACTTATACCAAATCTTTTCCAATTTTATATTGCATTAGATGTAGTCAGGAATAAAGAAATTTAATAAATATCACCCCATGCCTGTCATTTAAGTGTCAAGTAAGCCTTGCTTATTTAGCACATCTGTATGTGGAATACTATATTAGGTTTTACGAAGGTTTCTAAGAAAACAAAAATAGTAATTCCTACCTTCACAGGGCTCACCTTGGAGTTGAGGGCGGGAGTCTTCCTAAATACAAGCACAGGAAACGCCACTAGGAATCTGCAAAACTCTATATGAATACCTAAAAGACCACGCCAACAAAACGTCCAGCAGATCTATAGTTAAAATAGAAACTAGGAATGGTATTGGTCAGCAAGTGTGGTATTTTTGTAAGATAGTTAGCACAGATATTTTTACTGCCCACATAAACACAAACACCAGTCATTCCTGAAGCCTTTTCAAGAGCTCCAGTTAGAAAGGCTCCTCAAGGCCTACCCGGGCCGTGCCGGTGGGAACTCACTCTTCAATATTTTTGTAGCATCTTGTACATACTTCTGTTATTCTACTTTGACTTTTTAGATCTGGAATTGGTCAAAGAGAACTCTAGACTGACAGGGAAGAAAGATCAGAGCCATGATAGCATAAGGAAGTAGGAATAAGTGCTGCATTTATGGGGAGCAGCAAAGACTGTGTTGGCCAGAGCTGATAAAGTAGCACTTCCTGCTGCTTTCAGACAACATCTACATTCCTCTGATAGTCCTTAGTTGTAGAAATCTATCAGAATGGTACCCGACACTCAGCATGGGAATAGGATGATAAAATGTTAGCACTGAACAGAGCTTGGAAGTCATCTGGGCACAGTCTCTCATTTTGCAAATAAAGAAATGGAGGCCCAGAGAAGATAAATGACTTGTTCTTGTTAATAAAAACAAAACAAAGCAAAAAGCCCTTGTAAGCTGTCGAGCAGGGATCAAGCCCCAGGTATCTTGAGACTCTGTCTGGAACTCTTCCTGTTATGTTGTTATTCTGGTTTTCAATTGACATTTGGGCTCTTGCTTGGCCAATTCTCATGCTCTGTGAACCTATAAAGCAGATGGGAGCTGCATGTAGCTTGGGGGAAGAAAGCCAAAGAAAAATTGTTTCTACCACATTGCTACAACGGATCCAATTTAGAAGTCTGCCAGATTATGGGCAGCTAATAGAGGCATACTCATAGCTCAGTTGGACCTTCCAGGTCAGTGAAGCAAAAAAAGCACTATGTCTGAGGTCAGATGATTTGGTTTGAGGTCCTAACTAGGTTGGCTTGTGTGAATCATTTGGTTACTCTAAAGTTTCTCATCAACAAAATAATTAGATTAATTTAGAATATCTGTGAAATAATAATAATATTAATAATAAAAATGTTATTGCATTTATGCAGAAGTGTCTATATTTTTGAGTCCTTAACCAAGAGATCCACTTACAGGCACACACTGATTTTCTCAGTCCTCTCTTGGCCAAATTGGTGAGCTACATTAATACTGGCACTGGTGCTTAACCATGTGGCATTATGTTTTATCAGGGCTTTTTTTCTTCTTGATCTCGTGGGTGAAGATGTTACTGCCTTTCCTTGCCTGTGGAATTATTGCAAATTGGAATGGAGAAGAAAAGAAGATGCTCAGAGATTGCTGATGGATGCGTATTAATTTTTAGCCAACTTATTCAGTTCCCTTATTTATTTATGCATGCATGCATTCAGCAACAATTTAGTGATTAATAAAGATATATTAGACTCTTTGGGAGATACATATACAAAGGTAAAGTCTGCCCTCAAGATGTTTAAAGTCAAGATGAACAAAGCCAGTTACATAAATAATATCATAAGATAACTTGTTTAGACTTTTGGAAAACCAATGGAGGAACACTTACTCCTAGTTGGAAGCTTTAGAAGGGTTCATAGGGAAAATGGAAGTTTACAAGATCCACTGAGCATCAGGGAATTTAGACTTGTGAAAATAAGGGGAAGGATAATTTAAGGTGAAGGAACAGCAGGAGCAAAGACATGAAGGCAGAGATGTTGAGGGGTGCTGTAGTGGGATCATAAATTAGTTTTACTAGGACAATAGTTGGCACATATTGTTGGTGAAAAGGCCGTAGAGTGAACATCATAGGCTTTTGGGGTTATACCATCTCTGACACAGCTACTCAACTCTCCTATGTAGGTGAAAGCAGCCATAGACAGTCCATAAGTGAAAATGTGTGGCTGTGTTCCCATAAGACTTTATAGAAACAAGCAGTAGGCTGGATTTGGCCCTCAGGCTATAGTTTGCTGATCTCTGGACCTGGGTAGGAGAGAGGGAACAGGCGTAGACTGGAAAGGGAGATCAGTTCAGAATATCTAAAGCCTTCTACTACCTATTCTAATTTTAATATCTTATTTGTTAACATAAGCTTTTCTTTCCTTTGTAGGGTGTTTTATTCAAATTTCCAACTTCTTGCCTTTTTTAAACATGAGAATTACTCTTCTCAAGATTATGCGAGCACCACTTTTTAACCCATCCTTAATATAGTCCAATGCCCCAACTAGCATTTGAGAGGCAACTGGACCTAGGGGCTTTAATATAAATAACTAATATCTGCTTTCATCAAATATATTAGTGCTGGGGTAACCAGCTGTCTTGGTTTGCCCAAGACTGTGGGGTTTTCTGGGACACGGGATTTTCGATGCTAAAACCAGGACACTGCTGGGCAAACCAGGGTGGTTGCTCATCCTAATTAGTAAACATTAGCATCTCAAGTGGGAAGCCAGTACCCACATCAGTTCTAGGCTGGTTATATGTCCATTGAGAGTGGGAAATTGCTAAACTAGCAATCGTTCCACAGAAGTGACATCTGCAAAGAGAGCAGAGGAGCTATGTAAAATGGTTTTTGGTTCCAGAATTGGGTTAGTGGGATGCAAGACATGCTGAGGGCATGCATCAGTGAAGGCACTCAGCATCCCCAGCCTAGTGCTGCCAGCCCTGGAAGATCCTGGGGTTTAACCTTGCATAGCATTTCAGCAAAGACTCTTATGCTTAAATGAAATATATGCGACTTAAATTATGTAGAAATTTCACATTTGTGGATAAGATGTAAATAATTTGATCAGCATGTATCCAAAAATTCCCTTGTTCTACATAATTTCTTATTTCTATGGGATGCAGAAAAAATGCACGTTAGATATTGAGCTTCTAGAAAATTTGGGGAAATATTGTTTACTGATTTAAATTTATTTGGATCTGGATGTTCCTATACTGCGTTCTTCCTAGTCATATTTTCTTTTTTTTTTTCTGTTTTTAGAGGCAATCATTTCTAGGGTGCTGAAATAGATGGTTAGAGGAAGTGAAGATATTAAGCACAATACACAGAGGTTTCTGGTGTGGGGCTCTGAATGCACTTTTTTGTGTCCCTTACAAATTTGAATTTTCAGCCATGGAAAGTGATCTAGTATTCGATGCTCCTCATTGGATTTTGGAGAGAATATATTTATGAAAATGAATTCAAGTCACATTATATACTGTCAACTCCATCATTTAGGATCTCATTCTTGATATGACAAGTAGTCACCCTTGTGCACACTGGAGATAGAGGAAAATCTGGCTTTGTTGTATTCCATTTAAATAATCTTTTCTCCCCATTTCCAGCCAGCTTCTTCTGTCAAAAGTAGTTTATATTGTATACACCCTCTCTTGCCCCCATCTGAGCACTTACCTCTTGAGCACAGTACTATTTTGCATATAGCATCTTTACTCCTCCTACACCCTTGTCTTTGTACCTCTTTTCTAAAGACCCAACAAGAGAAGTCCTCCAGACATGTCGCTCACACAGTGAGCCCAAGTTTTTTCTGCTTATCCCTAATGCCTCTTTCCTTCCATTCCTACTAAAGTGAATAATAGCACACGTAAGCAGTAAGGTAAATAACTATGGTATAGGATAGTCATTTTTTTTTTTTTTGAGGAAGATTGGCCCTGAGCTAACATCCATGCCCATTTTCCTCCACTTTATATGTGAGACACCTGCCACAGTATGGCTTGATAAGCAGTATATAGGTCCGTACCAGGGATCGGAACCAGCCAACCCAAGGCCACAAAAGCAGAACGTGCAAACTTAACTGCTGTGCCACTAGGCTGGCATATTCATTTTAATGCTAATTTTACCTTAGGGTAACAGCATCTTCTATTTTATCAAATATTCTTGTTAAGTAAGAGTGGCTTCTCTTACCATGCTTGACATTATCTGATACGTAAAATATAAACTATGGTTTTCATGGCTGACATTTATTTTATACTTCTATTTGTTTCAGGCACTACACTTATCTCTTTACATAGATTATTTCATTTCCTCTTTCTTACAATCCCATGGATTATGTACTATTACAATTCTCATTCTATAGATGAAAAACTGATACAGGGAGCTAAAATAACATACCGAAGGCCATGCACCACAAAAAGGCAGAGCCAGAATTTGAATCCAGGCAGGCTAGTATATGCTTCTAACTCTATATTAGCAATTCCCATTTTATTTATTTATTTACTTATTGTGCTGTGGAAGATTGGCCCTAAGCTAACATCTGCTGCCAATCTTTCTCTTTTTTTGCTTGAGGAAGATTAGCCCTGAGCTAACATCTATGCCAGTCTTCCTTTATTTTATATGTGGGTCATCACCACAGTGTGGCTGACAAGTGGTGCAGGTGCACACCTGGGATCCGAACCCTCAAACCTGGGCCACCAAAGCCGAGCACACTGAACTTAACTACCACTCCATGGGGCTGGTCCAGTAATTCCCATTTTAAATGGTATTACTTTGGGGAATGATCATTCAAATTGTTATGAATATCGCTTCTCATCATCTGCAGAAGAAATTAAAATATAATCGCTGAAAAAATGTCTCATCCTTAACTTACTACAAGGGAAAGAATTGCCTAAGTAACGCTAATGTGAATTTTTAAAAGTGAATGGTAATCCATGAGCCCCTATTGATATAAATCAATGACTGAACAAGTAAGTGGGGGAAAAGAGACAAATATTCCTTGAGGAAGAATTTTAAACAATTTACATAGATATTCCCTGCTCTCAACAAGGTGGAGCATAACTCTCTACCCCTTAAGTATGGGCTGGACATAGTGGCTTACTTAGAAAGAGTAAAGTATGGACAAAGGAGGAAAAGAGTAATTTTATGATAGAGAAAAATGACAAACACTACCTCAGCCAAGTGATTAATGTGAACATCAATAGTGATAAGCCATGTTGATGGTATGCACCCTTCATATGACGCGATGAGATTGGCACTTTACTTATATGCTCTTTTTCCCAAAAAACCATAATCCCAGTCTAATCATGAGAAAAATATGAGACAAACCTCAATTAAGAAGTATTTTACAAAAATACCTGACCAGTACTCCTCAAAACTTTCAATGTCGTCAACAACAAGGAAAACTGAGAAACTTTCACAGATACAAGGTGCCTGAGGAGACATACGGATTAAATGTAATGTTGTATTCTAGCTGGATCCTGGAACAGAAAATGGGTATTAAATAAAATCTAAGGAAATCTGAATAAAGTATGGACTTTATTTAATGATAATGTATCAACATTGGTTCATTCGTTGTGGCAAATGTACAATGCTAATATAAGACATTAACAATGGGGAAACTAGTTGTGGAGTATATGGGGAACACTGTACTTACTTCACAATGTTTTTGTAAATCTAAAACTATTCTAAAATAAAAAGTTTATTTTTAAAAAGGTGAATGATAAAGATTACCTAGAAAGGGAAGTATGTATGCAGAAGGTAAGGGCAAATAGTTTTGTGTCTTTGTGAATAAAATTTTTCTGCTTTATAAATTCCGGAACAATCTTGCTGTATACAGCATAAAACAAGGTCAAAGAAAAGAGTGTTATGAAATTATCCAACAAGGAGAGAATGTGGTCAGTGTCAAAAGTTCTAGAACTGTGTGCCAATGATGGAGGTCATGACAGAGGGGGCATAACAGGAACTTGGCAAGTATCTTCTCATAATTGAAATGTCAGCTCTGTTGGGTATGATCTGTGTAGGAGAGCTCAGAACAGGAAAAAAAAGTGGCAAGGTGGCATCATACTTCTGAAATATTAATAGTGGCAATGAACTTCAACTTGACAATGAAAGAGATAGTAATGCATTTAGGAGAAGATACGGACAATGCAGAAGAAAAAAGAAAACCTCAGTGAAGCTCTATCATACATTATAATATTGATATGATTATCTTTGAAGAAATACTTGAACTTTGGGTGATAAAGTTATGCTACCAAAAGCATAAGAATTAACAGATCAAAATTCTTCCTTTTGACAAGACAATGAATGACCCAGTTCAAAAGGGGGAAAGATGCTCTAAATAAATTTTTAATAGTAAAGCTACTAATTTTTACAGACTGTCTTTGAATAATGAACGAGCTACTCAAAGTCAGAAAGTGATAAATTAGAAGAACTTTGGAAAGGTCATACAGTTTCATCTTCCATTACTAATCCACCTCCCTACACACACATATACTGTGCAGCATCAATTAATATTCCATTCCATTCAACTAATAGAAAACTATTGAAAGAGGCACAACTGTCTGCATTGGAGAGACCCATCAAGGAACTCAACTATCCCAATGAGTGGCATATTCTATTCCAAATGCGTAAGCAGCACATAAAGTTTATATTTTCCTCTTATTCTACTAGGTTATGTACCTTGGACCCTTGGGAACTGGTTTTGGCATGAGAGATACTGATACGCATCAGAGAAACAGAAGATAGAAATGATCTTTCCTGGGCTTTTAGATATCAAGGCCCAGAGGCTCAGAGAAATAAATCATTGAAACAAAGAATGTCAAGTGAGAAACCAGCTTATCAATAGTAAAGCACATATAGATGTAGAGGTTGCAAAGAGTGGTACATTGATAGGTAGGTGCATAAAAATAGGTAGGTGTATGTGCTGAAGGTCAAACACAAGTAGACTTTGCTTTCAACATTAGGAGAATGGAGACCCACAGGAATTAGAAGGGCAAAGCCAAGTAGCCAAAGATTCATTCAGGACAACTCGAAGGACCTTGTGTCCAAGAAGGAGTGGATCTATCCAGAAACCTCTTACATGATTTGTGCAACCTTTGAAAATCATTCTGGAGGTATAGGCATCCCAGGGCCTGAGGTGAGGATACACCGTAAAGGAAGGTTGGATGGATGGGAAACACCAGAGAATGATTTAATGTGAGAAAAATATAGTAAAAAGAGCAGAGAACTTTTAAAATCATAGTTAAGCTGTTTATAAGGAAACATAATAGGGAAGTGCTTCCTTATCAAACCAGAAGCCACAGTTCATTTCAAAAAACTTCAGAAAAAGAAAAAGCATCTGGCAAAATTCAGTACAACTTTCTAGGAATTTACCCATTGCCTGCAATTTTTCTAAATGTTACTAATGCAATGAATAATCAAAATAGTTAACCAACTGACTTAGGGTAAAAAAAATTCATCCTCATTTATCTTCGTAATTAAGTTAATTTTTTGACATGAAATATCCAGATAAATATTTTAATTCTTCAGTCTTCATGTGTACGTGTAGGCTACAAGTAAAATATAAGAAATGAGCTAGAGAAAAAACTAAGCAAAAGTATATTTCTCAGACTTTTCACTAGTGATATAATATCTATAAGAAAGATAGTGAATATACCAAAAGAAAATTTAAACATAATTTTCATTTGTATTTAGGAGTTTAAGTTTAAGTAGAGAAAGATTATATGCAGTTCCATAAGCTGAAGGTTAAACATTATTAGGTTTAAAGATTCAAGAGGAAATATCTTTTTGAAATCAACAGTAAGAAGGTTTTGGCACACACAATCCATTTCAAAAGGATGGAAATAATTGGATAGTATAGGGCTGAAATGACCCAAATTTGAGTGGAGGCTTTGAAAATTCTCAGGTCACTTCTGGTTAGAGCAAGAAAAGAATCAAGTGATCTAAGTGCTGCCAGCAGCTGATGGTGGGGTAATACTGAAGGATGGCGAATGCCTCCACTTCTGTCCTACTTCTGTCCCCTTGCCAGGACCAAACGACTGCTGTAGAACGAATATACATAGGCATAGACAGAGCAGGGACTGCAGTGACATGGGACGAAAAGAGTGTAAGTTAGGAAGCTTCCCTGAATGGATTCAAGTCAGTTTGACCAGGTGACACAAAGAGAATGGTCCATGAGATCAATGAATAACTGTCAACCATGAATTACTGTTCAGTAAACATTTATTATGCACCTCCAAGAGGCAGGCACTGTGTTAATTTCTGAGAATACAAAGATGAATGAGTGAGGAACCCTGCCTTCACTGTGTGAGTATGCACTTTGGGAAGGAAGCCAAAAATGGTAAACAATAATGACAGTGTAAAGAGGGCAATTATAGAAGCGCAGAGAAGATGTAGAAGAGGTGATGGAAGATTAACAGAAAGGATGCTGTTTGTGCTGGTTAAGGATGAATAGGAGTTTCCCATATGGACTGTTTAAGAAAACCATTTCAGAGAAAAAATATATGCAAAAGCATTTAACAACAATCTTCAACATAGACATAGCAATATATGTCACATCATTTGGTACCATCTATCAGAGCAATCAAGAGCACAGGAGTTGGAGAAAATAATTCTAGATTCAATTCTCTATCCATACTTACTGGCTACTTCATCTGAGAAAATTATTTTAACTCTAAATTTCAGTTTTCTTACCTGTAAAATGGGGTAATGAGAGAGGCTAGGTCAAAGGATTGTTGTAGTGAGTGACATAACTACTCAGTAAATGTTAATAAATGTAAGATTTTATTATTTTCAGGATTAATTAGGCATTGTTAGATCTCAAAGTAGCCAGCTCTCATGGCCTAGTGGTTAAGATTCCACACTCTCACCATGGCAGCCCAGGTTCATTTCCTGGTCAAGGAACCACACCACCCATCTGTTGGTTGTCATACTGTGGTAGCTGCATGTTGCTGTGATGCTGAAAGCTATGCCACTGGTACTTCAAATACCAGAAAGGTCACCCATGGTGGACAGGTTTCAGTGGAGCTTCCAGACTAAGACAGAGTAGGAAGAAAGACCTGGCCACCCACTTCCAAAAAAAGCTGGCCATGAAAATCCTAAGAATAGAAGCAGAGCATTGTCTGATATAGTGCCAGAAGGTGAGGGGATGGCACAAAAAGACTGGGCAAGGTTCTGCTCCGCTGTACACAGGGTCACTAGGAGTTGGAAATCACTCCATGGCCCTAACAACAGATAAGATCACAAAGTAGGGATGGCTTCAAGTGAGAGGAAATGTGGCAAATAGGAACTAAAAGAAAGGATGATAGCTGGGTTAGTAACTAAAGGAATGCCATAAGGGTTTGGATTAATGAGACATTGTCCATTTTGAGGGAACAAGTTTTAGTGACATGCTACTGGTTTTCTATCTATTTTTATTAACATTTTAATCAACCTGGGTGAATGCTCATGAAATTTGTAGATGACATGAATCCAGAAAGGCTGGGATGACTTGGGATGATGTTTTTCAGCTTCCAACTGATGCTGATTGACTAGCTGAAACAATTGTTTAAATCTGACAAGATAAAATTTAAAATTTAACGTGGATAATATAAAGTCCTAACTTTGAGTTTACAAAAGATCAGTGACAAAATGGGTAAAGATCTGTATTATCAGAATCGTATGTGAAAAATAAATGATTGGGAATTTTAGGAGATGTCAAGCTCAATGTTGGTCAATAGTAACAGAGGGTTAATGTGATTTGGATTACATAAATAAAGGCGGAGTATACCTACAATGATAGAGGTGATGGTCTCAATCTTCTCTGTTTTGGCCAGCGCACAGCTCCACTGCTAAATTCCAGGAGAAACTTAAAGACAAATTAACCACATTCACAGGATTACATCAGGATGATAAAAGAACTTAGTCCTCTCATTTATGAAATGTACGTAAGGTCTAATAAGGAGACTAGGGTGACAAAGCTTTAACCTTAGACATATGAAAAGTGGTAATGAAGAAAAAAGATTAAATCAGTTTGAGTAGAATCTGAAGGTAGACCTAGGATGAATGAATTACAGATAAAAGATAGAATTTAGGGTTGACATAAGTAAGTCAAATGAGTTAAAATGATGGAAAGTGGAAGATGATATATTTAGCTAGCGATGAAGGTTTCCAAGCATGGTCTAGTTGCAGCAGGTGAAGACTTTACAGAAGAAACTATTGTCAGGAGAGAGTCAGGCTAGATGGTCTTTAAAGTTTCTTTCAAATCTGCAAATCTCTGACTCTGTGGTAATTAATAAGATTTTATAAAGAAAAATGGCAAGCCATAAGAGCAAAGTAACCATTTGGGATGTGGAATGAAAGTTAGTCTGAGAAAGTTTGGACTAATATAAACCTGAAGGAAGACTAATAATGTTTAAAATGAATATCCATAGTAAAATCCTTCCAGGGTCCTGTGCTGCAGGCAATTCTAAGCAAAGGTTGAGGTCTAATTCAACTTACCATTTATTAACGATCCGGAAGAATTAATCGCACACACACTGAAGTCAGCAGATGTTTCCTTATTTAGTCAATATGGAAATATAGGCAGAAAGCAATGGACATTTATTTTTCTTTTGGGATGTCAGTAGGGTGCTATATGCTGAAAGAATGAATGAACTAGATAATCCATTTACTTCACATTTGCTCAGTCTATATTTCTATAGTAAGAAAAGAGCACAGAGAAGGCTGGGAGCACGATTTTTTGATACTGGCTATTAGGTAATGCACATAGGAAGCAAAAGTAGTCATGGTTGCTTTTTAGTAGAGAATTTGGTTTGGTAATTTGGCTCTACAAAGATTTTGATTAAAAAGAAATCTGTTATTTAATTATATGAAACTGGAGGGTAGCATCTGGTTTTGATTCATTTAACCTTAATGGGAAAGAACAAGTCATTACTTAAAGAGTATCTTATAGCCTGTGTTATTTCCAGTATTTATAGAAATCATTTATTCCTCTTCAAATTGATGTGCTATAATTATTCATTAATAATTCTTCTTGATGTGTCTGGAGTCATTCCATTACCCACAGTCATTATGTATCATTTTGTGAATGTTTGCTATGATATTGAGATAGCTATAGCTCATTGAGTCATTATATTCATTGATGTATATCATTTTAGTGAAGAATATCCAATTTATTCTGAGTCAAATCCCACTGAAATATTTTCCTGGAACTTTAGAAGCTGCTACTAAGTCCAAGGAATAAAATACAGATATAACCCTTAGATACCAAACCTAGACATCTCTCATAGAACTCTTGACCTTGTCTGAAGAATTCCATTCTTGTTGCTGGGCTAGTGAACCAGACTTGTTAATAACTTCCTGGGTCCCAAGTTGTAACAGAAAGCAATATTCCATAGAATCATTGTTCTAACTATTTTATCCATTTAATGGTAGTTTGTACTAAATCAACTTCATTATGGATGGGCTCAATAGCCTTTAGTGAGAAGACCTGGAAACCTCAAAGAATATAATTTGCTCTGAATTATGGCATTCTGCATTTTTATCAACCACAATCTATTCGTTAAATTAGAAAGACTGACACTGCATCGTAGGGTGAAATGTTTAGCATGGTAAAGATAACATTTTTTCTAAGTTAGGATCAGTTCAAACTTTAAAATCCATTGCTATTTTGGTTGAATGTCTTTTCCTCAGAGGTTTAATCAATCTAATAATGAAGTAAGCACTTTCTAAATGTTTATAAATTATTTGCCCCATTTCTTAGGAAAAACCAGGTGTAAACTTCCTTCAAGCAAGCCCAATGTATAAAGGCAGTTTATAAAACAGATATGTTACTGTATGATTACTCATGCCATAAAAGATTCTTTTGTTACAAAAGGGTGGAGCTCAGGGTTTCTTCAAATCTGAGTCCCCATTATGCATTTAAAACAGTATTTAGATCATCCAAACCTTTGAGAATGAATCTGTTGTGTAAAGTAACATATACATATGTTATCTTATTTGTGAACTTTGGTGAAATGCGTTATTTGGTAGGTGATTAACAAAAGTCTGGCAAGAAGCCAGGAGTGTAAAAATCATGAGTTTCTGTTTCTTGAAGCTGTTGTACAATATAATATCTGTTTCCATTAGAATATTTATAACCGGTTATTTTGTAATACTAACAATATTAACATACTATTTTAAAAATGAAAAGGATGAAGCTTACTTTCACTAGTTACATAGAAACTCTAGAAATATTTTTTAAAATGAAAAGAATACATTAATTTACCAAACAAATTTATTAAGTGCATAATATTTGCTTGGTAAGTTTGAAACAACAACAGTTAAAATTTTAAAAGCTATAGAAGAATATAAATATTAGTTTGTAGTGGTTGTATCGTGAAGTGAGAGTACTATTCTAAATTCTGTGTTGTGTCTTATTGGGTTTTTAAAACAATGATTATGTATTACTTTTTTAAGCAGAAGAAAACAGCAAGAATAATAAACCATTTAAAAGTTTTGAAAAAGAAATATCCCTAATCCCTCCATGTAAAGATGGTCATTTTTTACTATCTGGTGAATTCAAATTCAAATATTTTTATGCATTTATTTTTTGCTTTCTAAATAAAAGTATGGGCATATTATACATAAACTTTATGTTCTAATATTTGTTTTAGAATTTTAACTACTGAGCTTTTTATACCATTTATTATAAGCTTTTTTATGATTATCATTTTAATGATCACACACAACCATTTGTTTAGCTATTATCAGAAATTTAATATTATTGGAAAAAAGTTATTATTGGAAAAAGTTTATTAGAGAAAAATCCCTAAAATTTATTATTTGGAAAAAAATAAGATTTTTTGCTAGTATAAATGATGCTATATATAGAATAGCTTCCCAGAAACAGAAATATTGGGTCAAAGGTCCTTTGAGAATTCCTCTACACATATGCCTAATTGCTTTCAAATATTTTCCCTAATTTATAGCAGTATATGAATATGTCTATTCCATGAAACTGTCACCATTTGTGTATATACATGTATGTGTTCTATATATGCACATATATTTTACACATATATATAGACACATACATATTTTTTCTTAGTTATGGGCAAAAGATAGATTAATTAGTGTTTCCACAATGCTAGTGAGATGAAACTTTCCTCTCTGAAGTTCATATATGCAAATACTATTTTCTTCTGTTTTGCCCATCTCACATCGTGATTTAACATAAACCTCCTAGGAACTTGGTGAGGTCTGTAGAACTGAGCTCTTCAACGCTATTTGGCAGAGTGTCTTCTGTTATCCAAGGACAGTCGTCTAGTCAGTGGAAGTGAGGAGAGAATCCAGGTCTCCTGACTCCTGGTTTAATTATATCTATCAAAATTTTAAATACAAAATGAAAACTGGTGAGTATGTCTAATTTCTGGTGAGCTTCTGAGAATGCAAAGACATTTTCCAGCTTATTATGTTCTCATAAATGAATTGGTGAACTCAATAGTTAAAAATACAGGGTCTTAGAGCTGGAAGGGGCCTCAGCTAATCCAGGCATCCATTTGATAGATGAAGAAACCTAGGACAAAGAGAGGTGATGTGATTTGTTCAAGGTCACGTAATAAATTAATGCAGAAATAGCAGCAATGGTCTTTTTCCCTGACTGCTAGACTTTCCACTGCCCCAAACTGGTTTTTTTTTTCTTTAACCCATATGTTAATTTATTTCATTATTAAGAGTGATTATTTTAAAAATATTCTTTCGCCATCAATTTATTGGAAATAGAAGGATTCCTATAAAAAATATATTCCCTCTCTCCTTTTTCATGCCATAAAGGATTTAGACAGCCATAAGGCCTTGCATGCAAGGCTGAGAAAATACACAAAAGAATCAAAATCAAATTAAGTGATCAAAAATGAAAATCAAGAGGTGGCATAGTGGTTAAGGCCATGCACTCTACTTCAGAGGCCTGGGGTTCACAGGTTTGGATCCCAGGTGTGAACCTACACACCACTCATCAATCCATGTTGTGGGAGCATCCCACATGCAAAGCGGAAGAAGATTGGCAGATGTTAGTTAGCTCAGGGCCAATCTTCCTCACCAAAAAAAAAAAAAAAAAGAAAGAAAGAAAGGAGGAAAATTAAGATGTCACAATAAAGAATAATGTAAATCATACAAAGCAAACATAAATATAATAGAAATACCTGTTTCTGCCTGATCCTTTAAATCACTACTTATATAGGTCACAAATAAGTTATTCTTAAAAATAAAGGAGAGCTCCAAATTTGATTTATTTCTCCATCTAAGTAAATTTTAGAAGACTGCCAAAGCTTTCCACATAAGTCTCAAATATCTTCCCATATTGTGAAGGAGAGAGAGAAAAAAGAGCTTATTACTTATGAAGCTAATTAGACAGACATAGAAGGAGTTAGCTTTTAACTTTTTGGTTTATTATTTCCTAGGAGTTAATATTTCACAGAAAAGCAAATTATAAATGATTACATTTGGAGGATTATGAAGAAATGGCTTGAGGATTTTCTACACTTTAAATTTGTAGTTCTTTATTGCATGTATAATTTTCCTCCCCCCCTTTTTTTATTAGCAAAGACATTTAAATAATAAAGAAAAAATTCCAACTCATTAGTTAATTATTGGATTAAACCAGGGATCAGCAAACATTTTCCATAATGGGCCAGATAGTAAATATTCTATGTTTCTGGTTTAGGGGGACATATGGTCATTGTTGCAACTCTTCAACTCTGCCCTGGTAGCAGGAAAAGAGCCACTGAAATATGTAAATAAATGAGCGTGATTGTGCAACAAAATTTTTATTTATGGGCACTGAAATTTGAGTTTCACATAATTGTATGTGTCATGAAATATGGTTCTTTTGATTTTTTTAAACCATGAAAATACATAAAAAACATTCTGAGCTCACTGTTGTATGAAAGGAGGAAGTGAGCCAGATTTGCCCCGGGGCTGTAGTTTGTGGACCCCCCCTTAAGGTGAATATCCTCATTGCAGGGATTTGGGTAGCCATAATCCCTTTAAAAAACAATGGAACCTGTTTATGAACTTGTGAGCCTCTCACAAACTGTCTCACACTGCCTCCTTCTACTGCGGAACAAAAACAAGTTAAAAAAAAGAAAGAAAAAAGATATACATCTCATGAATACTCCTCAACCATGATCCTTCTTGAGTAGCTATAACTCCAGTTATAAACCCATACACCTGTGCTTGATGCTATCATCTTTTTAAGATAAACCATTATTGTGCATCAACTTTCTCAGAAATTCATCATTTTCTGCCTTGGAAATGCTTGTGCACGTGTCCTTTGTTTGGATATGAAAATGCAGGATAGTATGTGCAATAAGGCAATTATTGGTTCTGACTCAAAATATTTGCTTATTTTCTTAAACACACTAATATCAGCACTTTTAAAAATTCAAACAGCTTAATAGGAAGAATGATTCAGATATTGTATTTTATTTAATATATGTGGATAATTTTTTCTATATAATTTCATCTCTGCATGAGTCTAAACATCTAGATATTTGGAAACGTATGGAAGGTTGAACATTTCACTTTATATGCAGATGTTTGGTGTTATTCAAACATATGATATATAGAAAAATTATGCTGAGCCATCTTTATTCAAAGTTTTTACGAATTCCTTAATTGTCCGTTAAAATGATTTATAAACATACATATATCTAGAAACTTAGAACTATTTTATAGGTATGAATACCCACATAAGATTTAGAATAAAGTATCTATTCATATTTTAGAAAAAACTAATCTGTAATTATAGAATCCTTATGAATATATTTATGTATATATGGCAGTATTGGAATTGATCTCTGCCTTTTCTTATTTGTACTTTCGTTTGCATATATTTTACACATTGTGAGTGTGCCTAAAAATGCCAATGTGGAAGCGCTGAGTAAACTGAACCTTACTTTTTGAGCGAATAGCCATTGCAAGAATTTCAGCACCATGACCTACTCTAACAGTCAATCCAAGGATTTCTGTTGAAAAAGAAGAACCTCATCCTTAGAGCTGTTGATGGAATTTTAGGGTGATATTGACTAGGTGGTGGATTTTATATTAAATGAGAAAATGTGTGTGACTAGTGCTTTGTAAATTGAAAAGTGCTGTACAAACATCGGCAGTTATCTCTTTAACTTCCCTTAAGGCACTCAATTCATTTTTCTCTGTCTTATTTCAGAAGCTATTTCTAAGTCAGAGGATAAGTGTTTTCATCACTGATTTCCCTTCAGTAGGCTATGGATATGTTCTATTTTCATTATTTAGCAATTGTTAATCAAGAACAACTTATTAAGAGACTATTGTCCCTAGCTTTCCATTAAAACGCTGTGCAGAAGATACAAACATGAAAGCGCAATATTTCACAGGAGGGACACTGAATGTGGCAAAATCAGAATCGTGGGTGAGTCAGGATTTACCCTGGACCTAAAGGGGGTTTGGAAAGTGTCATTTGACTAGACATTTTAAAAAATTAATGATTTGGCACATTCTTGTTGAGGCAACAGACATGAATTTTAAGTGGAGATAAATGTTCATTGCTATCAGAGTCTAAGCCAGCTTTGCTGACAACTAACAGTAGGGAAATCATTTCCTGGGCCCCAGGTTCCTTACTTTATATATGGAAGGATTAGATTACTTATATTGAAATTACCATTGTACTTTATTTAACCACATAGCCTTTTATTTAAATGAACGAAAAACAGCAAATAAAATGACCCTGTCAAGTTTCAAAGGAATGAAGATGGCTAGGTAATCCTTTTGTTAATTTTTGGTTTCTTTTTCACCTTTCTGTGAACAATTTGGCACCACCAGACACTGAGGGTCTCATGGCATGAGTTATATACCGGCATGTTTAGGAGAAAGTGAAAAGACACATGTTATCAAGTGTAAGCAAAAATTGTACAAGATTTATCTCTATCTAAATATGTTAAAGAGGAGTTCTTAAGTCAGCATCTGCCTTAGTAATCTATGAAAGATTCACATTAAACTTTAGGGCAAAATTCTGACATCTGTTGACCAGCTCAAACATTAGTTTGTAAAAACAGAAACTCATGGTCTCTTGTTTAAGGAGCAGGAATCTTCATCACACCCTCAGTATCTGTAGAGCATCTGTGCATGACGAGAAAAGAGAAGGCGAGGCACACGTGAAGTCAAGCATTAGTTACGTAAAACTGTCTCTTTGGATAATCAAAACTACGTATAAATATAGATTTTTAATGTCAATTCTACTTTACAACAAATATTAATTTCACTTTAATTGCAGCCATCAGTAGTGTCCACTCATTCAATTGCTCCTACTTACATGAATGTAGGTTCAGAAAAATCAAATCTTCAACTCTTCGTGTTGTCAGAATCCATAAGTGTGAAAACATGGGCCTGGCTTTAAAAATTAATTGACACTGGAGAAAAGTTGCCAAGCTCCTGCTCAAGCATTGCATTCAAACCTGAAGGAGGGATGTGTTTAAATATGAGTGTAATCCCTGTGGGGTCTTATATCACCAATAGTATGTTTAAAACATTTCTTCATAAGCAGGCATACATAAGTAAGGATGGGATAGCTGACCTTTTGACATAAAGTTTTGGAATCTTTAGGAACACTGAGTTTAAGGTCAGTTGTTCCCTGAGGAATACACCTTGGATATGGTAACTATACCTCTCTGCATTTAGATATAATTAAGAGGGCCACTTGTCATTAAGTGGGGCATGAACAGCCTCTCTCTGTTGTTTCAAAAATTATTGAGTTAGATTTTTCTGTATACCTATACTAAACTCTATCTTTAAAATAGTCTCCTCCAAAAATTGGATTAGCACTTCCTGTTTCCCAATGATTTCTTTAGTAGGTTCCATTTAGCACATCTAATTGAGATCTGCCATCTATCATTTGGCCAAAACCTGGAGTGCCACTCAGTAGGGTTCTGCACCAAAATCCCAAAGAGCACTCCCCTCCCTGTCTTAGTCGATGGACTAGCATGAGCAAAGTTTTGGAAAGTCATGTAGGAGAGATGAATGATCAGATGCAATGTATTCTTAATAGTAAAGAAAAACGCAGTCATGGTACTGATTCTTGTATTTCATGCCAGTTTTCATCCTTTCTACATTGTTGCTCTTTTCTCTGTTTCTTGTGACTTGCTTGAAATTGAAGCTATTGATCAATAGTATAGATTCTATACCATTTTAAAGTTTCCTTCTTGGATTTTTTTGTTATCCTCAAGAATTCAGGCTTCCAAATGTACTAGGGAAAAAAATCATAAGAAATGCAGAAGACGTTTATAGGAGAACAGATGCTCCTTTTATATACATGTCCATGATATGATTCGCTTTATAGGCCTTGTTTTAAGCACTTTCTATGGAGACACAATGATTTTGAAATAATTATCGTGCTTGAGAATCCCTCACTTTTCTTTAAGTTCATTAAATGTGTGGGCTTCTTGTTGAGATTAGAAATTCCTAAGTATGCATTAATCATCTTCTTTTTCCTTGTGTTTTTAATTGTGGCAGTAAGAAGTAATTTATACCTAATCTCATTATTTTGTCCTCCAACTTTTGAAACACGTTTTGAGAAATTACACGTGAGTTTTATTCAAACAGAAATTTTAAGAATGGGTAGATTCAATAAGAGGAGGAAAAATCTACCCCAAGTCGAGATGATTCTTCTTTCATTAATCCATGAGTCTGGAGTATAGATATTTTTATTACAACATTTTTGAGATGAAGGACTTCCTTCAGCATTTTATTACAGCTAAGTATGGAAACTCAAGAAAAAAGTATATGCATACAATTATGTGAAATTTTAGGGATTGTCACGGAAAGCATTAAGTCTATTTAGGATTCTGGAACCCAGGTAAAGGTGTCTGTAGTGTAGAGAGGAAGAGCATCTCCCTGTACCAGAGCACAAATTACCTGGGGTGCTTTATATAAAGATGGGAGGTTAGAGGGTATGATCTCAGTACAATATCAATTTCAGCAGAAGCTAAGCAGCTGAGCTCTCACACTTCTTGCAGAAGGGATGTATATTGGAATTAAAAGAAAATGCAGAGCTCATAAGTGGCTAAGAAGAAGTTCCTGCCCAAGAAGAAGCTGGACTTAGTTGACAAATCATCCAGTTAGGTAGAGGGACTTCAGTGTAAACCGTGCCTTCTAAACTGGACCTAGCTGGATTCTATGCACTTTGAAGCATCTCTCAGAATTTCCTTTATACTTTCTCAAAACAGAAAAAGATCCTGTTGTAAAACAGCCTCTGTCTATTTGAGGGCGGTCAGAAACGTAATTGCGGTTATGGCAGTTTATTAGGAAGCCAGGATGGGGAAACACAACATTCATGAGACTGAAGAAGTCCAGAAATACAGGTCCAGAGTCCTAGGGAGTAGCAGCAAAGAGGGAATTTGCAGCTATGACCTCCCTGTGCAGAGTGGAGCAAAATTTGGATACAACCTGGCTTGGATGTATTTGTCAATTATACCATAGACTGTAAAAAGAGATGGAGTTATAAACAAACAGTACAATAAAATTACTGGAATAGCATAAAAGGAAAGGATATGGGCTTTTCATGCATTTGAATCCAGGAGTTTCCTTTTATAATGATGTTAGCTTAACTTTTATAAAACATCCAGGACACTAAGACCTACCTAACTCTTGATTGTGGTTATAATTAGATTGGATTCTATGAAATGGTGATATTCAACTGTGTTTTAACTCAAAATTACAATTTCATAAGATTCAAACTGATATTACTTAAAAGAGCCGAGTGGGTTTTAATCACCCTTTCAGAATTTAGAAGTGTCTACCTACAAATATTTTTAAAACTGAATATGGTCTTTCAAACATTTGTAACATGAATAAATATAATTTTATCATTTAGTAAAACAGCTCTTTTTTTTTTTTTGCTGTTATTATAAGTGCTACCTTGTGTAAAAATGATCAGACTGAAGGAGGAGCACAGCATGATGGGAAGAGAATGGCCCTGGTGTTGCTAGGACTCACATCCTGGCTCCATCATTTGCCAGCTATGTGAACTGGGGCTTAGATCTTTCTCATCTTCTTTGTGCCTCAGGGTGCTTATGTTTAAAATAGAGGTGAGTGAGTCCCTTTGCTGGGATGGAACCATTCTGTATCTTAACTGTGGTGGTGGTTATACAAGTATATACATGTGATAAAATGTCACAGAATTATGCACGCACATATACCAAAAATAAAAAACAACAAACCCATACAAAAACTGGTGAAATCTGAGTGAGGTCTGTAGTTTAGTTAATTGTGTTGTGCAAATGTCAGTTTCTTGGTTTTAGTAATGGCTTGTTTTGATAATCATAATTCTATAAGCTGTTAGCACGTGGTGGGGCACACTGTGTGATGAGTACATAAGACCGCTCTGTACTATTTTTGCAACTTCTCGTGAGTCTATATTTCAAGAAGGCCACAATACACTTATTGTATGAGCAAGCAAGGAATCCCACTCTTAGGTGTTTTCCCTGAAGAAATGAAAATATATTTTTGCTCACACAAAAAGCCACACATCAATATTTGTGGCTGTTCTAATCATAACCACCCCAAACTAGAAACAACCCAGATGTCTTTCAAAAGTGAATGGGTAAACTAACTGTGGTACGTCCATACAGTGTAATTTCCCTTAGTAATAGAAAAGGAATAAACTATCGATATAAGCAGTTACAACCAAAAAACAGAAAAGACAGGTGAAAAACATAGTGGCCCCTGATAGAGTTGTTGCAATCATTAAATGAGATTATATACATAGAAATTTCTATATACATTTCTATATACATAGAAAGTTCTTAAAATAGGGCCTGACTCAGTGAGTACTTTGTAAATGTCCACTATTATTATTTCTCCCCCAAAATATTCTGTATTCCAGACTTTTAATAAATTTCACATTGTTTTCTCCTAACTTGGACAAAATAGTGAGTATTTATACTTCTGTGTGTTTCATGTATTTACTATATGTCACTGCCTGTATGCACTTGCACATGTTTCTCATTGAGATATACACATGTATACACAGCATGACTGAAGTGCTAGCATTTAGCAGTAAACATGCAAAATGTGATCTCTGTGTCTACAGAGATTCAATTCTAGAATGATATTTTTTAAAATGCCCAAGTTTAAACTTTTCAAATAAATGTTTAACTTTCAAATTCAAATTAAAAATTAATTAGGGTTGAGAGAAATTATACTTGTGAGATTGTCTTGTACATTATAAATACTGTGATTTAAAAAAAAAATATATATATATATATCCCTGATGTTGAGATACAGTACTAACATTTACCGTATGTGCTGACTGTGCTAAGCAGGCTTTTATGATAGAGTTGTTATATTTTGAAGAACATGCTTTGAATCATTTATAAGTCTGTGTAATAACAAGCTATATCATAACAGGATTTACTGGACTTTTATTGCCACCTACGCAGCCAGCCAGTACTTATTCATCAATCTGTACTGTGGAAGAAGTGCTGAGCTGGATAAAAGAGGAATGGGAGGCATCTGAGTCCAGACTCCGGAGCAAGAGACACTTGGGTTCAAATCCTAACACTATAACTTGCCAGAACTGTGGATTTGTACAAATTATCCAATTTATCTAATCCTCCGTTTCTTCATCTGTAAAATGAGTAGAGTACAAATTATCAACTTCGTAGAGTTAACAGTGAAGTAAAGGGCTTCTCAGAGGGCCAGGCACATATAAAGTGCTCAGTAAATGTTAGCTATCATTATTATTCTGTGTATTACCATTATCTGGGAAAATCTCACTTAGAGATTTAATGAGAAAGAAATACAAGGTGGTATAAAATTACAAAGTCTGTATTCATAGATAGAAACTGTTTAAGGGGAGTATCAAATATAATTAAGACACTTGCATGAAACTTCACCAGCAATACGGAGCTTCCACTTGATCGTCAAGTACAGGCAGGTTTCTATTGACACACTGTGGGAGGAAACGGACGCTTATTTAATGGCTACTAAAATCCTGGCACTGTGCTTAAAGGAGAAGAATACGAGCAATAATGTGACCAAGAGAAGAAGATAGGAGTGAGGTAGGGTGGATTGGTAGAACAGGGAGTTCAGTCAGATTGATATTAACAATTTATGTTATACCTGTCTAGATCATGAAAGAAATGCTGACTATGAAAAGATAGAGGCAACATGCATTTCCTATCAGTGCTATCTGAATATACAGGGATTAAATACAATTTCTATTATATATGTATGTATGTATATATAATCAAAATAGCTTAGGTTATGGAGCCCCCTTTTAATGTCTATAATCTTAAAGTTGCGACTGAATGCAAAGAAGAAAAATAAAATGGAGAGAGTGTACCAGATTCAAAGTCAAAATACTAGAATCCAAACACCAGTGAAGTAATCTCCTCTTTAAGGTGTTTAACTTCCTCAGTTAAATATATATATATATGTATATTTCAATATACATATATATAGAGAGAAAAAGAGATAAATGCATATGTGTAAAGCCATGCACACACATGCACACATAGATTTATCTCTTTATCAATCAAGACAGTACTGGTAGCTCTTTATTAAATTTAACTAAGTGATATATATTGGCCATTACTAATTTAATGTTATTTATTAGGCATATTTTATTTAGATAATTCAAACTGCAAGCTCTGCAGAGCTCACAAACCTCTAATGGTCTGGCAGATATTTTGAAGCAGCTGTAATTATACACATTCTGTCTATTGGATTACCTACTGTGGCTTGCTTGATGGCTTAAGAACAAACATTAAATGGCACTTAAATCAAAATTCCCTTTGGTCTGTTTATGTGGAAGCAGGTACTTCTCCCTTTAGTATAGAAATATTTAGATACTGAAAGCAAAGGAGATGTTTAGTTTAAAATGTCAATTTGATTTGAAACATTTCTGTGGTTTGTTGGTTTTGCATGAAACTTTAATAGTAAACAAGCTCTAAATAGACCATCTCTTGGTGTTTCAGGGAAAAAAAATGCTTTAAATATATTGATTCCTTTTAGTAAAATGGTTTCTGGGTTCATTAGTAATGATGCCGCAATAACAAGTTTTAAGCAGTACTGGAAGTTAAAACAAACCTCATAGCATGATTCTCACATTTGTAGAAACCATTTCCATCTCGTGTTACGATGTTGAGAATGTGGTTAGAAATTTGAGCACAGAATAGCTTATTCTTACAATACTAAATTCACTGAGATAGAGCCTTATAGTTGGATTTAATGTGTGACATAAACTTGATGTTTCTTAAAGATTTTGTAGACATGAGCTTGTGTTTGTTTCTGAAAATATTCATTATTTTGCTGAATTCCTTTTCTCTACTGTTTCTTTCCTTACTGTGTAGATTGGTAAGGTGAGCACCAAAATGAGTTGATGCCATTGTTTTATTAAATTGTTGTGAGGAGATAAGGCTATTTTCTAGTTGGCTGTGTTATGCTGAGCAGTTTTCGCATGTTTTAGGGGTTATAGTTTGATCTATAGCATAAGGAAATCTATATAAATGTAATTTTGTAACTCAGATTCTTTGTACCTCTGTTGACTTTTAACTTTATTTTTATGCAGTAATTAGTTGCAGGGTGCAGAACAAAACTCTATCTTCATTGAAAAGTAGACTTTATTCAAAGGACAGCAGGATAATGGAAGAACATAAACCAGAGCTCTGCCAGGAACATGACTCAGCTCCCCAAACTCCAACGTGTAGCATCTCAGTTGAAAGTTCAAAATGTTCAGGAGGAAAAATCTGAGAGACAAAGAGTAGCGAGAGTTGAGTGATGTCAGAGAGCAGCTTAAAAATTGGAGGGATCACCTTGCATATTGTAGATAATTTCCAGAGAAAAGAGCATGCATGGCTCAATGCTCACATGGTTAATGGTTACCTTCTCATGCAGGCAGACAAGTGTCCCTGTTCTCCTTCTCATTTCCCAGTATTCTTTTCCAGATCTGCTTAAGAAAATCCACTGAAAGCCTCTGAACCCCTTACCCAATCCTATTCCTGAGAATGACCTTTAACTGCACACTGAAATTCCATTGCAACATTTCATCCTTCACTAGGCTTTGAACTACTCTCCAGTGAGCCTGCTCCTACCTCTGTGAGCCTCTCTTTCCCACCAGTGGTCATGCACCCATCACTACCTTACCTTTGTGGCCATAGGCACAAACAGGTATAGGGTGTTGAGGTAGTGGAGGGTGGTAAGGTATTAATATTGGGGCATATCTATACCAAGGACTCTGCCTCAAGCCTGGGAAAGTGTTCCATGCTGGGAGCCCCTTGGGCACTGGGGCAGTTCTGGGCTTTCTGTCATTGGAAGCATTAATGACTTCAATAATTTGTCCACAGATGCAATCTCTATGACAGTATGCATAGATTCTATAGGATTGGGGTGTCCAAATAATTTAGTCACATGCATTCACTGGTGATGTCAAGTGGTGAATCCAATGGCAAGATTAACCCCACATAGAACATACATGTTACATAGAATACACTATGATTAAAGATAATAACAAAAAGCATTTTAGAAGGACTTAACCTTTTTAGCAGCATGAAAAAAATAAATTTTTGAACATCAGATTGTGTGTGTCCTGTGGAGAAAACTCCACAGAAATAATTTGGGCTTTGTAGGCTTTTACAGTCTAAATAGACTTCTAGGACCAACTGACAATAAACAATGATGTCAAACCAAAGCACAAGTGGGCCGGCAGCTGTAAATCCCACCCACATAGAAAGATACACTGTGGGAACTGGTGGGTTATAGAGTCAGAGAAGAGGGAAAGGAAGAATCTCTGGTCTTCAGTTTTTCACTGCCCTGTCTCATTTCTTATCATTCTACTTTTCCAACTCTGCCTAATCAAAATTTCAAGGCAGCTTGGACCTGTCGTTACCTGATTTCTGAGGTCTGAGCTGATGACAGCCAAAGCATGTTCCCTGACAGAACTCTGCCTCCTGGCAGTGTAGACACAGACTCCAGGGACATACTGTGTCGGAGCTTCCAAGCCTCTTGTAGTCAAGGGACCTGCAGTCAAGGGCTTTGAGCTGTGTTGCTACCCATGGGGTTTGGTTTAAAGATATGCACGGCAGGTGGGGGCAGTCCAGGCAGCGCTCAGTAGTTGCTGCCTCTGTGCCACCTCCAATCCTCCTTGGGGACTGGAGCACAGGCAGACCAAGACTCTTGTGTACAGTTAGAAAGGTCAACAGGAAGAGCAAGCTTTCTTCTTGAAAGTGACATAGCTTGGGGCGGGGGGTGTGGGGACTCCTTGCATTGGGAGTAATTGAATGTGGAGAATAATCCCTATCCCCTCGGGGTACATTTTAATAATGCAGATGACTGATCCACTTAATGTCTGCCTGATTTGAACTGTACATTGCTTGGCTTTTCATTAATAATGAATCCACAGGTAAACAAATGCTTCGCATTAAACGCCTCTTAAAAGTGTTTAGTGTCTGCTGCCAGAAAACCTATTAAGCACTATGTTTTCGGAAAGGCAAAACTGAACAGAAGCAGTAAGTGAGGCAGTGGAAACACCTTGCCACTATTGTCTTATAGTAGGAAACTTCACATATTCCCCTACACTGGATATTGGGAATGATTCCGTATAATGACTTATGCTTTTAGAAATAAGATAATAAATATAAATATAAGTAATATTTATTATTAATATACATAATTTAGTAATAATAAATATTGAAATATAGATTTAAAAATAATAAATGCATGATGCTACATACTTCTCTGAACCATGAGTCTAGGCAGGAAGGAGAGCCTGTAACTTTGCTTTCCCTCACCATTTCGGTTGCCTGAACTATATCATTCCTGAGGCTATTCTGGAGTGAAACTAACTATGCAAACAGGTTTCAAGGATTTAAAAATAGGTAGCATTTACTTAACAGGTACATTTTAATTGGGTTCTCACAACCAAAAGAAAGTCATAACTTCACTCCCAAAGTTGTATGAGAGTGTCTTAAAATCAGAAACATAGATCTTAATTTTCTTGGAACTTCATTCGCTTTATTTTCATTTTTGTTTACTCCTTCTTCTTTTCCAAAGGCTGAATTAACCTCTGGTGGGATCATCTGATCATCTGCTGTGTCCTTCTATTTAATTTGTTGGTCATCTGATCATCTGCTGTGTCCTTCTATTTAATTTGTTGGTCTGACCCAGCAATTCTTTACATCTCAGATCAGTAAATTTTCTAAATTTAGAAAGGCTCTTAATATTATCTTGCCCACTGCTACCTCTTTTAAATGGATGAAGAAATTAAGTCAATCAATTAAGAGATTTGTACCAGATTAGGCTGGTGTCAGTTTCTAGATTCTAGGTTTCCAGATTTTTCCTTCTTAGGGTGAAAACCTCAACCCTGTTTGCCAAGGATGTTCCCAGTGTTAGCACTGAAAGTCTCACCTCCAGGAAATCCCTTAATCCTGGGTAAACCAAGAAGGATGGCTGTCCTACCACCACACTTCCTCTCACAGATTTCTATATTCTCTCTTTAGTCTTCTTTCTGTTTCTGATTTCTAAACAGTTTATCCTGGTACTTATCAACTTGCAAAACCAGAAAGTTTATTCTCATGTCCAATAGGCATCTCTACAATTGTTCCACCTCATCTTATTTTGTTTTTTGCTGTTGTTGTTTTGTTTTGTTTTGCTGGGAACGATTTGCTCTGATCTAATATCTGTCGCCAATCTTCTTCTCTTTTTTTTTCTCTCCAAAGCCTCAGTAGAGAGTTATGTATTCTAGTTGTGAGTCCTTCTAGTTCTTATATGTGATCCACCACCACAGCAGGGCTACTGACAGATGGATGGTCTGATTCAGTGCCTAGGAACCAAACCCCAGCTGCCGAAGTCAAGTGCACCAAACTTTAACCCCCAGGCCATCAAGACTGGCTCTACTTCATCTTATTTTGTCTTCTTGGTATCATGTCAATCATTCATCCATTTCCTCAATTAGCAAATATTCAAATGTCTACCATGTTGTTTATCATTTTTTAAATCATTTCATCAAATTCTATAAAAAAGATGTACATCATTTGCATGCCTCCTACTTTTCCATCCTCTGTGGAATGTTGGGCTTCTTTTTTTAACCATCACTATTTTGGCTAACCATTTATAAGAAGGAGTGTGTGAATGTGGAAGCCTGCATTTATGAATGTGAGTGAGTATAAAATAAGAGTGCATGTTCTGGCATTGGGGACAAAACAACATTCGATATGAGAGAATTCATAACAGCTGTGAGAATTCTATGGCACCATCAATATTGGCAATATTTCTTTCCAGCAACACACTTCTTCCTTAAGGCCACTGAAGCATAATATTATAACCTTCTTCATAAAGCTGTTAGATAGAACTATGGGATAGTTCTTTAGAACCAAATGTAGAAGAGTCCAGAATTTGGGAAGCGAATTATAAAACCGGACTGACTTCATTGTAAGAAGAAATTGCACTCGAATAAATTCAACCCGCCGAGTGAAAGCAATCATAGATTTAATGTAGTTTGAAACAATAAAACTTTTATAGTTTTAAGCCATGAAAGTAAGGAATGAATTCTCCTGAATAACTATGTTGATTTTTTTTTTGGTGGTGGTTCACTCTTTTGAAGTCACTCACTTTTTCTCTTTATGTCAACATAGTATACTAAAGATTTTGTTGTCTAATGCATCAGCTGGTAACGAAAAGAGTAAACCGAGTGTGAGGGTGACATCCGATAACTTTTTATATTTGAATAGACTTCCATAAAATAAGGCACATTTTTATGGGAGTTAGAAATGCATACTGCTACTCTCTGAATTCAGGTAGACTACACTTACTATGCGTGTGAGCTTGAGCAAGTCATTAAAACTAGGCTCAGATTTCTGAACTCTGCAATGGGGGTATGAATAGCACCTATCTCATGGGATTATTATCAGGATTAAGGGTCATAACTTGTCAAGGCAAGTGGAATTTGGCCTGTTCATGTGAGGAATTACTACATTTTGTTGTTGCTAATGTTATAAAGGTAGGCAGTTTAGGGCTTTACTGAGTTTTATCTTTCTGGACCAATTTTATTTTATTCACTTTTATCAGACCAACTTCTATCTATATCCATTCTGTAGAGAAATGTAGAACTTACTAGAGAGTTTTGGGGATTTTGAATAACTCAATTACTAAAACACACCTACTCAAATTATGCATGTAATGAAGAGACAAACCCAAATGATGCAGAGGGAAGGTGAAAATGGCTAGAGATGCATTGTATGTAGTACGTTCGAAAAGGACAGGTAATACAAGGATGCATATAACTAACTTTTCTTGAAGCATCCATGTAGTCATGAAGGTTGTGGAAGTAAAATGTTCTGTTTTGTGCCCAATTCCTAATGTGTTTGTGTATCAGCTGCACAGTTTTCTTACTCTTTTCTAAGATCAGTTACAGATCTGGAAACTATTAGATATGTTTTCCTACTGTTCTTTGATCATTTAAGTTAGTTTCTTTTTTTCCTCTCCTTGTAGGGAAATCACACATGTAGTGTGAGTTTCTGGAAGGGGATGGTGATAATGATAGTAAGTGCCTTAAAAAAAAAAAAAGCAATTTGTGGTTTCCATAATAATTCACATGTATTATTTCATGTGATCCTCACAACTACTTTGTGAAATAGAATTTTGATTATAGTTTATTATTTTAGGGATATAAGAGTAAAGTTTTATATGCTGTTTATCTAGTTCAATACACTCTTTGTCCTTGGTAAGTAAGTCACGGCATTGAAGAAATGTGATATAGTAGCAGTAGCAATGGCAGAGAGAATGTTTCTAGCAATAAACATATGATAAAAATAATTAAACATTCATGCTTTCCATCCAGATGGGTAAGTTAAGTATGATTTTCTCCTGAACTTCCTTATCATGACGGGGAGATTGTTACAGTGTCCACTGTTTACAACCTGGCCTTTTGTAGTTCTCCAAGATTTTTGGAAGTTCAAAAACATGTCAGTCATCTTCAGAGTAGAAAAATTCTGTGGGGGACAAAAAATAATGGGAAACAATCAGTTTCCACTTACTAGAAGTCATTATTGAATGTTCCTGCAGAGAAGAAATGACAAACCTCCAGAATCCAATAATAAAGTGTGAAATTTGGAATGACTTCGGATAAGAGGCAGCTGTCTTCTTGTCTGGAAGTTTCCCTAGCCCTCTGTCATTAACAAGGGGGTGAAGTACAAATGGAGCTGTGTGACATTTTCTTTTCCATTAGGAACTAGAGCATATATACAGAATAATTTTAAAGAGAATACCTATGGAAATAGCATCCAAGTCAGGAAATGGAATGCCACTAGCTCTCCAGAACCTGCTGTGTACTTCTTCCCACCTTATATTTACTACCTGTGGTTCATTCTTAAAGAAAATAGTATAGCTTTGTCCATTTTTATAACCATGCTTTATGTATCCTTCCTTGCACCTTTTCCACTCAGCATTATATTTGTCAGTTCCATCCACATTTTATGTGTGTTGTATTTCACTTTTCTTGCTGTATAATATTCCATCTTAGGAACATACTACAATCAACACATTCAAGATTTGAGTTTTTCCAGTTTAGAGCTCACACAGATAATGCAGCTCTGAACATCTTCTAACATGAATCAAGATGCACTTGGGCAGGGGCTTCTTCAGATTATATACTTAGGAGACTCACTGCTGGTATATAAAGAATGTACATCTTTAACTTTTCCCATTATTTTTCCACTAGCAGTGAATGACAGTTCCGATTAATGCACATCCTTGCAATCTCTCGCACTGTCAGATATTTTAATTTTTGCCAATCTGGTGGATGGGTAATGATATCTTAAGGTGATATTTAATGTGCATTTTACTAATCACTAATGAGCTTGAGCACCTTTTCATATGCTTATTGATAACTAGGATTACTACTCTTTATGCTACCTTTCAAGTATTGCAGCTATTTTTCCATTGGGTGAATGGCATTATTTTTAAAAAGTAAAATAAAAATACCATTTGAGAGTTCCTCTTCTAACATTTGCAATAGGGAGTTCAAGCAGAATCCCAAAGTTGAATTCTTAAGTTGATGGTTCAATAGTTATTTTTAACTGTCGTATAATTGAAAACCTTTATTCCCTTCAAATTTCTTTTTCTTTTCCAGATGAAGTCTTGACAGTTTTTTTCTCATCTTCTTATTCATTCCTCCCCTCAGCCCCCCTCAGATGAAGCAATATAAGGCTTGCAATTTTGAGCTTAGAGCAGTCCCTAAGGAAATGAGAAAAGCACGAAGATTGTCCTTGGCCCTAAGCTTTAGAGAATCTCCCACTTTGCGTTGGAAATAGGCATATTCTAGGCAGAGATTACTCCTGTTTAAATATCTTTAAGGCCACCTATCTGGAGTTTCAGAAAGGGAACCTTCCTGAGATACCGGGCTTAATACTAAAAACAAGTAGTTGGGCAGCAAGTGAGCAGGTGTAAAGAACATGATGACAGGGAAGGGTAAAGGAGGTGATTGCACCTACCAGTGCTATAAATGTCTTCAAAATGATTTATATGCCATCAACTCATTACACCCCTGACTATCACCAAGGATCACCAAGGCAACGAGGATGATTCTTCACACATATCCCTCAGGCTTTATCTCCATCTTCTGAGGCAATTTTGCTTTTCCTTCCAACCTGATTATTTACACATGGATGGCAGTGTTTAGGTGGGACAAAATGTGCTATGCTATTGCCCTCCATACGTGTCCAAATTTAACCTTAGACAGTCATGCAACTCTGATGAAAACAGCAGAAACTGTACTGTTTTATGTTTATTGCACGCCATTACGTCAGAAATATGGCAGGGACTGTATTCCTCAGATTCACGAGACTTAGAGACAGAAATAAGATGACTTAAGGAGCTGATGATGGATGATGAATTTTATGGATTTAGCTTCTCATATCCCCTGATGAATTTTTGTTTGGTTTGGTTTTTTACCTTTTGTTGTTGTCTGTATGTGTATAAAATTCTCATCCTTCATAACTCTTAACTATCCATGATGCCTATCACTAATTTTGTTTTGCTTTATTTTATTTTATAATTACTGTGCTTTGTTCTTCCTCTTCTTCCTTTCAATTAAGTTGCTATTGTTAAGAGGTCTATGGCACTTGCCTCATGGAACTTAAAGTATACTGTAAAACAAAATTACTATAAAAATGTATTGCAAAACAAAATTAGAAATCAGGAGATTCAGCAAGAGAACTTTAGGTAATTTAGGCAACTGTGTATAAACGTGCAAATTATCTTGTAGTGGATAACAAAATAAATTCAGATACTTAAGGCCATGACTTCCTTTTAGTCTTCGTACTTTTAAAAAGGAATAAATGGAATTTTTTTGTAAAGTGGCTATAATCGTTATTTTATAAGTCAAAATGAAATTTCCCCATTTGCTTCCGTGAGTATTCAGTCCCGATGGGCCCCTTTGAAAGTACATCTTTCATGAATTTTATCTTGTTTATCTCGTTTTTAGGGTTAGATCTCTGTGAAAAGTTGGCAGATCAGTATCAACCCTCCACCTCTGTCTGCTTACCCATGCCTTGCCTAGCTGTCCCCAGACAGCACCTGACAGAGGACTTGCCTGTCTGAAAGTAGCCCTCAGGCACTCAGCTCAGGGTCCTGACTGAGGGGACATGAGGTTGATTTGCCCTTATTTTTGTACTTATTTTTGCTTGAGAGATTTAAATTAGATTTAAAACATGCACAAAGTATTATCAAGAAGGCTCTTCTGGAATATGGAACTAGAGAGTCATAGAATGTCATAGGTGGAATGGTCTTAAAGTTTACCTTCTAACTCTTGTTCCAAATGTGACTTGCCCTTAGTAGCATGATGAGCAACAGAACAAAGATCAGAACAGCCTTTTTCCATTCTTGTTACTCCTTGAATAGTAATAACAATGATTTAACTTGTATTTTGTAGTTTACAAGTGTGTGTGTACGTGTGTGTTTGTCTTTGTGTATTTATAATAATCACAACTCTGTTGAATTAGGCTGAACAAATAGTAGCCATATTTTATAAACAAGGAAACTAAGGCTTGAGATTAACAGCATAGTTTGAACTCAAATTTTCAATTTGCATGCAGTTACACACTGCCTTTACATATTAATCTGCTCCAAAGGAGTTTGGGGATGGACCTATCTGGGAATTGTTATACATCAAAAATGTAAATTAAAATCCTGGAAGTGATTAAATTAAAAAGGAATGGCTGACTTTAGAAGAGACAAAAACAAGAGAGTGCAAATAGTTTCATCTTGAGAGAAATTATACCAGAATCACAAATTCAGTACATAGAATAATTCTGGAAAATTGTATCAGATAAAGAAAGGAGAGGGAGAGCAAAGAAAATTTTCCATATATCCCAGAGAAGAACAATGGATCGATAATAACACACACACACATACGTATTAGGTATATGATTTTGCTTTACAACCTCCATTCACTCTTCTCTGGGGAAGATATTGCTCTGCTTTTCTCCCCCGGAAACAAAGCTTCTTCATTCTCAGTCTCTGTGCTCCAGATTAGACTCCATTTCCACTTGGTGGATCATGTGACCTACCAGAGCCTATCACCACATCTTCTTCTCCTGGCTCTGACGATTGATTCAAGGATGGCTATCTCATCAGAATCAGAATCAAAATCGAATCGAAAACACAAGAAGATAGTTTTTTAAACTTTTGGGAAATAGATGTGATACCGAGGAGATGCTCCTGACATCCTGAGCCTCTGAGGAGAGGGCCAGTCTGAAAATGTCACTGTCACAGAAGGAGAGACATGGAAAGATAAACCTCACCCACGGGGATTTGGTTTAGGCCCCTGAATTGAGCCCACAGCTGAAGCCATCTTTACCACAATATTTTTAAATTAGGTAGACCAATAAATTAAATTATCTTTATGCTTAAGACCGTTTTCTATCAGTTGAAGCTGAAAGACTCATATTACATAGCATAGTAAGACTATAAATGCCTGAAAGACACTGTCCAACCTTGAGTTGGGAGATCCAGACTGGAGACAGGAGTAGCAGCATCACTGTCATTCTCACTGTAGTCATCAACATGAGCCTTCTTAGTGACATATGGACTATCCCCTTTAATTCTCTTAGCAACTCCGAAGCAGGCACAATTACTATCCCCATTTTCCAGATGAGAATAAGCCCTGTGTCTTAACCACTGTGCTATATACACTGGAACTAAGTTTCCAAGAATCACTATCAGCAATAAATCTATTGAATTGAATTTAGGGCTTTTTGAACACTTCAAACTTCTCCTTCAAGTATTTGTTCAATTCCAAAGCTTCTATCAATTCACTGTGGATCTACTCTTCCTTCCCCTCTCCAGCTGAAAAGAATCTCTCACTGTCCTCTAAGCTCATTTAGCACTTTGACCATCAGTTTTAAGTTATTAAAAAAAATATTTGTATTTTTACACTTGCTTTGTTTTAAGAGTGAGTCTTGGAGCCAGAAGACATAGATTGGCATCACTGCTCCATAAGGGCTGGTTGTATGACCTTGGGCAAGCTATTTAAGCTTTCTCATCAGAAATATGGTGAAAATAAAACCCAAGTCACAATATTGCTGTGAAGATTAGATAATCTGAGACAGAGCTTTACAACCTGCAAAGTTTTCTATAATATAAGAGATTATTATATTTTTTACCCACCGCAGTACTACAGCTCTCAATGTAGTTGGAGCTCAATAAATATTTGTGGAACTGAATTCAATTTAGGAGTGAGTGACAGCCTAAATAAGTAAGAAATGAGATAAGAATTTATTGTTGGCTTTGATGGCATCCCATCCCTCCATACGTGTCAACTTTTCTACCTTTTTCTTCTTTCTTGCCACTCCTCCCCTTTTCTATTGTATTTAATATCCCTCTTTTTCTCTTCACTCCTAAGTGTTTCAGCAAACCCCATGGACATGTCAGAGGCATGGCAGTGATTTTCTGCATTAACAGGCTGGTGATGCTGAGTTAGAGTTTGCAAATTATTTTTTACCAAATACAAGATGCACAGACTATCTTTGGAACCTGCTTTGAAAATTTTCTGCTCTATAGGGTAGATCCTGTGCCCAGAGAATATACTCCTGTGGCCAGAAACTACTCACTAGACTTAAGATGATGAATTAACTGACGGTGGACATTAGTGCACTTAATATACACCAGAGAACAACATACAAACCAAGGGACTTCATTCTGGTATCTTCTGCCACATGTAGATTTTTATGGTTCCATTTATAGTCCATCAGGATAATGCAGTGTAAATCATCTGCTAGACAAGGAAACATCTAAAAGCTCTATTAATTCATCATACATACACACACGTGATAGGGCACATAGTATAGTTATCATTTCTGAACTCTGAATATTTTAAGCTTAACTGTAATTCTTCAGCCCAATTTTCCCCATGTCCAAATCTACACAGAGTTTTTAAAGGTAGCTGGTTAATGAAGGATGTTTTTAATATCAGCCCAACATCAGCATCCATGTGTGATTAGGACAATTTTCCCTCTGGGGTTTGCCCCTTTAACGGGGAGCTGCTTTTCAGTGTAGCGTGCGTGGTTCTCTCATCCTGATGAGGAAAGTAGACAGATTGTGAGACTTAATGGCATTTAGAACCTTTCATCTCCCTACTCACAGTTATGCTGGTTATTTAGCCAGGGGAGTTCCTGTTGAAATATGCAGAGACTTGATTTATAGCCGCAAAGCAATAAGCTAATGTACCTGTGTTTGAAGTGACCATGCCATGGAAATTTGGGGCATTGGCTCTAAAGCTTCAAATCAGAGGAAAGGGGTTGTGCTTGGAATAGTGCCGGCTTTCTTTGCACTTTTACTATCTAATTCTCTATCACTTTACAGGAGCTAGATAAAAGATGACTCGGGAACAGGGCCATTACTATCTTTGACGGCTTCAATATATCAAAACAGGGAAGGCTTTCATGTAAAGTTCCCCAAATGGGGACACTCTCTTTTATAGCTAACCACCAGCTGTGAAATTGAGACTGGTCAGGAAGTGAGTGAGGAGGAGGAAATTTTAGGAGTGGCCCTGGGAAAGGAGGAAAAGAAGAGAATGATAACTCTTCTTCCTGATGTCCTTTAGTTTAATGAAATGATGTTTTTAATGGTGGACACGTGAGATGTATATGGCAAGGTTCCAGGAAACATTCTAAGAATCATAGTCAAACCCAATATGTATGTTTCCCAATAACTAACTCTGAGAATATAATGTATGTTATAGCAATCATGATCAAATATCTGAGAGGTGGGAAATTCAGAAGGGGGCCTTTTGCCGTTGACTCTCTCTCATATCCTAAAAATGGTCCTGAAACAACCTCTTTTATAAATGGGCCGTTAAAATAAAACCTAATATTTTGGTAAATTTCACGAAAACATGACAATTTTTTATCTGTTTTGCTCTCTCTTGCCACTCCAAGGCCTAGAATAGTTAGCATAAATGAGCACTGTGTAAATATATGTTGATCAATTTGCAGTAAAAGCACTGAAAGGAGAAGTAGTTTATCTCAGATCCTTCTTTCTCAAAAGCACTTGGAGCAAAATTCCCAGAAATAAATCTGTCTCCTTCATATCAAGGATTCTTTGAGGATTTGTCTAAAAATGCAAGGGATGTACTAATGGACATTTTACCAAAACAAATGTTTTCTTTTTAATTTTTATTTTTTTACGTATAAAATGTAGAGTTATACAAATTTAGAGGAATGTATATATATTTCTCTTTCTCAAAGGAGAAATTATATTTTGATCTGTTACTAAATGTTGTCTGAATAATAAACTTGCCTTGGCAAAGTTTATCACTATTATCAGTTTGGTTTAACGTGAATATTACACCTTATACTTTGAGTGATAATTTAGGATCCTAGCTATAAATTACAAAATTGAATGAAAAGTGGAAAGTAAGCTGAATAAGGGTTAACATTGATTTTGGTTGTTACAGATCTTCTCAGGTTTAACAGCATAATATATGACTTATGTGAGGAAGAGTTTTGAAAAAGTATTTTTAACTTGACAAGGTACCTCTAAATATAACTCACCTTGCATAGAAATGCCCCATTTCTGTAACCTTAATTGCTTTTTCTTTCTTCCTTTTCTTTCACTCCCTCTCATCTCCCTATTATTCTTTTAAAGTATGTTTTTCATCAAAGGCCGCCTACATTCCATCGTTACTGCCTAGAAGCATATAGTGAATGTCTCAAAATTTGTGTTTCTTGAAGCAGCAGTTTTTCATAGCTGAATTGTAATAACTTGAGAAATCTTAGGCATCTGAAGGTTGCAATCAACCAGACAAAGAGATCTGGCTTCATTTGCCCAGCCAAAGTATTGGCTGTACCGTGAGGGCTAATTTTCTTGCTGTGATGAATTCTACAGTGTGAAAGATATGTAAGGTCAATTGAGTGCCAGGAAGGGGTAGAGAACCCAGCTTCCAGCCCAGCACTCTGGGCTCGTTTCTATCCAGGAGAACAGAGTTTTGTCAGCGTACCAGTCCATTTTGGCAAGGTTGCTCATTGGAGAGATGTTTAGCTACAAGCAGGAATATTAGATCCAGCATTATGTATGAAGACATTAATTTGATTAATTAGATCAGAAAAAAAGAGAGGGGCAGGACCAAAGGGACTGAAGCAAAGAGAAATGACTATTAGCTTGCAGGGCCTCTTAGAAACATCTTTGCAACAGGCAGTATAGTGCAGTGATTTAGACTAGAGTCTAGACCCTGGAGTTGGACAACCTTGTTCAAATTCCAGTTCTTCTCTTTATTGGTGACGTAACCCTGAGCAAGTTATTGGCCTTCAGTTTGTTTATTTGTTTGTTTGTTTTTCAAGGAAGATTAGCCCCGAGCTAACATCTGCTGCCAATCCTCCTCTTTTTGCTGAGGAAGACTGGCGCTGAGCTAACATCTGTACCCATCTTCTTCTATTTCATAAGTGGGACACCTGCCACAGCATGACTTGATAAGCAGTGCATAGGTCTGCACCCGGGATCCAAACCAGTCAACCCAGTCCAGCGAAGCAGAATGTGTGAACTTAACCACTGCACCACTGGGCTGGCCCTGGCCTTCAGTTTTTTCCATTTCTAATAATGGGAAGGATAATATGCCTGATCTTGTAGTGTTTCGTATGATAAGTGAGTTATTTAAAATGCTTAGAACTTGGCATGTAATAAAAACTCATGAACTGTTAGCTATTACTATTTTGTTTCTACACTGAGTGTGGGAGGTGGTTGCTTATTGGCAAAACAAAAAGAAAGAGAGACTTTTAGAAAAGTTCACCAAAGGTTTTCAAAGATGAGCTTAGGGAAACCTGGTTCCCCCCATAATCTGTGAGGGTAAACACCGTCTTTCTATACAACACACCCGTGGTGCCTTTGTTGGAGGAGTCCCTTGGTTTGATCCAGCACATTGATGCTGGCAGCCCTGATTTCTTGTAGACATACAATAGATGGTGTTAAATGGTAAACTGAGGCATATTAAAAATTTTAAGAGTTTATTTGGGCAAAAAATATATTCAAATTGGGCAGCATCCAAACTAGCAGATAGAGGGCAGTTCCAAGGAGCCATACAAAATGAAAGACTTTTATAGGCAGAAGGGAGGGGGAACAAGGAAGTTACACTAAACAAAAAAGCAGGTTGGTTTTTGAAGTTACTTTCCTTTAGGGGATGGCAGAGGTCTATCAGACAGATAACCTAACTAGTGCTGATTAGATGAGTCCTAATTAACTGGTTTAAGATTCCATTTCTGGGAAAGCTGAAATTGCAACTAAGTGTCTGTTTGGTGATGAGGGGCTTAGCATAAGTGACTCCATTTTGGGCCTGTTTTGTTTTCAACAATGATGACAACCTGCTAACAGTTTGGTTGATACCTGATCATCAGTCTTACATAATTGCTTTGCCATTTGAACAGTATGTTTTATGACATCCCTGACCAGGTGGTCTCAAAGCCTAACCCTCTTTAGCTCACTCCATTCCTCTCTGTGACTGCGGCTTCCCTTCTTTGCAGCCTGTAGGTATTCCTAGGAGGAAAGGGAAGACAACTCAAAACTGTCCCCAGGGTCCTTTCCTATAGATTAAGGACTGTTACCTGTAACCCGTTCCTCCCTCAGCATTCCACACAATTGTATTCAAGGATACCACAATTCAGCTTTGCCACTCCCAAAGCTCTCAAATATTCAGGGAAACTAATTTAAAATATGGTTGAACTCTGCTTCTTAGTTCATTTATCTAAAGACAAGCTTCTTCTTTACAGACTTAAGGTGTTAATTAGTGATTGGATCTTCTGAAAATAAATAGAGAAGGCAAGAGATATCTCTACTATCTTCCAGACCACCCTCAGACCAAAACTTGAAATGACTGCAACACACATGTTAGAAATATACTATTGGTCTGCTTCGGGTTGATAAACAATTTATTGGTGTCAAAAACAGAAAGTCTTCTGTTTTTCTAATGTCTTCTGTAGAGGGCTCCCTCCAGTTATTCATGACCAAGATTCAATAGAAAAATCAATGCAGACTTGTCCCTTTTTCCCCACTCTAGAATATCACCAGATCTGAAGTTCCAAGGACTTTTTTATGTCTGACCACTATCATCTGCTTTGTATTCATCAAAGGAATCCCCGTTCCCGTAATCAAGGCACTATTCATGCTGTTATATTTTTTTTCTTTTTGGAGTGAATTATTTGGGTGAATATGCCTCTTATCTTTGACAAATGGAAATGGCAAGCAATAGGATATATTGGAGTATATGAGGAAGCCATTTGGTGTAAACCTAATTCAGCCTGACTTTGTTTTTTTCCAACAGGGCCTGACTGTGGCCATTGAGCAAGCATTGCATATCTGCTTTAAAACATTTACTACAGCAAGAACAAATGGCCTTAAGATAAAGGTGCAACTTCCCCCCACATTGGCATTTCCTTAGGGATAAACATCTTTTCTTAGGCTAGGAACTGATTGCTATGCTCACCTTTGACCATCCAACTCACCTGTGACCACCCAGCTTGAGACAACAGACCTGCCACCCTGCTGTGTTCACCGAGACAGCAGACCTCCCTGCTGTGTCCATCAATCGCTGCGCTGACAGAGCAGTCTCACAACTATTGTAAAAGGGACATTTCAATCATATGTGAAACATCCTCCTTGGGGGTATATAACCACTCTGTACACCTCACTTCTTTGGTGCTCTTTCTTCTTTTGGGAAGAAAGGCCCCGGGCCATGGTCCTCAGATTTTAGCTCAGAATAAACTCACCCAAATTTTCCTTTATAGATTGGTTATGGATTATTCTTGTCGACATTTTGAAATCAACAACTAAATCAATTAATAAATCAGTTAATGAGCAATATTAGTTATGATGTCTACTATTTAAGGAAAGGCATTAAGCACCTATGGAACAAGAAAATTCCAACAGAATAAAAGATTCTGAGAATTTCTTAAACTATTAAAGACATTGCAGTAATTTTTTATTTAAGACACAAGGAGAAGCTCATGTGTATATAGCAGCAGGTAAATAAAAAATTAGAATTTTTCAACAGATAATTGAAAAAATGGCCTATATATGGAATCGTTTATCTATATACAATCTTCTTTTAGCATTTAGACATGTGCACATATATAGTCATACCTGATTGATGTTGATTTCTCCATGCTAGGGTTTCAGTTTAAATAATGACATGAAATCAAAGAAAAATAAATGTATGACAGAAAAAGATCAGAAAACATCAGACATAGAAATGAAATTGGTTGTTAGAGTATATCAAAGGAGAAATTTAATACTATAGGTACTCGTATAAAGTTGAGTGTGGTTGGTGACCTCCTGCTGCTCAGTTTTAGGACATATCTCTGTAAATGGCTGGCCCACCACAGTTTTTCCAACAACAGAAGGTATCAAATGGGTTAGAGCAAAAGAATAATGAACCATTCATAGATTGTCTTATGATCATCTAATAGTCTATGTGTATGGGAGGTGTCCTTTAGAATGTAAAGAAAGCGAGCAACTTTTGGTCACTGAAGCCTAGCTATGCATAGAATATATTTTTATTATCAGTTGGTGATTTACAGAGTTTTGTTATGTATTGAGCTATTTGCTAAGTACTTTTTAGATATTATTTTGCTTAATCTTTTGAAATAGGCATCATATACCCCGTTTTGCACATATGAATATTGAGATATAGAGGATAAATGACTCAAGCAATGTAATATAGCTAATACATACAGAGCAGAAATCTAAATCAAGGGTAGCTTAACTTAAAAGTGCCAGCTAAAGCTCTATTCTAGACAAGAGTCCTGACTTCATCACCTGGTACTATGCCTCACTGATACTATGGCATGAATTCTGAGCATACGGCACTAGTCATATTCCTCTATAAACGTTCTCATTGTGCTTAGCATCAGCACACAATAAATACTAAACATTCAGAATTGCATTAGAGAGTAGGTAGGTCCATTTTCTGGAGAATGTCTTGAATAGCTAAAGTATCATTAAGATGAATTCTTTTACAAAGCACATTTTACTAGAAAGGTGCTCACTTCATTTTCAGATGCTTACAGAATGCACTGAAATTCAGCTTTGAAAACGAGCCTTAACCATGAGCTTCCTGGAAACCCACAGAGCACACAAAACTGCCAGGCGACGAGAGTTTGCTTTGGGTAGACAGTTGAAGCAGGAATCAAGACTGTGAAAGTGTTAAAGCTCTTAGCCATATTTATAGCTGTGCCCCAAAGCCCGGTATTTTTACATGGCCAGACAGAAAGGATAAGAATAAATATTTTCCTTGATTTTCAGATATAAATTGGTACTTGTAACATTCCTTTTATAAAAAGAGAATTCATGTAAATAAAATGGGTTACAACAGAGCTGAAAAGGCCAAAGGAAGCTTTCTGTCCACCGCAGCAAAAATAATTAACAATTACACAAATCAGGATTTGTTTTTTTTTTTTAATCTTCCCATTGGAGCGGCTAACCATTTCTTAGTTTACAGGAGATCTTTAGATGGGTGTCAGTAAGGAAAATGTTCACTAAAGATGGGTCCCTGATGTGAAATGCTAGGCAAATGAATGTGTACACTTTGGTATTCTTTGATGGACATATATGTCTAAGTTGAAGGCATTTACCCCAGCCTCCCTCACCCAATAATTGAAGTTGATAATAAAAATGAAAGCAAGTCTTAAATTAAATAATTTCTTAAGTATTCTGCTCTTCTTCAGCATATACCAGCTTTAGGGTGGGCAAATGAGAACACCAACATGGCAAACCTACAGAGTCAAATGCATGATAAGTCAATAAATTCTTATTAAATCAAATCTGAATAATCCAATATCAGCAGTAATGGAGAATGATTAACAAATTTAGTCATTTCTTCCTATTTTCAGTTATTTTCAATTATATAAAAGTATAATTCTATACTTTTATTTGAAATAAAAACTCCCAGTTTTATTATGATTTATATTTCTATCCTTAGTAGAGAATGGCAATAATCCTAAATTTCATATATATGATTTTTGCCTTCTTATTTTATAGCAGTAATTCAACTTTGATGAATACGTTTTAAGTAAACTTTTAATTCAAGGCACGGCAGAGCCACTCCATTGTAACACTCTGGGATATCTCTGTTACTGGTGTCAATCGATCAATATAGTAGTTATATATGCAAAACTAATGAATGATTATAAAGCTTGGGGACCTTATGTGCTTTCTGCATTACCTTAAAACTCACACAAGGGACTTTTAGTGGTACCATTTTCCTATAAGATTCTTGTATTTTTAAAGGAAACTCCTAAATACCTAATCTTATCCAAGAGGATAAGCTTTTCACGGAGTATTAAAATGTCTGTGAAAGAGCCATGGGACACTTGGCTAAGAGGACCGTTTTCTATTGTGTTTAAAACAAGTTACATAGGTCACACTTCACCTTTGTATAGTCTCTCATTTGTTCCACAGTTCCTGGTCACCGTCATCTATTCCAGCTCTATTTCTTGATAGTTTTCATCTTAACATGAAGTCATTTACTTCATTGTGTTTAGACAAGGTGGAGGTTTTCCCATTCTATGTTCCTGTTGCAGCTTAGAAAAAAGGAAAGAATTTTCACTGATTGTCTTCTATCCATTCTCCATACTCTCTAATGACAGAAAGCTGCTTTTATAACTTCATATCATACCTGGTCACTTTGAGTGAATTCCTTCAACTTTGTGGAAGGAGCCTGATTAGTAGGTCTCTTGAAGTTCTCTGTCTTAAGGAAGGCTGTAGGTTTTGTTCTCTTTTGGACTGACCTCTCCGGGTAAGAATGCCTGTAAGAGACCACACAGTAAATGAGAGCTACTTTTATTTAATAATTCAATAAATGTTATTGAGTGACTACAGAGCGGTATCTCTGCTAGAAACTGGTCTGACACTAGTGAACACAAGTCAAAATACTGTCTACTCATGTTCCTTAAGGTTTGGTGGGGAAGACAGGTATAAAACAAACAATTACAGTAATGAGTGCATGATTAGAAACAGTGCTAATTGCTGGAAGGAAATGTACATTTAAGAGGGGTGCCTAACTTTTTGGGGATCAGGGAAGGGTCCCTTTTGGGGGTGATGTTTAAACTGAAACCTCAAGGATAGATTTGGGAAGGAAAGTTCCCATACGGAAGGGAACTTCCCATGCAGGCAGAATATGCATGTATAAAGACCCAGTGGGAGCAGGCACAGGTGAAGAAAGACCAGAACACAAAGGCTTCAGTGTCACTCTTTTGTTTGATTTCATTTTCTCCAATGGTGTGCCAGAACTTCTCTGCTGGGCTCCAGGACTTCCACAAAGGCATTCTCATCTGTGAGTGATAAAGAGACTTTCTTGCAAATATACATAGAAAGACACTCTAGAGAAAATGTGGGCTACAAACACTCCTCATTAGATATTGATGAGCAATAAAAGAGATTCCAGAAGTAAAATAATCACAGAAACTTATTTCTACTATTACACAATGAATGTGGTGTTCTGTGACACAAATAACAAATCTTCCCAAGAATGAAAACCCTTTAAGCTTTTGGGGCTACATGTTGAGTTTCCCTGATGCCTTTCGATATTTTCTGTCAAGACAATCCATGTGCAGTATTTGGATGTGTTCTCAAGTTGCACGTTACAGTCCTCATTTATTTCTTGTCAATCTGCAAAGCCGAGAGGGACGAGCTCACCCGGTGTTTACTCGTGCCTCTTCAGTGCGTTTTGCACAATCCTCTTCTCCATTCTTGCTAATAATATACTGCTAACGTTTTACTTAACCTTAAATGCAGCTCAGTAATAAAAGAACCATATAAGCCTTCTTTTGTTTATAGTGACAATCAATTGGAGCTTTCAAACAATTATTGACTAATTAAGAGCTATCTTAGGGAAAACAGAACTTATTAGGGATTTATATACAGAATCAAAGCAAGTTGCCTTCATATAATTCTACTGTTGGTAGAGCCAACATAGATAAGTTCTGAGACACTGCTTAAAGTTTGTAAAAATTATTTGAGTATAGTTTGTAATGGGAAAAGAAAGATTTCTTGCTGATTTCTATGTTGATGATCTATTGATTGGATTCCCTGGCTTGCAGGTATGCTTTTAGTAAGAATCCAAGGTTTTTTTAAATATATATTTTCTGTAATTAAGTAGTATGCTGCTCTGAAAACAATTTAAAGACCATGCATTATTCAAGAAAAGTGAAATGTGGAATTCTGTTCCAGGGTCTATTTATTCTTTATACAAAATTATCTGCTAATATGCCTTGGCTTAAAAATTTGATTGTATATTTTACTTTGTTTAAAATGTAAATTTGATTCCATTTTTAAAATTTAAGCTATATGTTAACATTACCACAAAGAAGGATATCTCAGGACCTCAAAAGCATTAGGCTAACCAATGGCAAGGCTATGCAGTGTGGATGTTCATTAGTTCTTTTATAATCAGCAAATTATCAAATATTTTTGAGTGCTGAATGCATGCTCAGTCAAAAACTAAAAACTATACAGGATGAAGGAAGTATATAAACAATTTTTCTGTCCTCAAGCAATTGACGGTCATTGTGAGGGAATAATATCTCTTGAGCAAGCTGATCATCATTTTGTACTTCTGGAGCTTCACTGATGTTGGCATGAATCTGCTTGTTTCCTGAATCCTAGTTTTGTCTCTTTCAGCAGGATGCAAGTATTGAGAGTGTAGAGATCAAGTTTTGCAACCGTGATTCTTGAAATATTTAAGCAGTGGTGCACCATGGGCACTGGCCATCAGAATGGACATTGTCAACAGCAATCCATGTGGCCTTCCTAGCCCTGATTCCTGGTGTCCCCAGAAGTAGCCCTGATTCTGTGCTAAGTGCAGAGTAAATACTTGATAAACCCTCTTAAGCTCTACAAAGCAAGATACACAGATAAGTCCTTACCCTCTCTGAGTGACCAAAGAAGAGTTTATAATCTCAGAGTTGCTTTTTTCCCCCTAGTTAAAACACCATTAAGCTATTAGAGTAATGGATTATACACTGTCGATTACAAGTAGATAAATGTCTTCAAACAGGCTCTTCCTTTAAAAATCAATAATGAACCCAATTCAGCAGGATTAAAAATATTCTTCAGTTATATTATCAAAACATTGAAGTTTTGGCCAAACTGCCAAAAGAAAATTTCATCTTTTTATTTATGGAAAGTTTCTACTGTTGATTCAAATTTGGATGTATTAAAAAACATTGTTTCTGAGGCTGGCCCTATGGCCTAGTGGTTAAGTTCAGTGTGCTCTGCTTCAGTGGCCAGGGTTCGATTCCCGGGCACAGACCTACACCACTCATCTGTGGCCATGCTGTGGAGGCAACCTACAGACAAAACAGAGGAAGATTGGCACAGATGTTAGCTCAGGGTGAATCTTCCTCAGCAAAGAAAAAAAACGCACTGATTCTATCAAGAAGCCAAACCCAGTTAAGACTAAGCATCTATGACCTGAGAGGGTCATCAAAATTCTATTAGTTTTTGAGATTTTTATAATTTTTCTTAAAAAATAATATATGTTTATTATAGGAAAAATTAAATACATTTAATTAAAAAAGAATAAAATTACTCCTTTAACTATCATGCGTATATAAGTACTACTAACATTTTGGTGTGGCCTTCCATGCTTTTAAATATAAATTAAAAAAAAATAAAAAACAAAGTCACTTTAGTAACTGCTTTTTTCATTTATATTATTTTTTTTAAACTTCGGCCCTGAGCTAACATCCATTGCCAAATTTTTTTTCTTCTTCTCCGCAGTACATAGTTGTATATTCTAGTTGTAGGTCTTTCTAGTTCTGCTATGTGAGATGCCTCTGTCGCATGGCTTGACAAGTGGTGCTAGGTCCATGTCCAAGATCTGAACCACTGAAACCCTGGGCCGCCAAAGCAGAGCGAGCGAACGTAACCACTCAACTACAAGACGAGCCCCATTCACTCATATTATTAACATTGCTCCCACTACATAATTCTTATTGGCTGCATGAGATTAAATTATAACCTCTATTTCCAAGTTTTCACTTTCAAATACAAGGCTAATTATTCATACATTCGTGCCTGCAAGACTAGCTATTCCTCTAAATAAATTCGTGAAAATGCAATTGATTGGTCAAAGTGTGTACATATCTTTAAGATCTTCACTGTACGTTACCAAATTACTTCTTTCAAAATTCTGAAGCCTCTCTTAGGCAGCACTACAATCACTGGAAGAGCTGATCACAGTCATATGTTACTCAAGGGAAAATACATGGATATACATCTTCATTTTCTTTTTTTTTTTTTCTTTGCTGGGAAAGATTCTCTCTGAGCTAACATCTGCTGGCAATCTTCCTCTCTCTCTCTTTTTTTTTTTTTTTTTTTTTACCGCCCCAGAGCCCCAGTACATAGCTGTATATATTCTAGTTGTAGGTCCTTCAAATTCTTCCACGTGAGCTGCCTCCACAGCATGGTTACTGACAGAGGAGCACTGTGGTTCCACACCAGGAAAATGGCCTGGGCTGCCGAAATGGAGCGTGCCAAACTTTAACTACTGGGCCATCAGGGCTGGCTCTACATTTTCATTCTCTTTCTGAGTTTAAAAACAAATGTGCCTTAGTATTTTATTTTTCTTTGTTCCCTTTTGCCATTATTTTAATCTGCAGTGACAAAAGAGAAGTGTTTAAGATAAGACAAGAATTGAACTCCCAGTTTTTCCAACTACTCGTTTCAGTTCACATCTGGAATTGAAACAATAACCGCTTAAAATAACCAGATCAGTAGTTCTCTAGGGTGCTGCACAAGGTGCTTTTTCCAGAGAAGGTAGGAAGCTTTTTTCAGAAGCCTTAGGGTTTGATTTGATGTAATTATTTGGCTGTTTCCTCTTCTTTTCTTCAAGGTTTTCGGTCAAAACTAACTCAAAATGGACAGAAATGTATCTTACTTCGTAATCTGTTTAGGGACTTGTGTGATAAAAGTCAGATGCTGCCAGGGAGGTTCCTACCAGAATCCAAACTACAGACGTTGACTCTAATAACCCCTTTCTCCCAGCCAAATTGCGGAAACATGGACTTTGTCAGTGGCTTGAGCAGAACAGTCAAAGGAACTAGGTGGTGTGTAGGACTAAAACTTCATTTTGGGTTCCTTGGTAGAGATAAGGAAAAAAAGAAGGACATAAAAATGGGAAAAAGGCAGTGTCCTTGAATGTTTGACCATTGTTTGAATTGCTTAATAAAATATTAAAGGGCAAATTTTACCTCCACTGTCAAGGCTCTATTTATTCAGAGTGAAAGAAATTTTTGTCATATCTAAGTTTACACCTTAACCAAAACCCTCAGGCACTAGTTACTCATGAAGAGGCTTATTCAATCATAAATTCATGGCTGGGTCTGTGACTACATTTTATGTATTTAAATAGTCTTCTGGGCAATATTTTTTTCACTCCCTCTAGCCTCTTGTCCAAAACATTCTTGGAGCTGAGAAGTTGGCTTAAGCTTGTTCTCTGAAATACATTTTCTAATTTATTCAGTTTTTCAGAAGCCAATGACTGGTCAGTTTTTGAAAAGGGCCGAGTCAGAACTTTGTGAAATAGACAAATTGACCGTTCACATAGTGTGGTCTGCGTCCTATCCTACCTAAAGCTTCTTGAGGAGCCAGCTCCAGAGCACAGATCATTGAAGTCAAAACTTTGAGTTGAAGTCTTTTATCAAGAAATTTCCTCTTAAAATGGAAATGTGCAGTTTTATCTATCTGTTAACTGCTAACACTTCAATCTTTTGGTTCTTTTTGCTTCACAATATTTTTTAAAACCATGATTAAATATTACTTTAATAATTAATGAATATGTGTATGTATAAACTGGGATCATTGCGTTAATTATAACACAAACTTTTAATCAACTATTGCAGGATCTCAACCACAGCACCATTGACATTTGAGGCTGGATAATGTTTTGTTGGGTGTGGGGCTAGGGAGGGGGCTTCCTGGCCGCTACCCACCAGATGACACTAGCAACCCACTCTTACCCATGTAACAGTGAGCATATACATTGTCAAATGTCCCCTGGGAGGCAAAATTGCCCTTCTCTGGCTGAATCCTTTTACATCTAGCACTTAAAGCATTGATTCCCTTCTCCAGTCTGGCTTGAGCATCTGAAGGATGTGAACGTACAGAAGTTCCTGCCCCTGTGTACAGTAGTATACATTCCAGGGCATGTGAAAGATCTTGGAAAATCAGAGATGATATACAAGGCCATATATTTCAATACAAGAGGGCAGGTCAGGCTACACATCAAAAATGTGTTCTTGAACGAAACGGGGAATAGACGCTTGGCTGGGAGGGGACTCCAAAAGGCCAGTCCTTAATTTATTATTTCACTAAGAATTTGCCCTCTTCAAAGGAAAGCATAATTATGCTAAATCATGGCTCTAGTAACACTCTAAGGGAGAGGGCACCCTGGATGGATATCAGGTCGAAGCTCGTGCCTTCTGGATGGTGTCAGATCAAGAACTGACCCACGTGTCTCTGGCCCTTTAAAAATGACTCAGAATGAGAATGACTCTGCCAGCAGTTATTCCGATCACCACCATAATTTGCTATTTACTCATTCCTTTTTTTTTTTTTTTAAGATTGGCCCTGAGCTAACATCTGTTGCCAATCTTTCTTTTTTTCTTCTTCTTCTCCCCAAAACTCCCCAGTACATGGTTGTATGTTCTAGTTGTAGGTCTTTCTGATTCTACTATATGGGATGCCACCTCAGCATGGCTTGACAAGCAGTGCTAGGTCCATGCCCAGGATCCCAACCAGTGAAACCCTGGGCTGCCAAAGCAGAGCAAACGAACTCAGCCACTGGGCTGGCCCCTATTTACTCATTCTTGGCTCGTATTACTTTGGCTATTTTTCAAGCCCAGGAGCCCCAAGTCTTCCTCTTGGTTTGAACTATTGACGTTTCTCCCCTTACATCTTGGCATATCTGTGACCTCCAGCTACTGAGTTTACACTGCCTGTTGGAGAGGAGACAGGAACTGAGGCCTCGTTGCTCCTTTCTTCTTGCTGCCATGATCTTACCTTGGCTTTGTTCTTCTTCTTCCTACATTGCACCAGGCAGGATTCTAGGTCTTCTGCTCCCTTGACTGCTTCATTTTGTTGGGATCACCTGAAGGATCAAGGAAGAGAGGATTTCTACTCTAAGGACATTATCTATAGGATATACCACTTTCCTCTTCCAATTATGATGCAGGGTCATCCTACCAATGTCTCTTGCACCACAACAAGGCATGGTCCATCTCCTGGAAGGATGAGACAATTACAGTACAAAAACTTATAGGCACACAGTTCACATGTTATTGACTAACAAGTTTTTCCTTAAAAGAGAATCGTCTCTTTCCAGGACTTCTTTATTCCACCCCTAAAGAAGGCCAATAAGAAGACTTCCCATAAAACAACTCCTTGGAAATGCCCCTAGTTCTCAGTTGAACTACCACTTGAAATTTCTTATGGTCCCTGGAGATGAACAGTCATTTAGCGGAGGTATGCCATAACTTTGTCTTGGCTTTAGGTGGGTAACACCCCATCCTTATTAGAACAACTTCCCTTAAATCTATGTTACAATCTCATCAAACTAAATTATTTTCTCTATTTCCGACATTAAATTTCCTTTTCCTGAATGAACTTGCTCATTACAGACCAATTTATTATCCCTGCTGCTCTAAGAAATGTGCTCCTCTTTTGTTCAAAATCACACTCATTTCTAAATATGCCCACTCTCTGCATTTAATACCCCAAAGTCACCCTTCACTTGGAGATTGAGCCTCCACCAAATAAAAATCCTCACTTTATCCCATCTTTACCTATAAATGTTTTTTTTTTTATTGTGTTTGCATTATTGCTACCTACATTAACATTATATTGATTCTATCCCCATTGGTATGAGATCACTTTTCAATCCACAAACTTGTGAAGGCATAGATTTCTGGGGTAGATCTCTGGAAACAATGAATTTGACATACATGTAAATCTATTAGCAGGAGCAAGGGAAGACAGAGGACCCAAGTGGTAGGTGGAGGATCAGAGCTTCTGACCTCCGAAGTTCAGCCATAAGAAGTCTCAGTCGAGAAATATTTTCCCCTTTAATTCTTGTAGATGCTTCTCTTAAAGACAACAGATTTAATACCAACTTTTTGATCCATATTCAGACACTTTAAAAAGGTTGTAACCTGTACAGACTAGAGCTTTTATGGAACGGTGTATGTTTTATAACTATTGGCTCCAATTTGGATTACTCAGCACTTACCTTCTTTTCTGAGATAGATCTAGAAGGTATTAGTCTCTTGTTCAGTTCATTTATTTATAGTGTTCACCTAATAATGACCTTCTTTCTAGGGCAGACTTCTATGCACAAAAATTTCTCAAGTAATGGAACTTACATTCTGCTACTGGATTACAGACACTCACACAGGAAATATATTTCACATGTAATGTGTTCCAGGAAACCAATCTGTGTGTTGCTATTTCAAATGATGATCTAAATTATGTCACCTCACTACTGAGTTCAACAATGTTCTTAGAGCATATTGAATCTGTAGAGACTTCAGGAATCATCCCACCCAGTAATTCTCAAAGTGTGATCCCCGGGCCAGCAGCACCGGCATCACTAGGAACTTGCTGGAAATGCAATTTTTAGGGCTCTATCCCAGATCTCCTAAATCAGGAGCTTTGTGGGTGGGACCAGACAGACTGTATTTTAACTAGCCCTCCACATGATTTGAATACATGCTTGGAACCAATGATATAACTTATTCTTTTTACAGTTGAGAAACCCTGAAACCCAGAATAAGAAAATGACCTGCTGAAAGACATAGAATACAAGGAGCTAGTAGTGATAATGTCAGAGTGAGAACAAATCCTAATACTCCTTCAGTTGTCCTGTGCTGCCAATGAAGGTGCTCTTTATACATCAACAGGGTTGAAGTCTTTTCATTTTCAACAGATAGCACCAAATTCTTCCTACGTGGCCACTTTTCAGGCTGAAGTCAATACTCGCCTCCTACTTAAATCTGAATGCTGTGAGCCACTCAGGAGTCTTCATGTTGGTTTTCTCCCTGAGCTTTGCTTTCTTTGCTTGGATATTTAGTTGAGCATCTAACACAGTACACTCAGCCACTTATGAAAAGACCTCAGATCTCCCTTTGCATATGGGCTTTGTGATTTTTTTTGCTTTTTTGTTTCACCACATGCTCTCTTTTTGAATCTGAATCTCCACAAGCACCAAGAAAGACTTGGTGAAATTCTTTCTTCTTTTGCCAGAAAAGTCAAGCTAGATGCAATTCCATCTCCTAAAGTCAATTTGCAGGAGGCATCATTGAAACAGCCTATGAAACTGTGAGCAAATGAAGTTTTATCTTGCTGTTAATGAGTTTGCCTTGCCAAACCTGTCAGTGCAGGAACTGACCCTTTTGTGTTAGAGTGTCTGCTCCAGCTGGTGCTATTGGCTGTTAATCAGAAGTGTTTAGACTTTTTCATTCTCACTTGATTTCCACTAGCCTGCTCGACTTGGTATTCAGAGTTGGTTCATTACAGAGAATATTGTTCCAGCCCTGTCTTGACATTTCACTGTCAACCGGCAGTGACGGGTCAATATTGCTTCTACTAACTCTTCACAAAGTAGAAAACACGCGATTACACCAATTAGACGGTTTAAGCTTTTTTTCTCTGCTCAACCTTCCTTTTAGCTGCCAAAACTGGTCTAGAATTGAAGGGGAAGAAAAGGAATTATTAGAGACCAAACCCTTGGGTTAGGGTGCTAAGAAAATTAGCCTGGTGAAATAGTAAAATCTTTAGGAGGGTGAAGATTAAAGTCAGGAACCGTGGGAAACTTTGCACTTTATTCTCTTCTGCGCGTCGACAGTAAAAGGAATAATTGATCTTTTGGAAATAGTTTGCAGGAACTCAAAGCACATTATCATTCATGATTTTAGTGAGACATTGAGCAAAATGCTCTAGAGTCTCCTCAAAATTCTCTTCTCTGTTTCACGCTTGTGAGCCTCTTTGCAGGGTTGAAGGATGATAAAGATATTCCGGAGTTTCTGAACTTGCTTGATTTCTAACAGCACTGATCCACTTGGATATACTTCCGGCCATCAGTCTAACTCTTCCTCATTCTTCCTTTTTTTTTAATATTTCTTTTCCTTGGCTTTTAACATCTGTATTTAAGTGGCCTTTTAACTACATTTTAGGCAGTATGACATTGGAAAATGCACATATTTGGAGTTCTGGGAAATTTTGGACTGATTGAAAACTGGGTACAAGTCTCAGCTTAGTCAATTTCGTTATCGTGTGTCTTCCTCAATCAATACATTAAACTTTTCTGACCTATTCATATCTGTAAATTTGCGATAAAAAAGTAAAATTAACAGCATTTAGTTTTGATGTACTTTTTTTCTATTTACTATGTGCCAAGTATTATGCCAAAAGCTGTGGCTAAGTATAACTAAGAGGCACGAAAGAGGGCTAAGGAAGCAGAGAGAAGGGCCACATATTTCCATTCAAGCACCCTCATATGGCTTCCTGATGGAAATGAGATATTAGCTGAGTCTCAAAAAAGGAATGAAGTAGGTAAATATGTTGGGAAAGCATTCCTTGAAGAAGACAGAGTCTAAGAGTTGTATGGAGGCCCAGGGATGCATGGAGGCTCAGACATAGGTGTGAATGCAGAACTATAAACAGCTGATATTATGGTGCATAAATGAGTGGTAGGCAATGAGTGGTGGCCAGAAATAAGCCTGTAAAGCCAGCTAAGGTCCTCCTGTACATGTTGTGAAGCTCAGTTCCTGCATAGTCCATGTAGCAATTTAAATATGGAATTTCATAGTCAGATGCAAATTTTACTATAAAATTTGTGTTTGGATGGATCTCTTGGGTAGCAATGTAGTTGGTGCGTTAGAAGAGAGAAAGATTAGAGCGAGGGTGTTAGACATGGTAGTAGCTATAGGGATACTGTGAGTAGTATACATAACAGAGCAGTGCAGTTCTTTCTGAACATAGGTCTGAAAACTTTTTCTGTGAAGGGCCAGTGAGTAAATATTTCGAGCTTTGTGGGCCATATGGTCTCTATCATAACTACTCAATTTTGCCATTGGAGCATGAAAGCAGTCATAGACAATATGAAAATGACTAACTGTGGCTGGGTTCCAATAACCCAAATTTGAATTTCACAAATTTTCAAGTGTCAAGAAATTTTATTCCTCTTTCAAGTTTTCTTCAAATATTTAAAAATACAAACAACATTCTGAGCTCCCAGGCCATATGAAAAGAGACAGCGACTGCATTTGGCCTGTGTGTCATGCGCTGCTGCTCCTGTCCTACATACTTGTTCTCTTTCCCCCTTACTTTCTCTGGTAACCACGTTATTCTCTTTTCATGGTACTTTAATCTCAGCTCTTAGAAAATCATTTCTTTAATGATTTTTGCTTTGTTCTACTGCTTTGTTTATAAAATCCTTTTCTTTCCTGCCGTCTTTAAACTATTTTCCTATGGTTTATGTTTTTTCCTTGAAGTTCCAAAGTTTTGTTCTTCGCATTTAGGCTTTCAGTAGACCTGGAATATGGTTTGAGTCCAGGGTGAAATTTGGATCTGATTTTCATTTTTCCCTTTATATTGATAACCAAACTTCCCAACTCCATTTATTGAAAAGATCATTTTTCCCCACTGTTCCAAAATCATGCTTCTGTCCTAGGTCCAATTTGCTTATGTATATGAACTGGGTTCTTGATGCTTTTCTCTCTTGCATTGGTCATTTGCACATCTTTTTGCTGGTACCATACTTTCTAAATTATTAAAGCTTTATTATAAATCTTGATGTTTGGAAGAATAAATATCCTAAACATTTTTTTTTCAAAAATTTTTTGCCTTAAATCTTTTGTTTTTTCACATGCATATTAGACTCATCTCATGAAGTTGCCGCTAAAAACATTGCACTTTAATAGAGTTGTTTTGAATTAATAGGTCAATCTGGAAACAGTCAACATCTTTACCATATTGAGTCTTCTTATAGATAACCATTATATGTGTTACTTCATTTCCTGGGTCTTTTTGTAATCACTTTCAATAAAGCTTTGCAATTTTCTCCAATAAGATCTTGCACGTTATTGGTTATGGTTATTTTTTAACAGGTTAATTTATTTTTTAGTTTTTCTTTAGCTTGGAAATATTCTTTGAATTTCAGTGTGTTAAAATTTCTTGCCCCTACTAGGTAAATTTGATTTTTGGATATAACTAAAAGTTATACGGTGCCAATTTCACAAAACAAGAGATCCCATTTTGGTTAAAATTAAAGAGGTACAGTACTTTCAGAAAGAAAAGTTTTTCATGAGGATCATAAACTGCTTCTGGGTGGAATTTCAAAGAGAAAGCCCAGAAGTGTTATGATCAGTTGACAGAGTTATCTGACTAAGTTGCCATTTTAAGGGGAAAATTTTACCTTGCTGTAGTAATTTAGTAATTTTTTAAAGAAATAGTCTATTACTGTTTATATATTATTGAATGCTTTTTTGCATACCTGCATAAATCTCTTATCATACATGTGTATTTATTATTTAATTTATCATCGTTTTAGATTCAAATTTCTAACAGTTATCTATCTGAAATTTTGACCTAATTTTGTAGCTGACAACTTCCTTTTTCCTGTGGAGAAGTATTTATACATTTCCTTGCTTACCTGCCATCGTAAACATCTAATCTCTTGACAGCTTGCTCCCTTTGGCCGTCAATAATCCAAGTTCCTTCAGTTTTTCTCTATGTCTTGCCTTCTTCTCGTTCTGAAGCCTCTACTGACAAATTGAAGAAGTTTCTCATTTTATCTTTTTTCTTCCTCTTAATGTCACATATATGTGAACTTTTCTTCTCTAAACTGTTGATGCTTTCTGAGCTTTCAGTTAGTATTAACAGTTTCCCAAACCGCCATGGCAGTTTATGTAAGCTGCCCTTAAATGTCGTCAATTGTCATTTTAAAATTTGTAGGATTATTGTAGCATAAATACTTGTACTCTTAGATCTTTTTGTATGTCTGTATTGTCACAAATTGTATATATTTTTGTGGTCCATATTTTGCTTACTCTTATGCAAAATTAACTCTCTAAAACCTCTGTAGTCCACAGTCAGATAAATACTTAAGTCTTGAAATACTCAATGAACACATTTCTCTGTAACTTTCACCCTCTTTCTAATTTCTCTTATAATAAATTAATGATTACATCATTTCTCCCATGCACAAGACACTTGTTCTTGAGTGAATTTCACTTGCTTTGGATCAATACTCATCACTGTAGTTTTGCAAGGAATTTAAAAGTGAGAGAATTTGACATCTTATATGCAATAACTATGCACAAGTGAGCCTACCCAACATATATTTCATCCTTAAAATGAAAATAGTCTCATATTTGTGACCCTAAGGGGAAGTCTAATTCCTGATTGCCATAATGTGTTGACTTGAATATGTGATAATTTGCTAAAAGTCTCTTCAGTTACCGGAATGCTTTTGTAGGTATTGTGGATAAAGTAGAAATCCTTTATTTATTCAGAGGATAGAGAATTTTCGTAAATGTATGTTTCTATGAAACTTATATTGTTAATTACACAGGGTCTTTTATCTTATCCCTTACTATTGTTAATTTTCTCAAAAGTCTGTGTTTGCTTCTCCATAAAAGCAAAGTATAATTTTTTTAAATGGAAATAGAATTCAATTTCCAAAATATTTTTTAAGTGCTCATTTTTTCCCTTCAACATTTTGCCGACAATTTGAGTCATTACCATAAAGAAATCAGTGACACCTGGTACAGTATACACATTCTCCCTGCCAAGAATCACATAAATTAAATGAATTGTGTGCATAATACAACCAGTTAAACTCTTTCTGTAAGGATATATCTTTATTAACATAATATATTTTCAAGAATGTGTTGCTTTCTTTTCATATTAATACTCTAAGGAAATAGTGCAAATACAAGGAGATGTAACTTTTTTACAGTTAAAAAGCCTTTAACAAACAAGATTTAACACAAGTTACTTACTTTTTATTCACTGTTTATCATGATTTTGTTTATTTTGACAGTCAGCACTTGACAAAGGAGTACCTCCCTTCCACAAGCCTTACATCTGTTTGTTTAGGATTGCTTTGCATAATTAAGAGGTGTGGCTTGTTGTCAAAGTTAGCCTAAAATATTATCTAAAGTTGGAGATACTGCTGCCAGACATAATACATATTGTAAAGGATAGATAGGTTTTTCCTACCTATCTATCAGAAGATACAAAAAGTCATACATTTTTGTTGACAAGAAAAGATTATCTAATGGATTTTTTGAGATGAGTCAAAACTCAGTGCTTTTCAACATTTAGCCCAGAGATCACTGCTTCACAATTCCCTGAGAAGCACCTTTAAGGTGTAATTTCCAGGGACCAACTCCAGACCTGCTTAATCAGAAGATGAAGTGGGATAGAGATGGCTGGAGAGTGGAGAGGGCTGGAGACTACAAGGACCATATTTAAAATAAGATTGCTGTAGGTAAACCAATGCAGCTAAAATTTGAGACAACTGTTTTACTGGAGAGAACTTTTATGATGTAGCAGTTCTAGTCCCGACTCTAGTTGACTCGATTGGGACCTTGGGCCATTCATTTATCTAACTTTTGGCCTCTGTTTCTCCTCCAGTAGATCATGAAGCAAGGGTATGTAATCTCTAAGTCCCTCCCAGCTCTAGAATTCTGTAGGCATGGCATTTTGAAAGACGGTAAAGAAAAGGAAAATAGGAAAATTATCAAGATGAGAAAACTAGATAGATAGAATATAGATTTCATAAAAGCCATAGAGAAAACAGCAAAATAAACAATAGTTTTACTTTAAAAGTTGCTTTCTCATGTTACTTTTTAACAACTATAAAAACTTTTGAGACAACCTGAAAAGATAGTGAAGTTAACACACACATGCAGACAGATTTTATATATATTCTCTTAACTTAAATTGATAAAGCATGGCATATATCACAAAAACAAACAGCAAATAATATCTGAAGTTAAGTAAAGAGAAAAGAAAAACAGAAGGAAGCGATACACAAATATTGGACCTTACAAAATATTTTTTTGTTAATTTCATAAAGAGCAAAGTCTAAAAGAGATAGAAACTAAATTTCCCTAGAGTGTTTTGAGTAAAAGAACGTAAGCTTTTCTTTCTTTATTGAATTTACACATATTGCCCTATTCTTCATTTTTCCCCTTCATTTTATGTATATTTACTAAGAAATTTATAGTTGTGTCTTCTTCTGAATTTTTAACTTTGACCATAATTTATATCAGAGTTGGTCTTTCACTGCCAATAATTGGTAGGCTTACGGTAGTGCTTGGAAATGTGTAAAAGGGAAAAATGGTGGCATCTAAGATGATAAATAGAGAAGTTGATAATTAGTTAATTAGCTCAGTAATCCATTTCACTCACCACTGCTAGATTTTCCTAAAATGTGTTTTCTTCATGTGACTCTACTATTCAAGAACTAAAAGCCTCATCTTAGCATTTGAAGATTTCGGTAATCTTGTTTCATTTTATCGACGCAACCAAATGCCTCCTTCCTCATCAACTTCATTGTCCTAACATAATCCGTCCAGACTCTGATGACCAGTTAGCCAGGAAGCTTCTTATGGAACAGGGGTAAGTTGAACATCTAATAGTTTCTATGTGTATCACTTACTGTTTTATTCAACTTCAAGAAACAGCCATGACTTAAACAAAAGTGTCATTTTCTACCGCCTAGTAAGAAGTGTGGAGGAATGAAGATACTGTAGTTATGTAAGCAATGGCCTTTCTCTCATGTTTGAAAAGTGGCAGTTGCAGCTTCTGCTTCCCATTATTTATGAGTTTTAAGAAGAAAGAACAGCAAACGGAGGAGGGACCCACCATCTGTGTCTGTCCCTGTGTATCAGGAAGGAAAAGCTTTTACCAGAAATCCCCCTCCCAGATTTCCCCTTAGGCCAAAATATCACACATTGTATGCATGACCACTTCTAGCTGCACGGGAGGCTTGCAAGTGAAGCACTGCCTCTCCTGTTTTTATAGTGTTAGGCAAAGGAGAAGGGCATAGGGGACGGACTGGGGTAGCATTGCCTATTTTATGATCACTGTTAATCCTTTGCTTTGTTACCTTTTATGCAGTCCTATTATACTTGCAGTTTGCTCCACATGATCCTGGTATAAACTGTCTTCTCAATTATGTTATGTACTTTTCAATAGCAGAGGTTAGTGTTTCCTATTTCTTTTTTCTCAAAGGAATTAGCCCAAAGTGGGCACTTAATGAATATTTCTTGGCATATATTTAAGACACACTGTTTTCTGTGTTTAGGCAGTATGGTTTACTGTAAGGAGCTGAGGTTCTAGAATAAGACAGATTGAATTTGAGTCATTAATCTCCTATTTAAAAGCTCTATCATGGGGCCGGCCCAGCAGCGCAGCAGTTAAGTTCACACATTCTGCTTCAGTGGCCCGGGATTTGCCGGTTTGGATCCCGGGTGCAGACATGGCACTGCTTTGCACGCCACGCTGTGGTAGGCATCCCACATATAAAGTAGAGGAAGATGGGCACGGATGTTAGCTCAAAGCCAGGCTTCCTCAGCAAAAAAAGGAGGATTGGCAGAAGTTAGCTTAGGGCTAATTTTCCTCAAAAAAAAAAAAAGCTCTATCATGGTCACTGGCTTGTCATGTAATAGCTCTGAGTTTCATTTCCTTATGTGTAAAATGGGAGAAAATAATAAAACTTAATTAGGTTTGTCTGAGACATAAACATGAAAATGCATGTGGAAGCATATTGTAAACAATTAAACAATAGGTTGGAAAAAATAATCACCATTCTTAAAATAATATTGCTGATATTGTGGAAGAAAAGTAGGCTAAGTGACAAGTTTGCAAGAGGCAGAAGTTTTTCTCCTACTGTTGTATGACATTTATTTTAAAGTGGTACAACTAAACCAGGAAAGAGACAGCAATTACAACTAATAAGCTATCACATTCGATTTGTTAGGTTTTCACAACTGCATCTGCAGTCGCTAAGATTAACTTGCCGTTTGTTCTGATATTACTGCAGCAGTAAGCAGCAGAAAGAGATGTGGCACTTTAGAAGAAATGCAGAACTGCAGAACTCATGTAGAACTCCAGTCTAATCAAAAGTCTTGCTCAATATGGAAAGGGGAACACAGAGTATGACAAATTTACAACTGTATGTGGACAATAGCGTTCAGCGATGTATTGGTGTTCTGATTTAGGTACTAAATAGAGAATGGGGCACACCTTGTCTGACTGCAATGAATGGTACTGCTATACTTACTATAGTTCTTTTACTGTGAGACACTTAATGGCTGGACTAGATTTGGCATGTCAGAGAGTGAATATTACCTGAGTAAGTACATCACTGATTAAGGATAACGGAAATAGTTACATTTTAATTCAGCGCTCAATCCACAGTTGCTTCCTTCGAAAATCCAGTCAATAGTCTTACGCAACCTGACATGAGTTGTGGTTGGGGCTAGACGCATAGTGGTACAATCAATTAAAGAAACTGAACAACATATTATACCTTATGTTATTCAGATCGCTTATATTTTAATACAACAGAGAATGCAATCTCTCATGTAAACTAAAGAATTCTAGGAAATATTTCAATATTACTTATCATGAGTGTCTTCTGCAAATATTATTTCCATCATTTGATTTTCAAAAACAACATTAAAACACCCTAAGTAGTCAATTCAGTGTAACATTCTCATACGTTCTTTTGCAGTCTGAAAATTCAATCCTAGAATGTGTCATGAAAAAAAAAGAAATATATGTATATATATATATGATTGGGAGAGAGAATAACTATCAATTCATCCCCTAGTAAATGAGCTAAGTCTCTGGAACTTCAACTCTTGTTTTATAAGTTTTGACGTCTGTATCAATGGCTTACTACAGCAAAACTTTATTTCTTACTCATGCAATGTCTTCTTTGGGTTCATGATGTCCAATGCATTCCAGACTGCTTTGGTCTTATGGCATCCCATTTCAACATGGCCTCTCATAATCATTATGGCAGAGGAAGAGTAGGCTGGAGAGTTGACTACAGGAAATTTAGTGCATGAACCCAGATTTGACTCATAACCAAACTAAGTCAAGACTATTCCTAACTTCAAAAGGGTAGGGAAACACCATCATCTAAAGAGAACCGGATGTTTGTGAAATGTAGTAATGCTTATTATAGGAACATGAATATCTATCCTTAGTGTTTTAAATATGTGACATAATTTGATAAATCCCTAATTCACTGATGGTGTTTTTTTAAATGCATCTGTATTTTTCACTCGGGATTCATTTGTTTGCCATGGAGTCCAGATGAATTCACGTTGGATGTCAAACATGAATGTAATTTCCTCTTATATCATCACTTGAGATCTGTCTATCATTTCCAAGTGAGGTATGAATTATCTGACCTTAAAGAACCTCTTCAATAAGAATTCATATTAAAAGGTAAAACTAAAAAGTACTTGATAAATTAACCATATTAAGGTATATTTTTACCTAGTGAAGTTGTGTTTTGCAGGTGGGAAAGAGAAAAAAAGTGTCTCAAACTTTGGAAACTTGGAATCTATGAAATTAACTAAAGTGTTTAAAAAGTAGATAGCTTGTTTCTAAGATGTTAAAACGTTTGTTTTCATTAGTAAATCAATGTATTTTTAATGACAACATTCAAAATATCTGCATGTATACAATAGAAAGGAATTTAACGTCAGGTAAATCAAAATTACAATCCTAGCTCATATTACTAAGTACAGGCTAAATGTTATATCAACAAAAACCTCCAAATTTTAGTGACAACAAAGTAGAAGTGCATGTCTTAATCATTTAAATTCCATTTGGCAGTGGATGAGGTGAGAGTTTCTTCCATGCAGTCACTCAGTGCATTTAAGAGTGTCTCCAACCTCTGGAAGACTGTGCCACTTCAACACAGAACTTTCAAGGTCAGACTAGCTGTCACTAGCCAATGGAATGACAGAGGAAAAGAGAAAGTAGGGTATCACGTGGATACTTTTGATGAGCCAAGCCTGGAAGTGACCCACAATCAATTTTCTAGAACTCAGTGAAATTGCCACTTAAGTCTTCAAGGAAGGCTGGAAAATGTAGTCTAGCTATGTGCTTAAGAGCAAGAAGAAATGCATTTTGGTGAGCACAAAGCAATTGCTACCATGTAGTTCTACCATTTACTATCTATCTAGCACTGATTGAGCAAATAGCTTAAACTTTCAGATCCAGTTGACTAGTCCATAAAGAAATAAAAGATGGGGCTGGCCCAGTGGTACAGCAGTTAAGTTCGCATGTTGTTCTTCCGTGGCCCAGGTTTCACCGGTTCAGAACTTGGGTGTGAACCTACACACTCGCTTGTCAAGACATGCTGTGGCAGGTGTCCCACATATAAAGTAGAGGATCATGGGCACGGATGTTAGCTCAGCGTCAGTCTTCCTCAGCAAAAAGAGGAAGATTGGTGACAGATGTTAGCTTAAGGCTAATCCTCCTCAAAAACATAAATAAATAAATAATAAATAAATAAATAAAATAAAACATAAAACTTGCCCTATTGGATTATGTACGGATAATAAGAACGATGCATTTAAAGACCAAATGCAATGTCTGGCACAAAGTAGATGTTCTAAAACAGCACCTGTTATTCAGTACTCTATGAGAGGAAAAAATACGTGCATATACTTATTACTCTCAATGACGTGCCAACCTCGTTAAAGAGAAGCACATTATAAGATGGCAAGAAGCATGTGGGAATATTTGATGGATGCCAAAATATTTCACAGAAGATAAAGATCACTGTTAACTAGGATTCAATTAAGGAGGGCATCGTAGAATAGTTCAGATTTGAGTTAGGCCCTGATGGATGCTAGGATTCAGATGGAGACTATAGATATTTCATGTTGGATATAGATTGTTAAGAGGCAATATCTAGTTTATCTCTTTATACTAGAATCTTTTTGCCACTGACATGGGATTTTGGGGACACGTTATGGTATATGGTGTGGGGAACAGAAAACTAAGTAAGCATACTGGATTAATTGAGGTCACTGGAAATGTTTAAAAACAAAGTTTCAGCCAAGCTGCGATAAATCTACTATTTAGAACTTCCTTCATTTTCAATCCTTTTTGAAATGTTTGGAAATTGGGGTAATGAAGGAGAAAATAGACTTTTGTATGAATCTATAAATTTTCATGCATGTGGAAATCCTAAAAGTGATTTTTGCTGTATTTGTCAGGATGGTCTAGATTGTACTGCGGTAACAAATAGACAGCAAAATCTCAGTAGGTTAGCACATCAAAGACAATATGGCCCTATGGATAGATAGGAACTCTTCTTCAAGTCATTACTCACAGATTTAAGCTAACAGAGGCTTCAAGACCTTGTGATGCTGCCATCTCAACAGAGGAGCTTCATGGCCACTATGGCAGGGATAGAGATGAACACTCTAAACTACCTCAGACTGAAAGTGGCATCCATCACTTCCTCTCAGGGCCCATTTGTAAGAACTTGTCACTTGGCTCCCACCTGAAAAGGTGAGGATGTCTTTCCTTATGCCCAGGATATCACAGGAAAGCCAAGTAAAGTGAAGACTTGAAGTCCCTACAACCTCTGGGTACCACTTAAAGACTGGATCTCCAAGATCTAATCGGGCAAAGCTAGGAGGCAATGAGCAGTCTTAATGTAAACACATAACTTCACTTTTTGTTAATAAACTCTTCACTACCTCCTCAGCCAGTGGTTTGTAGCTCAAATCTAAATCAGACAAATCCTTGGGGAAGGAGGTGTTCCTTTCACAGTCTTCTCTGAAAGAAATTGTTCACATCTCATGTTACCTCGGTTTTTATCTCTTTGATTTTAATGAAAGCACTTACACGGACCCTGCATTTTGCCTAACATCAGAGGGAATACAAAGAAAGTATAAAAATAGCTCTTTATTGCCTTCAGTTTATACTGTCATAGCTGAGAGAGTATTCGTATTCTAAAATGACTAGACATAAATTCAATGTGAAATAATATGCAAAAATTACACAAAAGGCATTGGAAACAAACAAACAAATGAAAGATTAGATTTCTAGGTATTGGAGAAATGGAGGAGGGTTTTCAGGAGCAGATATAACTTAAATCAATTCTTGAAATTGGATGAGCAGTGGGAAAGATTGATGATATTTTAGAACGAGGCAAGCAATATGCACTGTGGCGTACATACAGGCATGATTGCGGCACGCTCCATTGAGGAGCCTATTTGGAGCCTCTGGGTTGTATTTTCAAAGATTTTTCTTTCATATATTTTTGGGAGAACTTCTTTATAGGAAAGTGACTTTTCTGATACTCTACCTTGTGACCATCTCCTTTCTTCCCTTCCTGCCTCACACCCCACTTGCCTCTAAACTTTTGGATCTCTATCATACTGCTTACTATTCTCTTTACTAAATCAGAAGTCATGATTTCCAATAGCCTATTATAAACAGTGGGAATTCCATCTCACAAATATTAATGAGCATCTTGTATGTGCAAGACAAGGGGATTTAGAGATAAATACAACACAGACCTTGTTTTGAGCACTTTATAGTCAGGTTAATACCGATGCATACAAATAAGAGATTCCAGTAGAGGGATCAAAGCAGAGAGGGAGGTGAGTTTGGTATGTGAGATCACTGAGGACTTGGTCTTCCCAAAGAGCACAGACAGGCTTTCTGGGGAAGATGATCCCTGAACTGAATCCTAAAGAAAGGAGACTTAGCCACTTGAAGGGAAGAGTAGGAAACCTCTAAGCAGAGGAAACTATGTGAATAAAGACATGAGGGGTGAAGAGGTCACTGGAAGGTACTCATCAGAGATTTGGTATTACTAGTGGGTAAGTAAGAGTCAGCTAGGATTAGTTAGGAACCTCTCATTGGAAGACATCAAATGCCAACTTAAGGAACTTGAATTTTACAGGGAAGGAAGATGCAATTTCTGGCCTTTCTAGAAAGCAGCTACTTTTATCCTTAACCTCTATACTCTTAACCCATCATAGGTAAGAATAAATTCTTGAATATTCCCAAGGAGGAGGCAATTTCTAAAACTTGCAAAGTCAGATATGTAAAAATCAAACTCTCCTTTGTGTCACCATCTGTGCTGAAATGCATCCACATTTCATAAAACTTCATTATATCAAATTCTATCATCAGGCAGTTGTCCTTGTTTTCTCTGAACATGAATTCCTGAGAGTCTAGAAAGGCCCATGGATTCCAGCTAGTGTTTGAAGCATGCATCTCAAACTGAGAGTCAATGCAACGTATTTCAATAAAAACTAAATCCAGACACACACGGATTGAGACATATTACTTGAAAATGTAAATAAATATAAAGGTATGTTTTTCTGTTTTCTGACAGGAAGGAATATTTGATTCATATGTTTAATATGCTTTGCTTCTTTTGCAGGGGTATAAACTCAGCGAATGAAATTCATCATGTAGGGGAATTTCAGAAACAAGTTTCTTAGAAATAGGAATTACAGATCAGAGGGTGAAAGGCAAAGAAACTTAATAGGATTTATCCAGCAGGTAAATTTAGCTGTGCTGATAACTCTGTGTATATTTAGGGATTTGGAGGAGTGTCGGAGCTGGGACTAACCAGTAGAGATCTTGATCTTATTTCAGCATAGCATCTCATTTGCTGGGTGGCATAGCAAACCACTCACTCCATTTGTAATCGACGTTACATTTTATTAAGCATGTTCAGGTTTGGCTGCGGTGCTGAATTGGTCTGGGCCAGGCAGCTCCATTTGATGAAGTCTGATGTTAACAAGGCTAAAATTCTTTGCTTGGCACCTACAAGAGCCAGCTTTCGCTGATGCTGTATTCTCATTTTCAGGGCATCCTGATTTTAAACATTCCTCTCTATTGTTCCCCCCAAAAAAACGTTGCTCTAGAATTCCTAATATATTATATGCCATAGAGTTCTGATTACAGTCATCCCTTGGCATCCTCAGGGGATTGGTTCTAGGACACACCCCAATGCTCCCCACGCCCGCGGATACCAAAATCTGCAGATGCTCAAGTCCCTTATGTAAAACGGCACAGTATTCACATATTTCCATATGCTTATCTCCATAGAAAAATACACTGAACAATCATTGAAATTAACATGGACCTTTCTACTCTAGGGATAAGCAACCTTGTCCTTAGATAGTGAATATTTTAGGTTTGCATGTCCTGCAGTCTTGGTGACAAGTACTCAACTCTGCTTTTGTAACATGAAAGCATCCAGACAATACGTAAAGGAATGGGCATGGCTCTGTTTTAATAAAATCTTATTTATGGGCCCTCAAATTTGTATTTGATATAATTTTTTACATGTTACAAAATCTTCTTTTGATTTTGTTCCAACCATTTAAAAATGCAAAAACCATTCTTAGCTCATGGGCTGCACAAAAGCAGGCGGTGGACAAGATTTTGGCTGTAATTTGCTGACCTGAATTTACACTGTCAAATAGTTGGCTTTCTTTCTCATGTTCTTTTGGTCTGGTTTTAGAATTGTCTCCTTTGACAGCAATTTAGGAATGTTTGTTGCTAAAGTGATTAGAATAAATGTCAGTAAAATGTAAGTATGTTTAATCTGCAGAGTTATATTTTGTTTTTAATCCTCACTTTTAGTTATGCCACTAGAAAACCTCCAATGACTCTCTCCCGACAATCACATCTAGTATCAACCTCTGGAAACTTCTGCTGGTTTCAGCTTACAGTATGCTTCTCCCAGGCATGTGTTTTTCCCCTTGTAGCTGGAACAGAATTCCCTCCCTGCCATCTTTCCCTTGAATAATTCTTAGGAGACCTTCAAGGCTCCATTCAGTTTTCACACCTCTTTGAAATCTTCACAGTCATTCCCTAGCATACTGACAGGTACAACATATAGTTTAATACCTAATTACTTATATATTGCCACATATACTTTTCAGTTCACTAAGGTAAGATTGATCCTTCATTAATATGTTGGCTAATTCTTCAGTCTCCCTTTGATAAAAGTCTGTGTGTCTTAGCATACACTGGTGTGTAATGTATCCCGATTGGCTGAAATAGAGGTTGTCCTATTCCAAAACTTCCAACTAAATCTTCTTGTTAGATCCTTGTGTGGGGTGTCTTTTATTAGGCTTTTTGAAGAACTGTGGAAAATAACGTGGTATAGTGGAAAGACAATAAATGTTTCAGTTATTCAAACCTATATTAGAATTCTAGCTCTAACAGTTACTGTGTGACTTTAGCAATGTTAAACAAAATCTTTAAATCTGAATTTTCTTGTCTGTAAAATAATGATAGTGATTTGTACCTTGCAAATCCATAGAATAATTAAAGCTAAATTATATGACATATTATATAGTATATAATAGGCACTCATAAATGATAGCCATTATTAGTTTACTTCAATATTTTGTGTGATAGTGTGGAAATATGAAGAATATAAGTGATCATATATGTGATTTAGAGAAAAAATTTAGAATTAAGTGAATCATGTATTAGAGTAGAGGAAGAAACAGAAATAGGCAGCTTTGGGATTTTTTTTTTTTATATCACTATATGCTTTTTCCCTGTGAAATTTCATTCTTACTTGGGCTTTCAGCCATATTTTCGTGTGCTGATGACTCTCAAATTTACGTGATTACTCAGAATTTCATTCCAGATTGATATATCCAAATAGTTATTCAATTTCCCGTCAGAGATCTCAAAATCAACCTAGTAAAATTTTCACTCGTCTTCCTTCCAAACCCCTTCCTTCTCTGGTGTCTTTAGTTCGGTCAGATGATGCCACCATGCATTCAACTGTAGAGTCCAGAAGCCTGGGGATCTTTCTTGCCTCCTCCATCTTGCTCATATCTCCTCACCCAAAATACCACAAAACCTCCTCTACAGGAAATCCTCAGGGAAACCCTCATTCCTGAAAAATCCAAAATACCCAATTAATTTGAATTTCCAGTCATTTTACCTCTTCAATATCTTTCTCATCTTCATTTGTTGTCATCACCTATATCTACTGATGTCAACTTATTGTCCCTACAAAGTCCACATTGGTCTGGATTTTATTTTTTAATTTTAAAAAAAAATCTGGCCATGTCACTCTATTTAAAATGCTTCACTAAAGTTTAATGGCTTTTAGGACAGAGTCTAAATTCCTCAGTTTGGCCTAAAAGGCCCTACGTGATTGGGCCCCTGCTGCTTCCCTCACCAGCCTCTTCTTATCTCATGATCTTCCTTGATCTCTTGGTCCTAGACACACTGGTTTTATTTTATTTCTTGAATGGACAACATTTCTCTCAGCTCTAAAGCCTTGTCCAATTGTGTTACTTTGGTATTGAGTGCCAGCACTTTCTTAAATGTGTTTGATCTTGAGAAACTTCCTTTCCCTTAGAAAATATACCTCCTAAGTGTATGTCATCACCTTAAACACTTTGCTTATTCAATCTCTTGTATAGCACTGGGCTGGAATGGATAATAAGCCAATGACTGACCACTTCTGTTGTTGAGAAACTAAAAATCATTCTGCAGGTAGCATAGTATATTGTTTTGGGGTATTTCCCATTGAGTACCTCCATGTTTGTCATTCATTCTGTTTCTATTGCTGTATATACAAAGAGTATAAAACAAGTGGGTCCTTATCTGTCAAGCATGTTGAGTGATAAGAAGCTGGTCTTCTTTCCTCTCTACTTCTAGTCTTACACACAGGATGGACTCTGTGTCAGCCATCACATCTCTAGGAAGCCTCCTCTGGGAAATATCAGTAATAAGAATGCTTTATTTGCATGCTTTTTTGTTGTTTTGTTTTCACATAATACATCTCATGGGATGATTCCAACAAAATCAGGATGTATATAAGGCAAGTGGTTTTCTTAGTAGTATTATTTCATTTAGAAACCTGTGACGACACCATAAGGTATCCTCATAGAGTTGGCATCTAGTAGACACCAAACTGGGAACCAAGTAGCCTGAGAGCTGGTCTAACACTTTTCCTCTCTTATCACGTGAACTCCTCTTTCTTTCCTCTCTGTTGCCCAACAAACCATGAGTTTCCATAATTAAATCAGTGAATGATGTGGTCACATCCAGGTGGAGGAGAGACTGAGTATCAGCTGAGAGCAAACAAAAAATACACATTGGCTCCTACACTGATGACTTTATAGCCAACCCTGGGAAGCCTACTTCATCATCACATTGCTTCCAGAGCACATGAAATCATCATCCTAATTAGGACAGAAATGTTGGGAAGTGTGTTGGTGTTTGTGCCAGGAGGTTAAGCTCAGAGCAGATGGATTCCAGACTGTTCCAGAATAGATTAACAGTACCAACACTTTCCAAATTGGTTTCCCTTGCTTCTCTGCCAGCCTTTTGCAATCAGACTGTAAAGTTTTAACAACCCTTGCTCCTGCCACTGACTGCCAAAGTTTCTGTTTATGAAATAAATTGCCTATATGCTTAAGAAATATTATTTAATGTTATTATTAAAAATAAAATGATTACTCTCAATTGGTCAGGAGGATAATCTGTGCTAGAATATGAGTTACAAACATTATAGATCTCTTTTGAAGGTGACCTAATAAATGTGTGGTCTTCAGTCAGAATTCTGGGTACACTTTCCATAACTGATAGGTGTCATTCTTCAAAGATCTCTAAAGAAGGAGATTGCTTAAGGTCCAGCAGCTTCCTGCTTTTCTGAGAGTAAAGAAAGGGACACCCAGTAACCAAATCTTTTCAGTTGCACCTAAAACTAGTGAGAAGTTGCTTCTGACAACTTTGGCAGTTACGCCAGCAATTTATCTAAGATACGCATTTTGACATCTACCTTGAGGATAATACCTCAGCCCTGCATTCCTTACAGAACCTGAAGTTGTGTCTCACTTTTTCTTTTTCTTTAAATATGTCAGGAAAAAAAAACATGAAAGAGGAAAATTGGCAAACATTTTCCCTGTCAATAATGAAAACAAGACCATAAAGACAGCTCCATGGTGAATAAAAGTCTTGAATATAAAGCATGCTATATCTGAAAAGTCTCAAATTTCAACAGCATGATGACATAAGTGTCTCTATAATGTATCCTCAGCTGATGGTATCAAGGGAACATAAGACATTTGACAAAATAGCAACATAAAAATGAACATTGGAGTATGTCATCTATAGTGGCAACTAAGAGAATACTATTTATGGGTGAAAACCTCTCCCTCCCTTCTTTTGCTCCATCTCTAACTCAGCAGTGAATTAAAACGAAAGAAAGGAAAATAATTTTCTCCCCTTTCAGCAGAAAAATGCCATGGAAATGTCAGAGTTCTTTCCATGTGATCACATCTCTCTTAAAAGTCGATAGCTGCAAATCACTGAAACACTAACTACATTGGAAAATATTAATTACTAGTGAAAGTATCATTTTCAAGAGATGTGAGCTGGCTCTGAAGCTTTGAAAAGTTAATTCTGAATGGAGAGTAACCTGGAGCCACTGAAATTCTATGCAGGATCCTTAGGTTTTGATGGATTTATGTCAGTGATTGGCAGATTTATGTAACTCTCTCTTTCTGTCCTGCCCTCAGCTGACATCCTTTGAGGCCTCCATTCATTCCCAAGCTTCCTTGCCATTTAAGCATACTCGTCATTCTCTTTTCAAGGTTCAAAGTGATGGGAATGCCTCCTTTGGAAAATGACATTCACAGATAAGACATGGAAAGAATGGGCCAACTTGAGAAGCTGTTAAGTCTGTTCCCTGGCTATAGGCAGAACTGACCTCATGGCATGCAAATCAATATCTATTCACACTTGAAAGATCCCTGTGTCAGGTCTGGATCTTTTTGTATAACCCAGAATCATATTCTGTTAATTTTGTCATCAGAAGTTCTCTTTTCATTGATGATCCCCAAATGCAACATATGCCAAGTCATTTTCTGTGTGTAATAAGACGGTGAATGGGGCATTTTTAATTATCAAGGAAGTTTGAGGACCATCAGAGATGAGTTCCCTTAGATGATTATTAAGGAAACCCCTGCTAAGAGCCCATAAACATTCCTGAAAGGTAGCAAAAGTGATCAGGGCAGGGGATGGGAATGCGATGGGAAGAAGCTTAGAACTGGATGTAAGATTCTGTTTGTTTAATTAAAAAAAAATACATATATATATGTATATACACCATGATATATTTTTCAAAACTAAGAAGCTGACACTGGTGCATTGCTAATAACTAAATTCCAGAGTTTGTTTGGATTTCAGGTTTTTCCTCTTGCTGTTTAGAATTCAAACTACAGTACCACTTGCATTTAGTTGTCATGTCTTCCAGTCTCCACTGGTCCATGGCAGTTTCTCATTCTTTCCTTGTGTTTGTCAGGTGTAAGTTCTCAGTTTTATTTAGACTAGACTTTTGCATTTTAGTACCTGAAAGTGAATCATAGTTCCTTACCTAAATAAGATTGTTCTTATAATTGAAAATGACCAGAAAGCCAGGGATGGCACATATGTCATGAAGGGGAAATTGAAGAAGACGTGACAGAGAATGTTAGAAGGCAGTGTTTGCAGAAAAATAAAGCCTTTTCTTGCATGTACACCCATTGGGCTCGGCCCACTTGGTAAACCAATTACATCCATGTTAGGAAGGGAAGAGAAATGATGGCCATCCCAAGTACCAAAAGACAAGCCTTTAGTATCTATTACAGCCAGATACTATGGGACATTCAGAAACAGGCCAGCCCTCAAAGAATTTATAATCTAGTAGAGGATATAAAACACATATCCATCTAAATCAAAATACAAACAGGTAAATGCTAAGGCAGTTTGGAAAAAAGTGTTATTTGCCCTTGAAAGGGAGGAAAGAATATTGGAAGTTAAAGAGGATGAAAAAGTACTCTAGATGGAAGTTTCCTGGAGGCGAGGGGAAGGGTGGTATTTGATTCTAAGCATGGGAACAATAAAACCTTGGGCTCATTCATAGAGGTGGGAAGGGTGCTGCAGAATAAGAACCATAAAGGTTATTTGCAAGAGAGACCAGGAAAGTAAATTGATTAGAGGGTTGATTAAGGGCTCTAAATACCTGGCTGGGCTAATGACTTTTTCAATAGCCAGTAGGTTGGCCTCAACAGAATTAAAGTAGGTCAGTATCATGGTCAGAGTTATACCTTAGGATGGTGAGTCTGGCAGGGGGGTGTAGTGTCGCTTGGAGAGACAGATAAGAGGCTAGAGAGGAGACATTAAGAGGGACCCCAAAAATGGAGAATAGTGAAGTTGAAGGTGATCATTCTTAATAATTCATTTTCTCATTAACTGAGGACATAACATTATCTGAGGAAAGTGGGAATGGAGGCTACTGAGTATATGTTTAGAATAAAGGATATGAGGAATGATACAGGGGCTTAGTCAATCAGAAGTTAAACATAAAGACCACTGAACCACATTGAGAATCCATTTGAGGTAAAGATGTAACATTTTAAGAGACCCAATCAGAGTAGTTTTTGTGACACTTGTGACACTCCGGTGACACTTGGCTCACTCTCCCCTCTGTACATTTGAGACCACTTTTCGTACCCTCTTCTTCCCCTAATCCAGTTTGGGAGGGGAAGGGAGTGGGTTGCTTGTTTGTTTTTTATTGTCTTATCTTTGCTTTCTAATCATGCTCTGATTTTTTAAATGACTACTGAGAAATATGAGTTGGTTTTTTCCTAAAAAGGACAAAAAAATAACAAGCATAAGTAGTGCTACAGTTTGTCAGTGAAGCATGAAAGGAAGCTTATTTTGCTTACTGTTTGAGGCAGTTTACAATCCTAGGTTTTAATGGACTTGATTTTGAAAAGCTGACTGCCAGATCAAGCAACTTTTCATTCATCTGATCACTTTCTATATAGCCTAAGGCCTGGCTCAAAGGTATGACAAAATACCTAATATGAGAAATTTAATTTTATGACAGCAAATCCATGCAGGTTATTGGACAAGGAATTATAGGGAAATAATTCCAATAATTATATTAAATATAAAACTGTGCAAATATTTTACATTACAGATCCCTTAGCCATTAAAGTAGTAGGCTTGCTGTTATTATAAGTTTGTAAGCAAATATCATCACTGATTCTTATTAGAAGGGAAATTCCCCATCACTGCTACCATTCCTGAGAATAGAAAAATTATTCATAGAATCATGAAAACCGTGATGAAAGAAACTTTACAAATCACCGAGTCTAGCCTCTTGGCAAATCATTTTTTTTGAACCATAGTCACAGCCTTCATTATTACACATGAAGTGATGCAATAAACAACTTGTTTTGTATAACCCCTTCCGTGGTTGAAGGCTATATAGTAACATCCTCATTATATTTAATCAAAAAATTCCCCCCACTAACTTCAACCCATGGGTCCCAAGCTCTCTTTTGGATATGTACAAATAAATTTAATAATCACTCCTAAATCTCCTCCTTAAATATTATAAAAGAACTTTTATTCACTTACTACATCATCTTGCAAACTAAACAACAACATTTCCTTCAACCATTTCTCAAACAATACAGCTTTATTATTCTCAGTATCCTTGTCATCTTCCTTGGAACAATCTTTAATCTCTCAGGTTCCGTATAAGAGTTCAATGCTCAGAAATGACATATTTCTCCAGCTGTGTTCTCATATCTTTTATTCTCTAGGTTGTGTTATATTAATCCCAGCTGGTGTTGTAGCTTCTTTTCAGAGGCCCCTTCACACTTTTTTAATTCAGACAGAACTTTTGGTCAACAAATTCCCTAGATAGCTTTCAATTCAATTGCTGTCAAGATAAGATTCTCTTGTTTATATTTATCCAATTGATTTTTTTGACTCTAAAACTAAGCCTTTACATTTATCTCTGCTACATTTCATCTTTTTGTCCATTGTTTTAATCTATCAAGAGATACTCTTGACAAGTTTGTTTTGCTTAAATATATTGTACAATTTGTTTGGAATGGATACTCAAACAAAACATCTCATACTAGATATGCTAGAGATTATCCCAGTTTTTTTTTTTTTTTTTTGCCATTTATTAATTTGACCATTTTCTTTATAAACAGATTGAACTTGAACGCAACCAAGAACAGAACTCAGTACCACTCTACTCCTTCTGGATCTTTTTTTTTTTTTTTTGCAATGGCAGCATTTGGAGCTCACGTTGTTTGAAATGTTGCCCCTTGTGTATGAGTGATCCTATTTATCAATATCCTTTAGATGCAGTTGTTCAACTTATTATAAAAACAACTAACTGTACTTTCATTTCACCAATATTAGACTATAAAATAAGACATTATCAGAGACTTTTCAAAACTAAAAATCATGTTCAGATTTCCCTGATCTACTCTCTTCTATAAATTCTTATCCTTACTATGAATAGGGAATCTATGTCATGAAAGCCAGAAATGACACATGGATCAATTTTCTCCGTGTAAAATCTATACCTGCGGTCACATGCTTTTTTCTGATAACTTTCGTTTTTGGAAAGACAAATACCTATCAGCAAGAACCAGTATAGCCCCCAGTCACAAGTTAATGCCTAGGTCTCGATTATTAAAATTCTTACCTACTAAGCTAGAAGGAAAGATGCCAGAAGCTAGAATGCTTGGATTAAGTGGTTACTTCTCATTGGAATTGCAGAAGTAACTGGAAGGGCCAAGAAGCACCCCCTCCCCTTAATATATGTGAAGAAAGCGAGATCTCCATTGGTTTTCAGATTTGCCAGTCAGTTAAACGGCTAAGGCAGGTGGAGAACTATCTCCCACTTCCTGGTCTGGTATTCTTTTGGAAAAACCCTGGATTTGGATATTGAATTTTGTCTGGCTCTTGTCTAATTTTGGACAAATCCTTTACCTCTCAAGCACTTACTCTCCTTATCTGAGAAGTGAGGAGTTTGGATAGTTATGAACAAAGCTTCCAAATCTGGCTTTCTATTTCATTCTGGGAGGGAAAAGAGGGAAGCTACAGTAACTGCAGAGTTCGACTTCTTGAAATTCTTGGTATTGCTGCAGAGGGTAGCTTATAATTAGGGGCTCTGAGACTCTGGTTCAGTAACTACCAAATGATGATGATGTCTTGACTATATTTAAATTAACCTATCTTCCAGGGGTTCAGTAATAAAACTGCTGCTTAGTGAAATCTCTCCATAGGCCTATTTGAAGGTTACATATAGTAAGTACATAAGCAGCACAATTCTTTGGTGAGGAGAATTTCTTCTCAAAACTTTTGTTCCTGAGGTGATTTGGCTTTCATTTTCATTTTAGATTCTTTTTTTATCAGAACATTTTGAATTACTCTTTAGCTATAATAAAGTTGAGTTACATTAGGGTCATAGTAAATTTTTTTCTAGCCCCTCTTTGCAATGTTTTCCCTCTGTCCTAAGTAGATAATTTGGGAAAAAAATAAATAGCTATATTATGTGACCTAAGTATGTACAAAATGAATGAACCATCATTTTCTGTACTATCTTCAGGCACTACATGGGAAATGTTTTAGTTAAGAGCTATACACAAGAATGGAATTTACATTGGCCTCTGCATTTATACTGAAGACCAATTACTTATTTTAAATTTCAAAGCATAATTTTCTAGCAAGGGTGACTTTCCCAGAACTATTGCTTCTCTTTCCTGGCTCTTTGCACGTAAGTGTTGGTCAGAAGAAGACTGGGTGAAGGGATAGTGAAACAACCACTCTGCGTGGCCAACCTTCAGGATTGTTGTCTCTGTGGATGAAATTTATGGAGCATACCTTGTGGCTACTGAAGCTAGTTTCTCACTTACACTGTCGACATTAACTACTGCTGCCTTTTTTGTTTAACTTTGGTTAATATGTTTAGACACTGCTGGGATTCCAAATGCTGAAAATCCAGCAAACTGAATTAATCGATTTTCCTCTAACAGGATTGTTCTGTTGAAATGGATATTGCCACACCATACTGTGAGATGCTTAATACACACAGCTGAAATAACTGCACTGGTGATGAACTTGAGTTTGAAAGGGCATTAGACCTCTGTTTCTGAAGGCTGCCAAAGGAGGAAGGCGGTGGCAGAGTTTGGGTCTCAGGAGGGCTCATTAGATGAAAATTAAGTGAGGAAGTCCTGCCTCTCTCCCCTCCCTTCTTCCCCTTGCTCTGCGCCTCAATCCTTTCTGCCCAAAGTTTACAACCTCACCCAGATGCACTTTCTGTGCTTCAGGGTTTGGCCACAGGCAGAGCAATTGAGTGATTGCAAAGAGGAGTGCATGTTGGCCTGAAGAATATCGTACTGACCATCTGATCAGCTTGGAGGGAGAAAGGACACTTGCCATTGCACACCAACTTCTGTTTATTTGGTCCCTCGCTACTCCTTGGCAATTTATTCCCATCTGGACATAATTCAAAGTGGGAACTTGGATGTTTACGGAGCTCTTTGCTTTCGACCAGGGTCGTCTTGGAGTTGATAATTATGATACTCAGGGTTTTCTCACACCTTTCTTTTGAGAAAGTACTCATGCTTCGTGTTCTGTATCTAGAATTTCTTGTATTACCATAAAGGTGAAAAACAGCTCATCTAGAACGATACTCAATTCCAAGTATTAGAAGTTACCTTCCAAATTCTGTTATTCTTGGTTAATAATAAAAATCTGTTTGCCACCCCGAGCACACTCACAGAAGAAAGAGATTAAAAGTAGATTAGGCAGCAAAAAAGAAAGAGGTCAGAAACTAGGCACAAATGGGATGTAAAATTTGTCTGTAAATACAAATACTCTATAATCAAGGATTCAGAATAACACTTTTCATTTTACTTTCTACCACCTTTTTGAATTATTCCTCATTTTCTCCTACTAAAAACAAAACGATCTCGACAGGAATGCACAAGATCCTGATAACAGTTGTTCTATTTCAACATAAATACTCAGCAGCTGAGAGGAATAGATTTTTCTAGAATAGTGAGTGATTCTAAAACTTGAATGTGTATCAAGAGCATCTGAAGGGCCTGTTTAAACACAGATTTCTGTGCTCCACCCCCAAATTTTTCAGTAAGTCTGAGTGGGTCCTGAGAATTTGCATTTCCGACAAGATCCTAGGGATTCGCATGCTACTGATGCAGAGTCCACTGTGAGAAGACTATTCTTTGTTAATAGACCTATCCATACAGCTGGCACTGGGCCAGTGGTCCATTCGGAGGACTCGAAGCGGTCCCTTTCTTTCCATCACTGTCCCTTATTATACACACTTCCTCCACAACCACACTTTGATTAGGTGACAAAAAGTGATCAGACCAGGAATATTTGTTCATGATTACTCTCCCTTCTATGTATCCAGTATCCTTAATGACAGATCTATGTTTTAAATTAACAAAGGACATGTACAGAAAATAAATTCAGCAACAAAACATAGGGACTCCAATTCATCTAACGTGCCCCAAACACTTGTTTCCACTTCTCTCATCTTCTATCCCAGGGCTCTGCGAACTACAACCTGAAGGCTGGCCATTTGCTTTTGTAAATAAAATTTTATTGGCAAACAGCCACTCTTTTGCATTTATTTAGTGCCTGTGGCTGCTATGGCAGAGTTGAGTAGTTACAACTGAAAGAGAAAATGAAAACTTTGTTGGGTGATACTGGAGTTGTGGGTGAGGAAAAAAATACTAAAAACAGTAGAATATTTTCACCACCTGTTTCCTTAGGTACCTAGAGATAACTCCGACTAGGAGGGAATAATCAGCAGAACTTATCTTTCCCTTTAAAATCACATCATTCTTTCATCATAACAAAAAGAGCATTAGGAAGTGAACAATGAAAGCAGATGCATTCTCTTTCAAAGATGCGCAGCTGGGAGAGGCTGGAGCTTGGCATTTGCATTATCAGGAGATCTTCCTTCCTAATTGTTTTGTTTCTGAGGGGTAGGAGAGAGAGGCACAGGATTATAATTGTCCCTTTATTGCTTTCTTTATTTTGTTCTTTCAACAAGCAGCAGACAACCGTGTTTTCTTATGTGGTTTAATCTCATTACACAGTTTCTCTGTGACTGAAGCCTTAAGCTAACAGTTCATAACGGGATTAGATAGATTGGTTTATTTTCCACAATTTTCTGAACAAGGTTATTCAAGGATACTTCCTTGGGTAGTATTCTTTCCCCTTATGGGCTATTTTCTTTCTCTACATTCAGGTCTTCCCATTTCAATTTTTGCCTCACATTCTTTTCCTTTGCCTCTAACCTGCAGTTTAAGAGATTTTCTATAAGAAAAGACAGTGCTGGCTCTCTGTCTCTCTTAGGCGAGATTGCTTTAAAGCTTATCATAATGTCAGCAAGGATTTGAGCATTAATCAGCAATGCACATGTGTGTATTGAATACACTTGGAAAGAGGTTTACGACAAGAAAGCCAAACAAGGTTTCTTTTGAATCTGTTGCTTTTCTCAGAAATAGTAGGTTATACAAGAGCAAATAATAATTTCTTATGTAATGAAAGGAACTTAACATATACTTAGACAGTAAATCACACAGATGAGATTCCGTCAATAAAGCATGTTTTTCCAAATGCACTCCATTAACCAAGTTCATCCTCATAAATTGAAACAAAAGTTAATCACAGGCTTGCATCCTGTAATTAAAATTCCATATATAAATTAATTCAAATAAAAATATCCAAATATAAATTAATTTTTCTCTTCTGCTTTTGCACTCCCCCTGAGAGTGCAACACAGCATCTCTTCTTGTTACACAGTTTAGAGCAGAAAGACTCACCTTTCAGTCTTGGTTCTGAAAAATGGCTAGTGCCTCAGCAGCTTATAAAGGCAGTTGTGGAAGTTTAGTTCTGAGAAAAAATATCCTAGTATTGGTTGGGAGTTCATTTTTCTCACTGAAACTGAAGTGGGGTTTGTTATTGCGTATTCGCTGAGGCTCCTCTTCTTTTGCTGGAACAATCTTATGAGTAGATTCGAGAATCAGAAGCCAGTGGTTTCAGTGGTATTACAATCACGTCTATTGCTTTGGTGACCAAAGTACATGTTTACACTTGCCTGAGAATCATAGAATATTAAAGCTGGAAGCAACATTAATATTATTAATGGTATTATAGGACAGGACCTTGGGAAACTGACTTCAATTAATCAATAAACCTATATCTGTTGAACTTCTATATAATTATGACTGTGCTGAGAGGCAAAGGAGTATAGGTGGCCTTCACCTTCTTATAAAGGGGACAGGACACTCAAAGGCTTAAGACATAACTAGGCAGACAGAGAGATGCATGTGAAACGACAATTGGTTTATGGGGAGACTAAGTATTATGTGAGCTCAGAGAAGGGAGAACTATGAGCTATGGCATCTTTTTGAATGATGTAAAACTTGAGAAATCTTCTCAATTATTTAGATTCTGGGAAAGAAGCAGATATATTAATTCATTTATTCATCCATTCAAGAACCATGGAGTACCCTCTATGTGTCTTCCCATATCCTCTGCCTTTCCTTCTGTTACAATAGAATATGTTCCCTGCTACTAATTAAGGCCAATCTTCAGCTTAGAAGCTATAATCCTAAACTCTCTTGCCTTCTCCATTGACATCATTCTTGTAATTCCCACTCCCTCTTTCCTGTTTCATTAATTTCTCTCTGTCTACTCCATCAACATACCAGAATGCTTCCGTGTCCTCCATTTTAAAAGAATCAGACAAAGCCAATAAACTCTTGATTCTACATCCCACCACAGACATTGCCCCAATACGAGCTCCTCTTTACATCAAAGCATCTTGAAGGAGCTGTGTCCCCACAATCTCCATTTCTTCATTTCCCATTCACTCTCAGCCTCTCCCACCAGAGTTTCACCTCCACTACTCCATCAAAGTGGCCCTTCTCAGGGTCATCAATGACCTTTACATGCTCAATCACAATGTCAGTTCTCATTGCCCATCTTGCATCACATCCCAGAATCCTTTAAAACAGGTGATCACATTCTTCTTGGAAAACTTTCTTTACTGCCTCGCTCCCGTCTCTCTCATTTCCTGAACCTTTCCTGTTGTATCTTCTTTACTAGTTTCTTTCCCTGTGCCTAACTCCTAACTATTTGATATAAACAGAGCTTGCTCTGAACCCTCTTCTCTCAGTATATGTATTCGCTCTATGTGATCTTGATTGGTTTCATGGTATTAAATGTATTCAGAAGCTGATGACAACAAGATGTTTCCCTCTAGCCCTGCCCTTTTCCTGGCAGTCCTGAAGTTACCCAACTGTCTACTTGACATCTCCACATGGATGCGTAATAAACATCCAAATCTTTGTCTGGAACACAGTTCTTGATTTCTGATCACAATCTGTTCACCCTCCAGGTGTCACACAGTTGGAAAGCCAAAAACTTTACTTCCCTCTTGATTTCTGTCTTCCCCACATTCAATTTACAAGCAAATTTTCCCAGCTCTACCTCCAAAATATATCTCCAATCTGTCCACTTTCTCCATTTTCACGCTACTTCCCTGGTCTAAGCTATTAACTTTTCTCTTGGAATACGACAATAGCCACGTCAATTCTTCTTCTTTTTGTTCACTGTCTACTCCCAATCTTTTCCCTGTTCAACAACCAGAGTGATCTTTATAAAACCTAAATCAGATTATGCCCCTCTTCAAAACATTTGGTCCCTCTCCACTGTGTCTGAAAGCTAAAGTCCTCACTGAAGCCTACAAGGTCTTACAGGATCTGGCGCCCACCTTGCACCTCCAAACAAATACTAGCCATTTATTTCTCAGTCCATCCATGTCACATTGGCCTCTTTCCCGCTCCTCAGACATGCTAAGTTGTTTTATATTTCAAGGTCTTTGTCTTGTTGGGACAGATTTTTATATGCTTTCTTACGTTTAGGTTCCCATTTTATATCTTACCTCCTCAGAGAAGTCTTCCCTGACTTTGTACATTATCTTAAGTAGAGCCCCAATTATTTTTTTATTACACCATAATTTGTGTCCTTCATAACATTTTCACAGTGTGCAATTAATTTGCGATTTTATTTGACTATTTGGCCATCTCCTTCCTCCATAATCAACGTCCACAAGGGTAGGGACGTGGTCTGTTTTGGTCACTGCTGTATTTGGAGCATCTAGAATAGTTTCTGGAATGAGGTGGGTGGTCAGTTAATACCAGGGATGATTAAGATGCCTGTACAGTGCCAGTGATGTCGGGAGTGCTAGGGAGATGGGGAGACATCCACACTGCCTTCAAGTTGCTGACGATCAGTCAAAGGATTTACTTATTCTCCTTGGACCTCAGATTTCTTAAATGCAAAATGAGCAGAGTGGGATAGTAACGTGTTGTATATAAAAACAGGAAGCAATCTAAATTATTTTGCTGCATAAAGTCAGCGCTGTTCACTTGCGCTTCTCAAATTTAGCCCTGCAGAGAACAACCTCTTTATTTCTGTAAAGAAAAAACACAGTTCAGGGACAGGCCCAGAGGCGCAGCAGTTAAATTTGTGTGCTCTGCATCGGCTTCCCAGGGTTTGTGGACTTGGATCCCAGGTGAGGACCTACACACAGCTTACCAAGCCATGCTGTGGCGGCATCCAGCATATAAAATAGAGGAAGATGGGCACAGATGTTAGCTCAGGGCCAATCTTCCTCAGAAAAAAGAGGAGGGTTGGCAGTGGATATTAGTTCAGGGCTAATCTTCCTCAAAAAAAAAAAAAAAGACCATTCCACTGGCTAATTGTTGAGAGTGAAAGGGGGTGGTCTTCTCAGGCTTTTGTACTTTTCTGGCCTTTGAGCTGGAGTTCGGAAGTGTACCTGATCATTAAGTGGATTGACACAATCCACTTGCTCTCTCTTATTTCTCTCTGACCAGTGACACTCAAGTGTCTTGGGTCAGTCCCCCCTGCTTCTCTCTGCATTCCAGCAGACTCCCTGGTGCCCTATGCATTCAGAGTTCCCTCTGACCTTCGCTTTTTCTTTCAGGAAACTTTGGCATTCTGTATAATTCGATGCCTCTGCCATGTAAGATATTTGATGTGCTTATGTAACTTTCTGAGAAAGAGTACTTACCTTTAACCTTTCCAATTCTCATTCTCTATCTCCACGTTTGAGATTGTATCAACTATGGAAAATGTTTACATCTTTCCTTTTGCTGTGAATTCTTCCTAAATTAGAGCATTTCAATTAGGGTGACCCGGGAGACTGGTTTTTTTTTTGGTTCCAAAGAAAACACCTTCAGAAATGTTTCCTCTGTGCTTATAAAAAATTTAGCCTACTTGGAAACTTTCTTTTATTCCGAAATTCCACACACAATTGTGATCGTTATTAGGAAAATATTATGCAAACCAGTGCAAGGGGACACCATCTACTGCCTCTTGCACTATAAGCCCAGTGTTCTTTTAAATATGTCATTGCTTTACTGGCCATAGTCTGACATATAGTATTTGTTTTTCAATAAATTAGGCAGCCATGCCTGTTATAAACTGGTTTTCATCTGTGGGGAGCCACTTCACGTAGTCATTTAGTACCAGCAATTTTGTTAATACCATGGGCTTGTAGGCCAGTTATAGCTGGTCAATGTGCCTTTCTCCCAAGTGATAAACACTCCCTCCCTCTATCCCCCAATTTACCAAAATGAAGCTTTAGCGTTCTGGGAGAACAGAGGTCTACAGAGGAAGAAAGGGTCCTAGCAGTTTTAAAGGTAGCAAAATGAAGAGAGAGACAATCCTGTTATTAATGGAAGCCAGTCTTTCTTTGGTAGAGCTACCTTGAGCTGTGGCCTCTTTGCCTCAGATTCAGTCGCTCCATCGTGCTGTGGCCCTAAGGCTGCAGGTTTTGTTGACGTTAACCTAGGGTGGGCATCTGTGAGAACTGGATGCCATGTGCCTATTGTGTGTCAACGCCAACATATGGGCAATATTTAACCACCCAAATCCTGGGTAAGGATTTCTTCCACTCTCTGAAGCCATTCTTTTTTAATTGTGTCTCCAAACAAATATATTTAAATTGGTGAAGCAGTGATGATATTACTGCGAGAAAGGAGACCTAGGAGAAAGTTTCCAATAATTCTGTTGTTTCAAGAACTGGAAGACGTCCTTCAAGTTCTTGCAAGTATCTTGCAGGAGAGCAGTGCATAATCCACCAGTGAGTCTATCAGTGTGTTATGCTCCATGTTTTCTTCTAACTTCGTCCTTGGCATGATGCCCTTCCTATTTGTTGTAGAGTTCTTCTTTAAAAATGGAAAAAACACCCACTCACCCACCCTTGAATCTTTTGTCTCTGCCAAACAGATTTATGAAATTGCTGTTATCAAAAAGATTTGTTTTTTTTAGCTGAGTAAACTGTCATTAAATCCATATGGAAATGTGGACATTACTAAATCTTTGTCAGTCTATGCCCAGATACTGGAATGCGAGACTCACCAATGATGTGAGAGGAGATCACATATGAAATAGTTCCAATTTAACAACTAAGAGAGGATATGTGAATGAAATCTATACAGGAATAAAAACAATATGCTTATCCAAATACAATCTTAGAAGCCTCATCAGTTAAGACTGAATGGAGACATCTATTGTGTGTTTGGACAGTCCAGGGGTTAATTCGTCAAGAGGCTTATATACTGTGATAGGGAAAGGCTGTGAGTTCTGAGGATCAGATTCCTTAGGGCTTGCATAATATAGGTGTGAGGGATTAGGAGGCAAAATGTCAGTCTTTTCACTTGATTCTGGACTATGGTCATGCAGTCTTAGGCAAATGACTTTGTGTTACTGAGCCTTAACGTCCCCATTTGTAAATGAGAATAGCAATAGTGCCAATATGAAGTTTAATTAAGATAGTGCTGATAAAATTATAAAGCACAGTGCCTGGCATGTAATAAGACACGATGGATGCCGTAATGTCAGAAAATGAATGAAATTGAGTACAATGCTGCTTAGCTGAAACCAAGTAAAGCTGACATTTATGAGCTTCTGAGCAGACAGTTTGGTATAAATCCCTGAGGACAGTTACTATTTTCCCCACTTTGTTAATTTTTAGAGTATCTTGAGAGAGAAGCAGCAAGCAGCTAAGACTTGGACCAGAAGATGGTGGCACTGCAACGAGTGATGCTTAAGTATTATCCTCTGATTCCAGTGAGCTGACTACCACGTACACGGCAAGCCACCTACACATGACTTTAAAAGGCTGTTTACTTAGTGTTCCAAGTGACCTCTGAGCAATGCCTTCTTACCAGTGTTCTAGAAACACGTACCTGGAGGAAGTGCCTGAAATCTAGAAGTTTTGCCGGTTTGGGTGCTGTGTCCTTAGTATGCTATTTCTAGCTGTTCATTTTTGATTGATCCTCCCTAGTGTTGCACCCTGGGAAAGAGGCCCCTCACACCAAGCTCCCCCGTCTCCTGACACCTCTCAGGTATCTTAGGCCATTAGCTGTTTTGAAGGCCTATTTTCTACACAAGCTTTGCCCTGAAGGGAGGGGTGAGAGAGAGAACGCATTATATTTGTTCTAATAAAATGCTTTAAAAATAAATTCATTGGGGGCACTGTTTTCTAACTGTCATTTATTGTTGCTAATGTGTGGTTGTTATTTAATTGTATGTTTATATTAAACATTCCTCATGCCAAAGTGATAGCCACAGGCTTGACTAATAAAGAGAGAGAGAAAGAAAGAACAACATAAAAGCATTAGGAGGAGAATGCATGAATAAATGGAAATCAAACTGGTTATTTGAACAAGAGATCTCCAAAATGGATAGTTTCCAGAAAAAGGCATCACCTTGCACAGCCCATGGTTCTTTTTTGGCCGTCAACCAATAGATACTCTAATAGGGTATTGTTCTTTTCTTCCCCTGCTTTACTAACTGAAGCAATCCTAAGTGAGAAAAATTAAAATGCTAGCCTTATTTTGAGGCCAGCCCTTTTCCTCATGTCAAGATTGGGTGTCTGGCCAGTTTCCTCAGAGCAGGAAGACTTCCCAGGGGCTTGGTATGCGGGGCTTGTCTGTGCTATGGCTTCCAGTCTCAGGCTGTGTTTTACTAACTTTGTCACCATTTGTCTGAAAGAGAGGTATATTGGGTGAATTGTTTTTCAACTCAATGCAAATTAGTTTATGCTTTGAAATTTGCTGATCTTCTCACCTCAATTGGGAAAATGTCTGACTATATTGATTGGCCAAAGGAAGAACTCAACGAGGTCAAGTGCATTTTAGGTGCTTCTTAAATTGTCCTCAATCATCTCCTTTTTAGAAAGCTGAGTCTTGTGGCAATTGTGTTAAGATAGAGGAAACATCCTCAGTCAGGTTCTCTCTACCTCCAGGGTCACTGGCTACAATCTAAAGCCTTTGCATATATAACTTCCCCTAGAAGAATCTCCCATGCCAACTCCACCAGGTAACTCCCATTCATCTTTCCAGTGTCAATATCAGCGCCATTCCTCTCGAAACGTCTTTCCCAAATTCCCAGTGTATGCTGCTGGTCTTTACTACACCTGTCGGAGACCTGCACTTGTCTTTAGGAAAACTTACAGTAGTCCCCCCTTATCCGCAGTTTCAGTCACCCAAAGTCTGGAAACAGATGATCCTCCTTCTGACATATCATCAGAAGGTCAATAGTAGCCTAACGTTGTCACAATGCCTACACCATTCACATCACTTCATCTCATCATGTATGCATTTTATCATCTTACATCATCACAAGTAGAAGATTAAATATAGTACAATAAGATATTTTGAGGGAGAGAATGAGAGACCACATTCACCTAACATTTTTTAAAGTACATTGGTATAATTGTTATATTTTATTGTTAGTCCTAATTCCTAATTCATTTCTACTTCCCTGACTACAGTGTAAACTCCAAGAAAATAGGGACTGGATTAATTTTTGCTCATGCTCTGTCCTCAGTAGTTAGCACAATGCTTGCCACATGGTAAGCAATTAACAGATGTGTTGAATGAATGAAACTAAAGTTCTACAAGTGTGAAGCCTACTGGGTTTTGTACTGAAGATTGACTTGCACAGGGACGAAATAAGGAGCCAGAGTGAAGCTGGACCCAATGGAATGAATGTCAACACAGTGGCTGCCAGCGAAATATCTCTTTTGCTGTTTAGGGAGCACCTCTTCACTGCTTCAAAGCTGAAATTCCTTTTCCACTCAGGGAGCTTTCAATAATCTTAAAGTAAACTAAAATTGAACCCATTAGTCATTTTATTATGGCTTCTCCCTCCTTCTGTTATCCTTCTTAATAGATACATCCTGCCTTCTCAGAGTGTAAATTTTCACATTCTGATTGTGAGCATGCCTGTGGTTTCACGCTCCTGTTTGTTCTTCTCTTCTGCTAATGATCCTTATAACTGTTTTGTGCTTATTTTTATAGATTGCCCAATCTTCTTTACTAGGTTGTTTATATTTCTAAAAGCATCTGCTTGATTGCACTTCTCCTTGCATTCCTGCTAAACTTAATGGTCTCTGCTGCCCTTTCATTTCTTAATTTTAACTGAGATGAATTTCAATTTCACTTTCAGGAACCATTTCTGAACTGTGGAGTTTTCTTTATTTCTGACCAGGATCTTCCTCGGGGACAATTTTAATTTTTCTAGTAATTGGAAATCAGTCATCTGCCAGTATACTGCCATTTCTGCCAGTAAAAATAAATGAAAGAGCATTATGGATGGTAGGACTTAAAATTCCATTTCTTCTAAATTTTGTGAATCTGTCTAAACACACATTTGAGAGCTCATTGCATTTGGGGCTCATCAGTAGCATCCATTCAATCTCTTTATCCTAAATCTAGAAACATCTCTCTACCAGTCCTTGAAGGAGTAAGCAACACCAGTGAGCAGGATGGTTGAATGTGGCAGTAGGAGGTGGGCTGGCACTTAAGATGCCCAAGTTCTTTTCTTTTCCTTCTGCAGAAAAGCCAGTGCTGTCTGTGGCAGAACCAGGGCTGGGAATAAGGAAGTGTCATCTTGACCCTGCTGCTAATTAGCTGTGTGCCCTCAGTCAAGTCAGTTTCCCTTTATGCACCTTAATTTGCCCATCTGTAAAATGATGGGGCTATATTAACTTAATTCAAAGCCCCCACATGTGCTAAAGATCTAAGAAAATTGATGACTTGTGATCTTTTAGCAAAGGAATGAATCTTGATTCATTTGCAACAATATTCCATGGTTTCACTGTCAAATTCTAGTTTCTGAAAAAGATAAAACCTGTCTTAGAAAGCTCCACCCCAGAGTTCAGCTTTCTTCCCACATGACCCCAGCGAATGGAACAGCCCCTTACTCTCCTCTCACCACACCGTAACTCACAGCAATAGGATTCCACATATGTTAGAAGGTACAATCACAAAACAATACGGCACTAGGTGATAACAAACCAGGAAGAGGATGAAGAGAAGAGAGAGCTTTGACGCTAGCACAGCTCCTCACTTCCAAAAGGAACTAACTGTGAAAATAGAGACTGAGCCACAGAGAGAGCGTAGAACATCCCCACCCATGTCAGCTGGTTGGAGCTGAGACCCTTCGCCAGGCACGGCATGCATGAAGATGAAACTGTGGTATAAGGGGGATTTCTTTCTTTGGCGAAGTCACTCTCCTAGCATTAAACATCTCATTAAGTGTCTTCCTTAATTTTAGTGATGTCCAGAAGCTTTCAGAGATAATCTGAGCAGTCAGTGAACTGATGTGTCTGCCAGGGCGTGAATAGCATAGATTGTTCAGTGTTTGCCCTGGGTCTATCAGCAGCAATAAATTTTAATCGGTTAGGCACTTTTCAAGCAAGCCACTGTTTGCCAAACACTATTTTTGGCAGGCATCTGTAACAAAGCCTAATGCATTATGCATATTATTTCCACAGTATTTCATTGTATTAGCACATGTAGTATTTGTATGGTATTTTTGTAAATTCATTACCAAAGTATTATCATATTAATGACTGGTTTAAAAAGTATTAGAAAAAATATTAATATTCATAGAGTATACATCATATGGTGGGGAAATGGGAATCATCTATTATCATTTGAATTTCAGAAAAATATTAGCATGTGTATGGGAAAAATAACTTAGACAAGTACACAGCAAACATGAAAAAAAATAAAACTTTGAATTACTTTGATGGTTCCTTGAATACTAAATGTTCAATTTCAGAATTGTAATGATAATCATTATTACAGATTAAAATTATAGTGAGGGATTAGTTTTATTCAACAGCATAATTTAGCAGTGGAGAACTGGAAAATTTATTTCACTTCTCTATGTCTTATTTCTTTGATACCCTGATCTACTAAATGATGCTTTCTCTCTTCTCCTCCTCTCCTGTTTCCATCTTTCCCTGAAGTACAGAAGGCGTTAGGCCTTTGGACATTGTTTAACTCTTTCCTTGCTATATGCTTAGAATGGGAAAAAGATACACCAAGGTAAAATTATCTTTCTTGACTAGAAGCTACTCCAGTAATTCAACTCTCTAAGGAAGTGTAGGATTCAACTCTATTAAATGGCTCTTGTCATCCCTCTGACTATTCTTATAACATGGCGCCATGGAAATTAGTAATAAATTATTTTCTCTACCTTACTGGAGATTGTATTTTTTCCAGTGGTTTCTAACACCTTGATTTGTCTTGTTCCTCTAAATTTGACAAATAATGTCCGGAGCATTCTTCCCTTTAGAAACTATTTTCCAACACAATAGTTTCTCACTGTCGTAAAATGTTAGGGCTATTCTTCTTTTCACAGGTCTAGATTCAGATAACACCTCTCTTCAGGAAGCTCAAAAATCTCTGCAAGTATTGCTATCCATTGTTTCACAACAGCCCTTTGATGTAGGGCAATTTGTTTTCTCTGCTATTAAAAACAGGAAAAAATTATCTTCCAACATAGCACTATGTGGGGCAACAAGCAACTTAAAGAAGGCTCCATTTACCCTCTGGAAACATAAACCCAAAGGTGTCATATTTGAATAGACAGAAAGATAAACCGCACCCACTCTACAACATAGTATAAAATTACTACGTGGTTTAAATTGGAAGAAAAATTAATTCTTTTTAATAAGACTTAATACATTTATAAAGGTAATTACACTTTTTTAAAAATACAATTGAATTATCCACATTTCTGTAGACTGTAAGAGTTGAATCTTCATTCCATTCCATTTACAGCTGTTTAGCCAGTACAAATTTTTCTTCAAAATTTCTACATAGATCCTCCTTCCTGACTCATGTTCCATTCTGCCTACAAAAAAATCAATGAGACCTTGACCTCGCTGCTTCCATGTTTCATGTGCTAATTCTTAACTAGAATTAAGCTCCCTCTGGGCAAAGATCAGTGCTTTCTTATGCTGCTTTCCCCAGAGCTCAAAGTAATACACTAGGTATATATGGCACTTACCAAACACTTCTTGCTCATTTTGTTCTCAATTTTTGTGCTTGAAATGAAAAAATCCTGAATTTTAATAAAATTCTTAAGAGCTTTCGTCAAACCATTTTCCTTTGAGGAAAAAAGAAGTTAGATTATTCAGTCAGAAACTGAAGATGGTAAATCCCTCAAATTAGTTGTTTTATAAACATCTGAAGGAAACTTCAAGGTAAAGAGAAAAGAAGAATGTTTTATAGATAGATAAACAGCTTCTTAAAAGGGGAAAAGAAATCAATGTCTCCAGACCATTTGACACAGTCTCGCTGTCATGTAGTAATTTGAGAAGGGATGCCTAAGATAAAAAAGTTCATACAGGAAGATATTCTACCTGCCAAATTTTCAAGTTGTTGACCTCATTATCACAAGCACCCTGAGATGCTTAACAGCTGATCATCTAAAGGAAATTTTTGTAGTTTTGAGTTAGAAAAGACCACATTTACATTTTCCCTATATTTTTATTCTCAGAGACTGAGAGAAGGAGGGTACAAGAAATTATGGATTATTAGAGTTTGGGGTAATTCATCATCCTTAGCAATGCTCATTAAAACAAGCCTATATGGTATTTGTTCTAAAATTTTCCTTTTCTTCCTGAAACTATAATTTTTTAAATCCTAGTCACCAGCTAATTGTGCTTCCAGGCCTTCAGTTTTCCTGTGGAGGAATGTCCACTCTTTAGTAGCTGATTCATGGTTTGGAGATATAAGAAAACAGGAGTAGAAGAAGCAGGCCATGGCTGTGGCCCCTATACCAAGCTTTTCTCTCCTTGCAAAGTTTAAACTAAATCAAAGCATTTGGTAATTGTTGACCTACCCTCTATCCCACCAAGAAGAAGGTAGAGACCACAAGTGCCAGGAATAAGGGGATAGAAGGGGACTGCATCCTCCCTGTCAGGATGCATCCATTGTCCCTTTCACCTCTAGGAATGACCAAAGTCTCTATCTTGTTTTTCCTAACAAAGATAGCTTACATATCTTCCAACTTTTAGCTCTTTCTCTGATAAAAAGAGAAAATAATGCAGAAGAGATTTATAGTGAAGAAAATATTTTACCTGTTTTTTTCCTAAAAATATATGCTTTTCCGACCATACCAAAGGAAAGAGGAGAAGACAAGCGTCTGTGTGAAGAAATAAATCATGACATAGTGTAATGTGTGTTTTCCAGGAAGTCATTTCCTCAAGGATATATTAGGATCATAATTGGTGTTCATTTGGGCTGTGTGCTAAGGGGAAATGTCTGTTACTCACCTAAGCGTGAGTATTCCTGGACCCCTTGGGCTGCGTCACTATCAATTCCCTGGGCTTATATGTACAGCTAGAGGCAATGAACTGGTTAAGTGGCCATGTCCTTTGAAAATTAGGATAAATATGAGTAGAATTTGGTTGGGAGAGTTGCTTGACAGACTGATCTGAAAACCATACTCATTAGCATTGACCCAATATATGGCAGATTTACATAGGCAGTGGCATCTCCTTTGAATACCATTTTATCCTTATTTAGAAAAAAATGAAAAAACAAAAAGATGTGTTTGTCCTGCTGTTGTTGTTTGTTCAGTTGCTTTTGTAAGAAGACAATTTGCCAACTGAGTTTGCACTTGCACTGAGTTTTCTTGAGACATTGTATTTGAATTTTGCTTTCTGGTGTGTACAAATGAGACCTGGGTGGATCAGATTTTGACTTAGATTCAAGTGGGCACTGGTGTGATGAAAAAGAGAGGGGTTTAAATCTGAGTAGTTCATTGCAGCCAAGAAGACTGGGAAATGCAAATGGGCAAGACTTCTGTGAAAGAAATCACAGTAACTCTCAGACTAGAAAGAATGTGGAATGTTCTGGGCTCATTAAATTGTATTCTTCCATTCATAGAAGCTACCCAACTGTTTGTTCTGCTTTCATGACAAATTTTTGCTTCCATGATATTTGTATTACACCCAGAAGAGTACAGTAAAATTTCTTAATTATCTCTCAAAAATGGCCTGAGATAATTGGATATCATCACTAGATTTGAAAATTTAAAAAGCTGTGCATGAAATGGGAGAATCTTGGAGTAAAATGTTGTCCTCAGGGGATAAGATATTTACCTCACTCCATTTTAAAGAAGGTGAAAGGAAAATCCCAGGTGCATCATGGGCATCACAAGAAATAAAAACAGAAGCATCCTGACATGTTTTGATTCTTATCTTCTACCCTAAGTATACCTCTACCAGGGGCTGTCCTAGATCCACAGCAGACAGAGCAGACTGTTCAGTGAGGTCCTGACAGAGAGTGAGCTCTAACAAGGAAAATTTACCTAAATTTATCATTTTGGACTCAACTGAAATAGCAGTACTATTTTAAAATATATGAGACCTGACTATAATGGACCTTCCCTTTTTATCTTAATTAGTCAAGAGCTGCTTCTTCCACATGAATGTTGTTTCTCAAAGTATTTCCCTTTGAAAGCTAGATGCTTACACTTTCAGAATTGTTTTCGGATTTATGTAAGCTACATAAAAGAAAGGTAAAGCATTATTTGAGAGCCATGTTTTTGCTTTAGTTTACAAGAAGACATGGTGGAAAGGAGCAAGGGGTTTGGATTCAGACGGTGCTGAGTTTGATCTGTCACACACTAGCTTGTCTAACCTTGGGCAAGCCACTAACCCCTCTGAGCCTCAGTTTCCTAATTGGGCACATAGTAACCCAGCAGGCACTGTTTTATCCCCATAGTACAATCATAAATGAGCATTGTAATCTGTAATGAAATTTTCAGTTTAATTTCTGTGTTTTATATATGCTAACTTTTTAAAAATGTCATTCCACATGTAGTCAAAAATAGCAACTCCCAATATTGACCTTCTCAAGATGACAGACAGTAGAGAGTTTGTCATCCATCATAAGGCCAGACACTGTTTTCTCCTTTACCTCTCTGCCTGTTGGGGATGTCAGGCCTTGGTCCTCATTATTCCAGGCTTATATCCTTCAACTGTCCCTTTTCAGCTTTTTGCATCTAGGCTAACAATTTGTGTGTGTGTTCGGTATTCTTTCTGCCTGCCTAGTTTGTAGCCTAATTACTTTTGTCACAACTACAGTGCTGAGGAAGTGTGTCATCCTTCATTCTCCTGTGTGCAATTTCTCTGCCAGGAGCCTGGGTGCATCTTGTGGCTGTGTTGTTAGTCCTGTTTTGCCATCTAGTGATAACTAAGGCTCATTGGCGTGGCTGATCTAACATTTTGTGGCAAGTCCAGGTTTCACAGGCAGATCTGAAGCAGGAAAGCACGTTGCACTGAAACCCTTTAGGTAAATCTGGAACCCAATGCCAGCTGAGCCCCTCCCACTCCCATCCTATCCTTAATACCTGCCTCGGCCCCTGTGGAAACACCATTGCTCTAGTTCAGTTCACTCTGGTTCTAAACTTTCATTGGGGACAAATGAAACACTAAGAATATAAACATGAATTAAACGCTGTCCTGTCTTCAAGGAGTTCTCAGTTTAGGAGGGGAGATGCTTCTTGATAAGACTTTGTGGTAGTTTTCAAAGTAGTTTCAGTCACTAATCTATTCAGTGGACACTGGTCAAACCCTTGCTGTGTTCAAGGGATTTGCTATGGACTGACCGGGAAGATGGAGAATGTGGTGTGTGTTAGGAAAGGGGAAACAGGGCAAAAATAGACTTGTAAACAACTAATAAATACAAGAAAAAATGGAGTAAGAATTAACTAGAGATATGATAAAGAGAGAATTAATTCTGTTGTAAAAAATTTCTGGAAATGTTTATGGAAGAAAAGGCATTAGGGCTGAATCTTGAATTATGACTAGGAATGAGATGTGCAGAGAGAAGAGAAAAGACTTCCCAGCTTAAGTGACATGTGTGAGTAAAAGTTTAAAGGGAAGAACTTCTGTGGTGTTACTTATAGATAGATGGATTAGTGGTGTGCTGGGACTGGCTCCTATCAGCTCACAAGACTCAAATCCCTTCTGACGTGGCATGCAGAGACATCACATTTGTAGCTTGAAAACAGATTCAGTGGAGTATTTACACCACAGAAATTGGGAAACACTGCGAATCAGGGTTTTTTCCCTCCAGAGAACCAGTTGTTAAATATTTAACACCATCGCCTTGGCTAGAGTGACGTTTTCCTCAAAGAAGCTCTCAGATAAGACTGGTATTTCTGCCATTTATCACAGGAGAACACTCTGGCTCAGTTAAGTTAAATGACTTGCCCAGTGTCACACAGGTAAGTGTAGAGGCACACCTAGAACCCACGTAAATAACATTCTTCTGTAGGAATTTAGTGCCAATGGGCTTTGCGATTCTCAGTATGGACCACTATGTACAGACGACGGAGAGGGAGGACATTGGGTTCTAAAATTGTTAATGGCTGTGCCTAAATCTGGTTGTCCCAGTGTCCTTCACACCCCTACACTTGAGACAGCATTGTGTGCCCAACTTCTTCTGTCTATTTCTGGCTTTCACTAGAGTTGAAGGAGAAGGGATAAGAAAGGAGAGGGAGTAAACTGGGAAATTAACAACCTTAAGGACAAAAATGAGGAAATTTTAAGAGAAAAAAATCTGTGAAGATTAACTCCAAAACTCTACAATAAACGAAACACCTTGAGATTAGGAGACCTTCGACATCCAGTTTTTCCAAACTCTCTAACTTTCAGCATCCTGAAAAGGAGTGGGCCTGTAGGTACTTGCACTTGAAGCATGAGCTTTCTAATTCTGGATCATTCCTGAGTGTCTCATATGCTAGAAATGGCCTTTTAATTAAAAAAAAATCTTACAGAAGACAAACTAATGGATTTGGTGTCTATTTGTTTGATCTGGAGAAACAACCACGCTTCCTTTGGGCCAGCATCTTTCTGTATAGATAAGGGATGCTGCCACTTTGGCCCACAAAGGGCTGTCGTAGAAATTCTGGCAGAGAGGGAGGAATTCATGGAGACCTTGCTTCCTGTTTGGTTTATTTTTTCTTTTCTTATCTTTCTGTTCCTTTTCTTTTTGTTGTTGTTTTGTTTTGTTTTTTTTACACGATATGAAGAACAAGACATTAGTGACAAAGCAGAGCCACTGGAGAGGGAGGGATGGACCAACAGACTTCTTCAGTGCTTAAAGTTGCCAAAATAGAAATTTTTAAACTGATAGATGTAAATGATCAGGGGAACTCCATTCTATCTCCTTGAAAATTTATAACCTTTTTCTCTGTTTTGACTGTTTCTAGTAATGTCGAAATTTGGATCATAGCTTAGGAAACAATGGGGCAGTGTGTAGGGTGGGAGAATGAATTCTTAACAGCACCCCCAAAGGAAGACATGATCACGAGGTTGGGTTTTAAGTCCACAGTGGGTAGTTTTTACCTGGAAGTGACACAACTCTCCCAGGCACTTAGGAAAGTGCACTGGCTTCTTTGGAGCTTCATCTTCCATGCAGCTTCTGGAAAACAGTAGCTGGTCTGGGGTGGACAGTTGAATGCACATGAATATGTGGTCAGACATCACAAGAGGAGAATATTGATTAATAAGGCCCCACTGACCCCATAAGTCTTTAGCCCTATAAATTTGTCTGTGGGAATTCAATAAAGCTGATGGAGTAACCTATCACTGAAAGATTCCTGATGATAAGGGAGAAGAGAGAAAAGACAATTAAATGTAACAGTCATAAGTGGCTAAGAACTAAAACTCTGGAGTACAGCAGACCACGCTTTGATGCCGTTTCTGTCATTCTCTGTGCAATCTTAAGTAAAAGAGCCCACTGAGCTTTACGCACGTGTGCAATATTGAGGTATTAATTGATGTGAGGACTAAGCAAAGAAAGAAGTTACCATATGTAAAGAATCCAGCACAGTTCTTGGTTCCTAGAGAATAGTTAGTAAATGTCAGTAGTTAAGGTTCTAGAATTACTCTTATGGTAATAAGAAACAGGATCATCACCACCACGAGCTCCCCTGCCTCTCCCGGTTTTCTGTCTAGACTTCTCTCTCTCTCTTTCTCTTGCCTTCTGTTCCCTTGGCCCTTTGTTCTGTTGCCGTGTCCCAGCCACCATGTGGCTTACAGTTTAATTAAAGACAAGCAATAAACACATACTCATATATGACAATGCCAGACTGAAAGTATCATTGAGCAGTAAAATATCATGGCTTTGTTTTATATGAATAAAATAAGAGAGATCTCCAGTGCATTCAAGAAATAAGAAATCTGCTTTTTTATTTTTAATTTAAAAATACAAGAAGTATAAAGAATAATACAACAATCACTTATATTCCTACCACCCTGAATTAACAAGCATGTTGCTTTCAGTATTCTTTTTTTTTGATGAGGAAGATTGGCCCTGAGCTAACATCTGTTGCCACTCTTCCTCTTTTTGCTTGAGGAAGACTGTAACTGAGCTAACGTCTCTGCCAATCTTCCTCTATTTTGTATGTGGGACACCACCATAGGATGGCTTGATGAGCGGTGTGTAGGTCCACATCCAGGATCGGAAACTGTGAACCCGAGTTGCTGAAGCAGAGCATGTGAACTTAACCACTAAGCCACTGGACTGGCCCCTCAGTATTTTTTTTTTAATGAAAATAAAGAGGTAGAGAAAAAGCTAATATCCTTGTGGAGGATCACTACCTCTCATCTTATCCCTCCTCTTGACCCCAGATAAACACTATCATTGCTTATCATAAATTTTATATATGTAACATAAGTTATGTGTTTGGAGTCTATTTACTCCTTTTATATATCATGTAATATTGCATCATATCATGTAATACATTTTGTCATCCACTCCCTAAATGATGAAGCAAAGACATTCACTTATTCGTTTCAATAGCATTCAACAAGTGCTGATGGAGTGTGCATCCTATTCCAGACCTTAGATGGTGCAAAATGCAAAGAGGAGGCCAACTCAGTAATTGACTTTAAGGATCAAGGATGACAAGATACAGGTAAATGCTACCACTATTATACAAGGCAGAAAGATCGAAAAGACGTGGAAGAATTAGCTTGACTTCAGAGATTTGGAAGAAAACTCTGACACAATAGGCAAGCACTGTTTTAAGAAATGTGGTATCATAGGTGCTCTTGATGGCACAGAGGGTACACTTGTATGGAAAGATCACAGATATCCACAACTCTGCCTGAAAAAGTGGTTAAGAAGTCAGACTCTGAGTATAAAGAAGTTCTAGGAATAATTTACCCATATTTTTGTTTATATTTTCGTTTTCATATGTGACCTGAGTGATGTGATAAAGAACTTGTGTTGAAACAAGTCTAAAAGAGCTCACTCAGTGAGTATAAAATAAAATTCTATGTGATAAAAAAGAATCATGCCATGGGTTAATTATCTTCCCAAGTGGTATGTAAAATATCAGAGCACCTTAAATCAATGTTTTAAATTTAATTAAATAGAGCAATAATTACTACACTATCTGATAAATACTGTAATTAAAGTATGCACAAAGGACTGCGGGAGAGTAGAGCTCCTGGGAGTTCAAGCAGGTTTGCCAGAAGAGAGAACATAAGATCTAGGGAGTTGAAGCATGGGTATGAGTTTTCAGGGAAAAGAGAATATTCTAAATAGTGCTAGAAATTTTGCCTTTCTGATTGTTTATTTGTTTAACTTCTTTCCCTGTTTCTGCTGGTCCTTTACCTCGATGCTATTGGGACGTGGGTGCAGATGATAACCTTATTCCTCTCAGCCTAAGTCGGAAGATATTCAACCAGGTAGCTTTGCCTGTCTTTTATTGCCCAGGAGAATTCAGGGAGCAGCAACTTTTCAATTTCTTGCATCTTAATCCATCTTTTAAGGTTTAGAGTTCCAAGCCTTTGCACTCTTTCTCTTTAGGTGATAAAATCTAACCTGCATTCTTAAAGGGATGCATTTATGCCACCAGTTTCCCTAGCTGAATTCTACAGGACTCCTCCTGCTGCATGAATTATTCTTTCATTTTATCAGAGGCTAAAGGAACACCCTTATCTGTAAACCTTGAAATTAGTACCAGGTTGCACCATTAAAGGATCAAATTCTCCACATAGTGTCAATAGAACAGTCCATATTAAATCTTGCCACTGAAACCCATGATAGGTGTGGTGACCTGGAGTGTAGACAGTGTGGTTAGGGAGAAAATATCTAATCTCAAGAGAAATACTAAAGCACTACAGGGTGGGGAGGGGGAGTGACTAATCTAACTACTTCATTTGGTGATGATTGGAGCCAATATGAAACCATCACCGTGGAATAGGAAAATGGCAGTGCGGGATCAGGCAGAAAACGCTCACCTCCACCCCATCTTACTGTGCTAGGGCTGCCGTAACAAAAGGCCACAGACTGGATGGCTCACACAAGAGAAATTTATTTTCTCACAGTTCTGGAGGCTGGAAGTCCAAGATTAAGATGCCAGCGGTTTTGGTTTCTTTTGAGGCCTCTCTCCTTGATCTTGCAGATGGCCACCTTCTCGCTGTGTCCTCACATGCTCTTTCTTCCGTGCACACAAAACCCTGGTGTCTCTCTGTGTCCAAATTTCACCTTTTTATGGACACAGGGCAGATTGAATTAGGGCCCACCTAGCAGCCCATTTTGACTTAGTACCTGTTTAAAGATGTTATCTCCAAATATAGTCATATTCTGAAGTACTAGGACATATAAATGTTCAACATATAAATTTAGGGGAACACAATTCAGCCCATAACACACCTCCTCTTCTCTTCAGGGTTAAATTGTAAACCTGAAGTGTGAGAGACCCCAAGCTTTATACTCCAGGCATGAAAGTTTCTGCAATTACTTGAAAATGCTTCATGTTGCTTCAAGACTAAGGACCCTCTTCCAGCAAAGGAGTCTGTTCCACCCTCTTCACTCAATTGCTTTTATTGTTTATCTGCGGCTGCTGTAAATATGAACCACACGGCCCTCAATCCTCCCTGCATTCCTACAAAAGTAAATGGGTCCCTGCTGAGTGTGGAGCTGGAGTGCTCCTAAAGGTGAATGTGCCATACTGGGTTGTGGAATCTGCACCTTCTCACGTTAATGCATTAATCACTTTCACCTCTCAACAACCCCCTTGCCTTTATTTATATTCTTTTTTTTAATGGGAAAGAGGAAGAACCTGGACCCAGAACAGCAAATTAAAGTTCATTCAAGCACAGTTGCTGTTGATGAAATATACAGTTCTGCTTCATTGAAATGAGGCACAAGGGGCTTGTTAAGCCTACTTGTCATGGGTGAACACTGAGTCAGGAAGTCTTAAGAGGAAGTGAAACCTATCTTATTTAATGCTTTGACAAATTAATAATTGGGCTGTAGCATTTCTTACCCTCATTGTAGACGGCAGGATATAAATGGAATCTTTGATACAAAAAAGATTGTCTCTTTTCTTGTGACCTTGGACAAATGGACAAATTGTTTCTGCAACTTAATTCAGTGTCTTCTCTGAGCCATGGAAGGAATGATATTGTTTCGCTTTACCTGTTATTAAAACCTTCAAAATAGAAAAATGTCCATTTTTATATAAGACAATGTAAAAAATAGCCTATAAAATCTACATTTATATACAGATTAAGTAATGATTTTTCTAAAAACATAGGCACTGTATTTAAAAAAAAAAAGCCAGAAAATTTTTCTCCAATGAGAACATAATAAAATTATCTAAATTCTATTTTGAAGGAAAATGAAATAGTTTATTAAAAACAAAGAAACAAACAAATAAAACACAAATTTCTTCAAGAGGTTTCAGTGATGTACTTCTAGTTGGTTTCTTAAATGCCAATATAAATAGGCTATTTTCCTGAAATTCTTTGGATAAATAGACTTTTTAAAAGACTAAACAGACTTATTCCCCTGCCTCTCCCCTTCATTAAATATATGTATATGTAAAATATGATACATTGACACATGATATGCATTTCTACAGACTATATATACCATATAAAGTATTCCAGTATCTATTATGTACTACAATACGTGTTATGTATTATGTAGTGCTTATTATGCATTGTGTATTGTATATTATGCATGCACATAGTAAAATATAATGTTTGAAGTTAGTACAAATAATTACTAGATAAAGTGAGATAAAGATAAAGTGAACTATTAAGTCAATATCAAGCTACCCAATTTTTTACTTTAGACATTTGAAACGGGGTACATTTCTCATATGCAGGTTGGAAGAACTGATTGCAAAAATGCCACGTGGTTGGCCTAGGTTCTGATCTTGAGTTGTGTCTTGGCCTGGTACCTGTGGGTGAATGATTTTCTTTGTATCCAAAGTTTCTCACTTGCAAAGTAGGATCAATATGTCCTATCTCCGTACATGTTTAGAGGGATGTCATTCGGGCTTTCTGTGTAGAGCAGTACATTAGATACCCAGGAGAGAGGAGGTGGAGCGAGACCACGCCGTGGTGAGCAGCTTCATATATTCTATTATTCTAACAATGCAATTTCATCTCCCAAGGGTATCCAACATGTGGCCTCCACTTAGGACAGATAGTTCTGTGCATTTCATTTCCTTTCTTTCAGATGTATCTGTGACTTTACTTACCTTGTTTTTTGTTGTTGTTATTGTTCATAAATTCCTCTTTCTTCCCTCTCATTTACTTAAATTATTTTCAAACTTAAGCTTTTACTCAAGAACCACCTCCTCCATGAGACTTCTTCAGACTATCCTAAAACAAAGTCATCTCTCAATTTAAACATCCTACAGCACTGTTGTCCCTACCATACAGTTGGGCGTTTACATGTTAACTAATGTATTACAGATATGACATAGCCACAGCTACTGGATGGGTACAAATGATGTCATGGCAAAATTCCGTTTATCTTATCTTATTTCATTTTATATATCTGAGGTTTATGTTTCTGGGGGCATGCAGCTCCCACCTGTATACCTAAAGAATCCTAAGACATTGGTGTCTGCAATTCCTCAAAAAGGACCTCATAGACCTTTAGAAATAAGGTCCCTCATGTTCTCGTGGTACCACTTCCTCTTGGGCATCCTCAGGCCATTGGAGGGAAGCATCTCATCACTACCTGCCACGGTGTGCACTATGACCTCTCTTCACCTTGTGATACTAAAATTCAGAGAAGATACTGTCGCTGCTTCATGGTCATCCCCTAGTCACTCAAAGACCTGACTATTGAAAGTCCCTCTCCCATACATTGCATCATATATTGTCCCCATAGACAGCACTGCCTCTGTCTTGAGTCTTCTGCTATCCTTTGTCAGGCAAATAAAACAACTTCCATGTACATGGAAAGAGAAGTGGAGGGAGTTTTCAGTGCTACACTCTAACTTGAGCCAACAAGGAGACTTATCACAATCCTCGGCTCGAGGCACATGCTCAGTAGAATCTTTTTGGTAAGAACATAGTACAAATAAGGCCAGGGCCTTGACTTTGACACACATATAGTCCGTTTTGTTCTTCATCTTTTCTTTTATTCCTGTTCTTAGTTATAAGCACCATCATTTACGCAAGGGTTTCCTAAGAAGATTGTGTTAGAGAGTGTCATTTGAAGTAAAGATCCACCCTTACTGCCAGAAAAAAACAAATCCAAACGCATATCCCCATGCATGGTGGGGCTGAAATGCCCTCTTCAGTTCTCTCAGACAGCACGCTGTCATGTTGTGACTCTCTTCTGGGGAGATATTTAGAAACTCTTTATTCTACGCCCATCATATTTATAGAAGGTGAAATGTGGTCACATCAAAGTTTGTTTTTTTTCCTTATGTACTGATGGAGAAACTGCAATGTAGGAGAATAAAGTGGGCGACCCAGTATTGTGCAGCAAGATCAAGTCCATGCTGAGACAAAAACCGAGCTGTTCTCGGAGACCAGTGCTTGATTCACTGCGCCACACTCTCTCTGATGTTCCCCACCGTGTGTGTGAAGTGAGTGCCAAGTGCAGTTTCCCAGTCTGCACGAATGCTCCAATTGGCTGCATCTCTTCTCCTCTTGGCTTCTTTTTGTCCAAGGATTGCCTGTGGAAATGATGCTGCTGGGCTTCGCCACATGGCAGTGGCTATATTTCAGTGTTAGCTGGAAGCATTTCCTGGGATTTTAAACTAGAAAGAATTTTCTGAAGGCCCCCTAGCTGAGGGCCAAGGTTTCCTCAGTGCTGGTGATCACTGTATTATATTAATAGTGGAGATTTTATTTTAACCGGCAGGGCGCCAGCATTGCTCATGGATGCCTGCAATGTGCCTGAAGTGATATTCAGTTTTCTTTCACTGCAGTCTGCCTGGCTTGCTTCAAACAGATCTGATTCACTTAGGGCCAAGTTTCAGTATGTTAAAGACAGCTGGATAGCTGTAAATGCCACTGATAAACCAAGAGGTACATGTCCTAATCCCATCTTGGCTAGAGAGACTGCATTGTAATTCTGTGTTTATACATCTATTTCTGCATGGGATAGTGACTAACTCATGGATGGGAACTGTGTCTTTTTCTTCTTTTTCCTTAGTGCTAAACATTTTTCCAGGCTCATAAATACTATGTCTGAGAAACTGGATTACGCTAGCTATAATCTCTTGCATGTCATTTAACTTCTCTAGGTCTCAACTGTTACAGTATAAAATGATGAAAGAACTGATTTATCCTTCCATAATTCTGCACTTTTGTTCTCTTTAACTGAGATGGGTCTAGTTTTGGTTCTCAGCCAATAAAGAGACAAACATATTCCTCTCTCTTAGTTGTCTTAGAAGGAAGAGCACCCACTCACTGTGTATTTCCTATGTTCAGAATATGATTAGCTTGATTTTGAGTTATCTGTTGCAAAGAAAAATAAAGCTGACTATTTTTTAGTGTCACAAAACAAAAGTATGGGTGAGATGGGCACACCAATTATTGTTTTACCAGTCAGCTGTGCCTCCCCTCTCATAGGTAGAAAAGGTGATAAGGTTCATCCTCAGAGTTTTCATTCAAGTTGTAATTAATTCTCAAAAGGGCATCAGTTCATAAAAAGTCATTGGCTTATTTTTTTTGAATAGATGATCAAATAACCACACTCTTGTACAAATGCCTTCCATCTTTGCGTAAAACCTTTTATCTAAATAACCCTGAGCACATTATAGACCCTATTCGCCATGTCTGATTCAGAAGCATAAGTGATCACACCTGGAGACTAAACACTTTCACTTTGTCTCAGTGACCCAGGACTTGAAAGTGATTCTCTCCTCACTTCCAGTTCTACACGGTCATGGTTACAAAATGCTGATTCTTAATTAATCTGAGAAGCGTGATGAGTTTAAAGGGTTGCCTCTCATCACTTCAGTTCTATACACCTTCAAGTCAGTGGAATCTATACAATGAGAAGTAACTGTGGCAGAGTTTTGTTTTATTTTGTTTGTGTTTTTCTGTATAGTAATTGGGAATGGAAAGGGTAAAAAATAGTTGCCAGGATCATCCACTCTGGACAAGACTAATTATTGCCTCAAAGTATATTTCTGTTGTATTTGAACATCCAAGTGAAGTTTATAGACTTGAAAATGACGATCCTAGAAATTGTTTTTACCAGACACCTTTGATCGTGGTGGAGGTTAAATCAGCATTAATTATTCAATGTAATTCATTAATCGCCCTTCCAAAATAGGTGGATGTCTGCTTGCTAATTGAAAAATTACCTTGATAATTATCTAAAAACTAAAAGAAAGCTCTCTGAAATGATGATGCTTTAGCTCATGGCAATCATCTGCTCTTGATGAATGTCCTGACATTTTACCATTTGCCAGAATCCACCTTCTCTTACCTTCGAGCTACATTTTTCTACCATTAGGATAGAAAGGTAAAGCAGGAACAAGTGAAATTAATAGTGTTTAGACCGCAGCCAGATACTATATTTGTCAATGACATAACTACAAATTAGTGAATTAGTGTTCAAGGTTTAGAAATAAACCTCTCACTTGTGGAGTGAATGATAACCTAAAATACCATAATGTTATCCTCCAGGACCTACATAAGGAAAAGAAATGGGACCAAGCAACCTAAAAACATTATTGCCTGGAGGAAGCTGCTGATTACTTCCCTCGATCAGGCCTACAAAACATTCCCTCCAGGGACTCTATGCTGAATCTCTTAGCCCAGTGGTGACAAAGCTCACTTGCATTCTCTAATGCACCACTTTTTATTTACGTTTATGCAATGCTTCACTGACTTAAGCTATTTAAATTTTAAATCTAAAAAGTCATCCTGGTAAGAACTCATATAGTCAGGAACCAAACGAACCAGGCCAAAACAACTACAACTGTTGAACATGTGCAGACGCCTTGAGCTTTGGAATGCATTAAGTAATTTAGCTTACCAATTATGTTTCACTTATGCTTTTATTAAAGGTCCACAGATGCTTTTGAATTACTGAACCCAATACATTTCTTGTTTTAGAATAAATTTTTGAAAGTTAAATTATAGTTAAAAAATAAAAGTAGCATGGGAAAGGATACTCCAAGCTTTGCAACAATACACCTTTATCCCAACCAGCATAAGTATTCATAATAGATGCATACTGAGGGATATCAATGTACAGATTATGAAAATCACAAGGAAAATTTATTGTGTATTTTCTTTTTTTTTTTTTTGAGGAAGATTAGCCCTGAGCTAACCGCTGCCAATCCTCCTCTTTTTGCTGAGGAAGCCTGGCCCTTAGCTCACATCCATGCCTATCTTCCTCTATATGTGGGATGCCTGCCACAGCATGGCGTGTCAAGCAGTGCCATGTCCGCACCCAGGATCCGAACCGGTGAACCCCAGGCTGCCGAAGTGGAATGTGCACACTTAACTGCTGTGCCACCAGGCCGGCCCCTTATTGTGTATTTTGTAGTCTGTCATTTCCATTTTATAGATTAAACCACTGAAATGCACAAATCAAGTGACTTTCCTGAGTGTAACTATTTTAGGTTGTATTAGAACGTGAAAGTGATCCAGAAGTTCTCACCTTCTAAGTCTTGGTTAGCAGTCAATGGCAGAAAAAACTAGGATGTGGTTCTCTAGAGTGCCCCTTCAGTGTTCTTTTTACTGTATCACACCACACTACACTTTTATTTGACTGGAAAACATATTAATAGGTTTGCGTTTAAAAGTAGAAGTGAAGAAAGGTCTTCCAATTATTTTGCCCCATCTCTTCCCACTATTGCTGAGTTAATCTATATTGGCCTGATAACAAAAGGGAATTTCAGAAACATGTTGCTTTCATGTACATGCTTCTCCCCGACTCCCTCTTTTCCTTTTTCTACAACTAAATGTTGTGGAAGAGAGAATCTATGAAAAGACTGAGTAATAAGCAACTCAAGTCCAAATTACCAGGACAGGAAGATAAACAGAAACAGCACCTACAGTCGTGTGTGGCAAGACAACGTTTTGGTCAACGACAGACCACATATACGACAGTGGTCCTGTGAGATCAATACCATATGGCCTTGTTGTATAGCAGGCTATACCATCTAGGTTTGTGAAACTACACTCTATGATGTTCGCACAATGACAAAACTGCCTAACAATGCATTTCTCAGAATGTATCCCCCTTGTTAAGTGATGCATGACTGTAATTGCCTGCTCCTGGGAAGCAACTAGACCGGTATTGACTATCAAATCACCCATGTGCCTGTGTTGTTCACAGTGCCTTGGAGTCAAACTAAAAGAGACTGAAATGAAACTGAGGATCATCCCTGGGGTCAAGGTGGCAGATCTGTGACTGTAATCACGCTTTAAAGGAAAAAAAGATCAGTATTGTCTGTAGATCTTTCTTAACCATCGAATTTCAGATTTGTGTTTGTGTAGCTTGGCGTTCACTGAAGCTGAGGGAATAAGGTTCTCTTTCTTGACTGTCAGGCAAACATTATTTTCACCACTTTGTTTGCACATGTGAGCATCACGTTGCCTTGGGCTCCCCTTCCCCAGCAATATGAACAAGACTCTAGCTGGAGCCTGATACCCTTCCTCCCCAGCCCATCCCCACCATGCCAGCACTTCTGGACCCAAGAATGCATCCCAGCCATGTTGTCAGGATTACCCTCCAGTGATACTCCCTGTATGAAAAGGGCTTCTGCGAAACAGCATAAACTGACACATAAGTTTAGCTCTGCTCCCTCAGTGCTAACATGACAGAATGGAATACATATAGGATAACCCCAAGAGCAGCAAAAAGGAGAATGATGAGGACAGCAGATAGGAGAGGACGTCAAAGTTTTGGAAGCTGAAAAGTGGCTGGATGAAGGGGAACTGAATTAGAAGTCTACTAGAGAGCAAATAACTACAACTTCATGCTAAACATGCCAGAGTAGGCCTCAGAAGCCCAGGAAGGCTCAGGAACTGGGACAGCTGGTGACTTTGATGATGGAAGTGCAGAAGAAGACAGAAAACAAGTAGAGTGAAGGGAATGGGAACATTAGACATTAGACCTACAGACCCTCCTTGATCCTACAGAGCTGAGTAATTAGATTTCTCCAACTCCAGCAAAAGAGAGAATGCCCATTTTCTAAGGAGACTAAACCATAAGGATCAGGGTTTAGGCTCCCCAGAAATAGAAGAGAGTGGTGATGAGAAATTGTATGAAAATAAGGAGTTCAGTGAAAGATCTGCAAACTGAGAGATGCCACAACCCTCTCCGTGCTTTAGGGTCTTCTGATGCTGGAAGGCAGAGTGTTTCCCCAATCCCTCCACAAAGGATTGGAATTCCTGTCTGAAACTTGTCTACCCAAAGGAAAAGATCCATAGGTGCCGACCTCGGGGAGTTATCAACCAAACAGCTAGAGGAAAGCCTGCAATTGACAAGCTCCACTGTGCACTCGGGATTTTAAGAGCATATTTTTAAAAAATTTTTTCACTTTTAAGTAGATATGGATGTCTAAAGATCACCAAATACTTGTAAAATCTTCCAAAATAAAGTAGAGAAAGCAAAACCAGCAAATAGAAAAGAATCCAAAAGAAACAGAAACCATACAGGAAACAGAATAAATCTTTAAACAAGCAGAAAAGCTTTTTAAAAAATTTGTAAATTTATCAAATAAGTGAGAAAACATTCAAAGAACAAGAAAAAGTGCTCAGAAATTAAACCCTGGTATTCCTGATGGAAGGAATGGAAAATACAACAGAAGGATTGGAGGATAATGGTGAGGAAATTCCTCACAAATCGATAAGACAAAAAAGGTGAAAAGTAGGAGCAAAAAAATATATATTAGAAGAACAGTGTAAAACAGTGATTCTCTAACTTTATTTGCATCAGAATCACCTGGTAGTCTTGTTAAAACACAGATCCCTGGGTTCCACCCCTAGAGTTTCTGATTCAGAAGGTCTGGGGTACAACCTGAGAATGTGCATGTCCAACAGGTGCCCAGCTGATGCAGATGCTGCTGGTCTGTGGACTACATTTGAGAACCACTGTTCTGGGAGATCTGATGTCTGAATAGCAGCAGTTCCTGACACAGAATTCCAGAATGCAGAGAGGGAGGAAATGATGACAGAAATAATTCAAGAAGAACATGAATTTCCCATTTGAAAGGGCACATTGAGTGCCCAGCACAATAAATGGAAAAGATTCATCCCAAGGGACATATGTTGACATTTCAGAACTTTAGGGATAAATACTTCAGGGATAAACACACCTAGAAAGAAAAATAAAAATGTTCGCATACAAAGAATAAGTAAGGAATCAGTGTGAACTTCTCAATAACAACAGTGATAAAACAAAGACGATGAATAGGTGTGTTCAGTGTGTTAGGAGAAATGGTTTCCACAGTAAAATTCTATGTGGAGTCAAATTTCACATAAGTGTAAGTTCTTTTCTAACATTAAGATCTCGAATATTTTACCTTCTATGCACTCATTCTCAGGAAGCTAGATGAGAATGTGCTTCTACCAAAAAGGGAAAGAATCAATAAAGAGGAATCCCCAGGATCCAGAGAGGATCCTCTGCAGGAATGAGGCAAAGGGAATTCTCAGGAGGATGCTAAACAGGGAGATTCCAGATCACAGCTGAGTGGCAGGCTGCTGAGACTGGAGTGGGACAGTAGTGGCACCTCGGTTTAGAGGACCCTAATGTATTCCCCTTCACTGGAAAAAAAAAGGTTGCAGTTCAGTAGGAGAGTTTGGGGTATTAATTGTTGATAATTACTTAGAAAATTATGCAAATAAAAAATTACATTAACCCTAGCTAAAATAAAAATATGTACTAGACAGGATATTTGCATACTACGTGATTCTACAATGAACATAGTCATATTAACGTATTAATGAATAATACATTTTTTTAATTGTGCTGCATGTATATTGAGAAAAAGTAAGAGAAAAAGTATGTTTTGGACGTGGTGAGCCAGTATTCAAAACAACTACGACTACATTCTCAATTTCCATGGTGGAAAGTCATTAAACAGTATTTAAAATGGAAAAATAAAGAAATAAGAATATTATTTAGAAATAAGAGAAGAATCAATAAGAGTTGAGTGTGGTCACTCCTGAAAGATATAATTTTTATCTGAATAGGGCTGTGCAGGAGATGGTTGTTTTATCATTAGGGGCTGGAAGTTTAATTTGACATTTACTGTGAACATGTAATGCTGTGCTGTTAATAAAAATTCTTAAAGGAAAGAAATAAAGGAAACTTAATCTTGGGCATGGACAACCCAGAGAAGACTGAATTATTTTGGGAGGAAGGAGTGAGAGGATGAGAAATCTGGACTCCTTCTAGAAGTGCCATGAGCTTCAGAAGACTAAGTCTGGAGTGCCAGTCTAGATAGCTATAGACTTGAGCCTTCCATGTAAGAGATGGAGTCTATTTGCTACAGTTCTTTTGAATTCAAGCAAATCTGGGGGGAAGATATATTTTAAAATCATGTATCTGCTTCATAAATCAGTTTAGTAGTCCAGATGTTTCAAAGCAAAAATCCTAGCAACACCAGCTCCATGCTATTATTGTGGCTATATGATGTGGCCATTAGTTTAATTGAACCAGGGTCATGGATGATTCCATACAGGTACAGCCCCCATTAGGGTGCTATGCCATTGCCCTCCCTCCATCACTGAAGGCAGAACAGGCTCTCAGATGCTGCCCCTCCATCGTCTCCTCATTAAATTCCTGACCTTTAGAAGTAAGGCAGGTCAATAGATGGTTTTATTGGCCCTGTAGGGACATGACTGTAGAACATGAGACTTCTCTTTATGGACCTCTTGGTAATTGGCTGTGCTTGTAAAGTTATGAGATAAGCCATCTAGTGGTTGGACCTTCCTGTCCCATTTCCAACTTCCAGCAAGCTAAAGACAGAGCCATTAACATTTAGATTGCTACGTGGTTTTGGCATGCGAAGGCCTCGTGTTTCTAACATCATCAAAAGCTGAGGGCTGATGGGCTAAAATGTTTGATTTTGTTCCACAATTTATTTACTGTAACAGGCACAGTTCTGGGTATGGCTCACTACGATAGGAAGAGCTGTGCCATGCCTTGGAAAAGCTATTTGTTGATGAAACACTAATTGTAAAATAGTTACCTCAGAGAACCCAAATGTAATTACATTAAGTTTAATTACATATCATTAATTATATAAAATATTTAAGTTGTTATGTTGAATTGTGCTGCACTAGTTGCTGTACATTTTGCTGGTGTGTGCAGCAGATGTGCTTGAAGAGTTTGGATGTCATCCAGAAGTTAGTGAATTGTAACTGTTTAAATAATCAGAGCTGATTTATGCCATCTATGGAAGAACAATAGCTACCTATTTTCAGTGATGCAGCAATATCTAGCGTAGGGCTCAAGGAGCTTACGCCTCGGTGATATTTTGGTCATTATAGCTTACTACAAGCTTTAAGTTTAATCAACCAAATATCAGGAAGTCAAAAGCCTAATTTCCCATGTAAATTAACAGCAGCTGAACAAGCATTTCTTGTTTACATTGGGAGAGACCCATTCATTTCCCTGCTATGAAACTGACACTTTATTTAGTGAGGATGCCTGAATTATCAAAGGAATCTAAGGTTAAATCGTATGCCTTGTTCCTCAGACGCTCACTTACTCAAATCAATTCACCATTCATTTGAAAATGCTTATATACTTCACTTATATCCAATTCTCTAACTTGATTGAAAGCATGGAAGTTCCCATATAAGGAGAATGGGGAACAGCCATAGGGGCTAACAATAGATTTTGCTTTTCCAGTATGTGACTAGTAGTTATCAGACCTGATACTAACTGCGATGGTTGATCTTCAGTTTTGGTAAACAAACAGCAGTACTAGAATTTGCTCTCTTAAGGGGTTTGCTTTCATATTTACATCCATTTGGAGTACAGCCAAGCAGAGAAGCAGTCATTTAAATTGAAATGCTGCAGAAAGGAAAAATATTTATGGCTTGTATTTCTCCCAAATATTTAATGCAATTCAAAATTTAATTTTCTTTTTTGTCAATGCAGATACTATTATAGTTAATGGTACCTTTGTTCAACTCGACGCATTTGATTTCAACAAAATTTCACAAAGTCTAGAAAAAGAAAATAACTTGTTAGTACTTGGCCAGCCGTAAATCAGGACATGTCACATTCACCATATTTGGAGAGGATCTATTCTACAGAAGTTCATTTTAAAGATGATCTATGCTTCTAATTTGAAGAGCTAGCATGTAAAAGAAAGTAATTTTTGGAAAAAAAAACCAGTATTTTGATGGAAAATCGTTAAAATTGTATTTCAGATAATTGTGTATATTATGTATAGGTATGGGTTTGATTGTGCGATGGATCGCCTAATAAGAAAATAATTTAATTCTAGATAAATGGTGTTGACAATGCCAGAAGGTGTAATCTATGTATCAAAATTTGGGTGATAAAGAGAGAGATTACAGTCACAAAGTAGAGTATAGAATAGAGCAGATATCTATCCACACAAAAGATAGACCTGAATGAAGAGAGGAACCTTGAGAAAGCTTGTGTTCAGGAAGATCTGAAGAGCTCAGATTTAGTCAGCTCCAGCCTACCAGCCTTGCCAGGGCTGAAGGTGACTTGGTGGTAGTAGGAGTTGGTTCGCCTCAACTCCCACCCCTTAGTGGAGTTCCTGCCCAGTATGCCTGCTACAATGGCATCCACGCAGCCTCAGCATAAATACACCAGGTGATTCATGAAACCATCGTTATTCTTGATAGATGTTGTCTTACCTGTTTCGAACTGAAACTTGCCATCTGACCACAGTGCCAGTTCAGTTTTATTTCCTAAAGCTCTGTTGTAAGTTAGGTCTCCTGTAAGCCTATTCCTGGCTCAGCCCTGGCAGGAGACTTTAGGTCCTCTTTGTCTGCAAGAGCAACAGGGGTGTCAGAGCTCATCTTAGAATTGCCCTTCTTTCCTATGACAGTTTCAGGAAATAAGAACAATTTATCCCTGACAGCTTTAGAAACACTATCTACTAATTTATGCACTACTTCTCCTTGGATAATTGGGATCCAGACATGTTCTGCATAACAGCCTCTGGCTTTGGGAGGGCCCAGGCTTACCAACTGCTACCCCTGGAATAGGAAGAGCCAGAGGGTGAGCAGACTGTGTCTTTTCAAAAAAAAAAAAAAAGTAAAAAAGAAATTAGGGGTGGTAAGGAGGTTGGAAGACAAAGGAGGGAGCGTTTGATAGGTCATCTGTCAGTAGGTCCTGATAGAGGCTGGTAGGAGAACAATGGAGAACCACTTCAAAATGAACAATGCCACACTGAGTACGTGCTAGTTTAATCGAACAAAAAGAAGACATGTCAGCTATTAAACACGTTCATTAAGGGGTGTCTTTTTAACCCCTCAGTTTTTCCCACTATTTATCATTCCTGAACCAGTGGAAAAAATGAATGAGTCTATCAAAGCAGGAGGGAGGTGTAAGGTGCCAACGTTCTGGAAAATTGAGCAGGAGTATTTGCATTAATTAAATATTTATTATTGGAATAGAGGTTTTGTAGAGAATGGAAAACAAGTACAATTCTTGATGGTTTCAAATAATCTCACCTGTTTGAAAACTGCAGCCTGTAGGTCCCCACTCTCATTTTCATTTTCCATTATTTCCAAAATAAAGCAGGATCAAATGCTTAGTTTGAAGTTTGGGAGAATTAAAAAATGAGAAGATTTCAGATTTTAAGCTATGAGTCGTGGACATGATTCAAAGAAAAAAAAAGGGGCATTTTCACTTCTACATTTTGCGATAACTGGAAAAGAAAAAAGAGGCAAAAGAAAACTTAATTAAATGCTGTTCATTCACAAATGATCTCTCATCTCGAAAGTGTCCGCTGTGCTAGTCTATGCTCTGAATTTAGCGATGAAAGAATAAATATCAAAATGTAATCGGAGCATCAGACTCTAAAAATTTCTGTGAATTTACAACAGTGAGCTACTTAGCCTCAAATTCTATCTTTGGCGATGGAGCAGAATATGCCTTTTCCTTTGTGAATTCTCGAAAGATGGAAGATTTAGTTAAAACTGATATTTCCAATCTCTGATCAATTTTCTGGAATTTCCGACTTGGAAGCTTATGTTTCTGTAAGTGAGGAACAGTTCGTCTTTCTGCCATCGGTTGGTTGGGTTTGAATAAGATGCAGAGCTACGACAAATTATTTTTTGCTCAACTCTTCTCTCTTCAACTAGATATAAGTGCCTTGTGATCATGATCCATATCTCATCTCTCATTTGCTATCCTCCAAACTGAGGAATGCATGGTACATATATTGGTTTGTTTGTTTATTCATTCATTCATTTATTTGGAAATATTTATTGAGTTCCTACTGTAACAGGCATGGTTCTTGATGCTGGTCATTCAGAAAACAAAACAGAGAAAACTCCCTCCTCCATGGGCTTATTATTCTAGTAGGGGTGACAGATAATACATAGCAAATAAACCCAGAAAATAATGTAGGTGTTGAAAGTGCTTTGAAGAAAAACTAAGTCTAATAAGGTAGTAGAGAGTAATCAGTATGCTCTTTATGTGTGGTGGTTGGGGAAGGTCTCTCTGAGGAAATAAAAACTTAGGAGACAATTAAACAGGATGAAGGAACTACTGGTGCATATGTCGAGGGGAGGGGTGTTTCTGCAGAAGTAAGAGCAAGCCCTGAGGCTCTGAGGGAACTGGCTGTGGTGTGTCCTTCAAACATTAAGGAACCAGTGTTCTGGAGTGAAATGATGAAACTGAGGGAGGTAGTAGGGGCTTACGTCCTGGAAAAGACCTTAGATTTGTTGGCTGACAAGATGACACAACCCTTTTTATCCATTAGCATCTTTTAAATCTTAGAACCTGGTTTAGGGCTGATTTGAAGTGAAGTATGTCTCCAAGTAAAAGATCTCAGCCCTTCACTCTTACTAATATCAATGTAACCCATTCAGAGCCCAAAACTATTCTAGTGCCATAGTATATAGCAAGTATGAAGATGGAGTGCCAGAAACAGGTGACCAATGTCCCCTCTGGAAATGAAGACTGACTTAAGTGACTGAGTCCTAAGAGAAATCAGATGTATCTAAATGAAATACTTTTGCCTCTATTATGTTCAAATTATTTCAGTATAGAGTTTAAGGAAAATCATTGGAGGAAAATCGTTAATTATCCATTGTTAGCTCTCTTTCCTATGGATATTTGTGATATTTGAATATTACACCAAATTTATGTATATATAATTCTAAAACCTAGCAGGCTGTAGACTGTCGAGCTCTCTGTTAACAGTACACTAAAGTGCAACTATGATATTTTGACTCTCTATGTTAAAATACCGTCATTATTACTGAGAAATATTTTGTGTTTTCATCCAAAGCTTCCCCAGCAGGGTTTCTGACATCATATATATATATAGATTTTTTTCCCTCCTGTTGTCAATGGAAACAGTGATTACATATCACAACAGAGCTTATATTTATCATTAGCTTAGTGACCCCTGCTGGGAGGCTTAAGATAATCATCCTTAAATTCAAAGTTGTAGTTTCAGCAAAATAGATGCTTAGATCTCAAACATGAGTTCTTCATAATCCAAGACAATTGACCTTACAGATCAATCACCATTCCTATCATTGAAAGCTGATCAGTCATTAGGAAGGAATAGCCCTTGTCACACAACTGAGACAGTGATCAATTCTAGAAGTGACACTTGGGATCAGCACATTCTTCCTGGTTGTCTGTCTGTTGCCTCACGTTGTTAGTTCTGTTTTAGTTATTTGCCAAGTGGCACTTCTTGATCTCTTTCCAATATGCCTTAAGAAAAAGAAATCAAAAGGCACAGATGATGTCGATTTCCATCAGAATCTTTTTTTCCATCACAATAGCATTATTCAGTATCATATGCCAACCTTCTTACCATCACATTTGCAGAACTAAACTCTTGAAAAGAGGGTAAACACCCCACAGAGCAGAAGCCTTATAGTATTATTTTCATGAATATTTAAAGAGCCAGATGCACTTTTGTTAAAGTATAAGCTTTTATTCACATAGATCCGTGCAAACTTTTCGATTCTCCCCATCTCCATCCCAGACCATGTTGTCATAACAAATCAGTTTAGCTAAACCAATATGAATAGTGCCCACCATCCTATGTTAGTCTCTGTGCAAAACAGGAAAATAGTAATACTTCAGTTATGTTTATGCTTCAGGATAACAAAGGATTAATACAAAATATTGATAATAGAAGGTCTTCGACTTGTTAAAACTGACCTAAGCATGTTTAATAATAAAATTTAAAATGAATATTTATTTCAAATAGTTCTATTAAAAGTGATATGTATGTGTATACGCTTTAATTTATAAGCTACTCACTATAAGATGTCAATAGGCAAAGTCTCAATTAACTGGAAACCAACTCTGAATCTTTCTACTAACTCTACAGTAAGTGGTTTTTCTCTGTGTACTCCAATTTTTATGGGAAATAGATACAGGAGGAGATATGGAACAAGACGATATAAGCACAAAATCATTTGATGCCTCTCCCTTTTTTCCTTATTTCCTTCTTCCCTTTCTTTCTCCCTTCCTTTCTTCTTTCCTTCCTTCCTTTATTCCTTCTTTCCCTTTTTACTTTTTTGCCCTAACTCTGAAGAAGATCTTAAATTCCATAACAATTCCACTTAATTTAGTGTATCCTGTGTCTACATACATTATAAAATCTTGCTACTTGGAGTGAGCAACGTGCAGAGATCCTTGTTTCCTCTGAGTGGATAATGTCTTTTATTTTTGAAATTCTTCTCTGTGTTGGAAGGGGGTAGTGATGTTTGTTGTATAATAAATGTCCCTCCCATTTTTAAACTAAACTCCATACTTTATTTGGATTCTACCAGTTTTTCATTAATATCTTCTCTCTGTTCAAAAATTGAATCTAGAATGCCACACTGCATTTAGTTGTCATGTCTCCCTAGTCTTCTCTGGTCAGTAATAGTTTCTCAGTCTTTTCTTGTTCTTCATGTCCTTGACAGTTTTGAGGAGTACTAGTCAGGGATTTTGTAGAATGCCCTGTAATTTGAAATTGCCTGATGTTTATTTCATGTTTGGACCAATGTTATGTTTTATGAGGAAGAATACCACAGAGATGAAGTGTCTTTCCTGTAACTTCACAACGGGAGGTGTATGAATCCATATGACTTGTCACTGGTGCTGTTACCCTTCAGCACTTGGATGAGGTAGTATTTGCCAAGTTTCTTCACTGTTAAGTTCCTAGTTTTCTCTTTCCATACTCTGTTCTTTGGAATAGAGTCACTAAGTCTAGCTCATTCTCAAAGGATGGAGGAGGTAGGGCCCATTTTGAAACATGGGATATACAACCTGATGAGATAGAAAGGAATGGATAAAAGCTATGGCTAGGTTTGGATCGCACTGCTAATCTGTCACTGAAGACTCAAGACATGGAAGCAGACACATTGTCCGCTTGAAAACAGGTAGATCAAAATGGGGCAAACCCTTCTACCTTAGGGTTGTTAATATTATTTGCAGCAGGTGGTGCCTCTACTAGGTGCTGGGAAGTAGTGGGTTCCAGGTTCCGCAGCTGAGGACTGAGCTCAGGTGCAATGGCTAGGCTGTCTGGGCATCTCTCTTCTGTGGTCTTTCGTGCTCAAGGAGGCTAAAATGGGCTCTTTCACTTTGCTACGACTGCTCTCCTCAGCGTACAAGCCTTGCTGTGTCACACTTGCTGATGTAACATTGGCCAAAGCAAGTCACATGACCAAGTCCAGCATCATTATAGGAGGCACCATACAAGAGACTGAATACCCAGAGGTGTGATTCACTAGGAAGGCTTCACTTCATAAACTACACATTTACACAGCAAATAACTAGCTAAGTTGAGAGTAGAACCCAAATCAATCCTCTCTCTGTACCCTCTCCACTGTAGCATGTTGAAACTGAGAAAAGTATTTGGTTCTTCTACTATTTACTAAAGAGGAAATCCAACTCATACGTTAGATTTTCAGCAACAAACATTGACACAGAATGAACTCCCTATTTAACCTTTTAGATAATTAGCAAATTCAGTGAACCATATTCTTTCCTGGACATTTTACTATTTTAAGGTATTGCAGAAATAAAAGAGGACTGCAATAGGAATCAATCAGCCTGAGTACCATATCCAGCATTGACTATGTAGGTGGGTAACCTTCAGCAAATGATTTACCCTTTCTTGGCCTTAGTTTAATTATCTGTAAAATGAAGATGTTCAATGGCCTTTAAAGATTATTCAAGTCTAGAAAGTCTTGTGATATATTCTTTATTTTTAATTCATATCTTTTCCTTCATCAACTCTTATTGTTTAGCAGAACAAACTAGATACATAAGTCGAGTTAGAGCCAAGAACAGAATGATTAGCAGAGGTAGTCTAGATTAGTGTCAACAGCAGGAGGCATTCATAGAGCAGAAATGGATTCAAATCCTGACTCTATCACCTTCAAACTTTGAGGTCCCAGGGTTAACCACTCTGAATTTGTAAATGGTAATAGTAATAGTTCCCTCACAGTTTTGAGAGGATTAAATTGTCAGATAAAGTACACAGTATGGCACACATCATATGGTAAGTGCTCAATAAATAGGGTCTACCACTATTTTTAGGATAACTACTTGATAGTAATAGTAAATCAGCACGTACTTTCTCCCAAAATATGTTAAATTATACGCTCTACTAATCAATATGTACATGTAAATGATTTATACCTAAAGTGTCTGACTTTTACCTGAGAAAGTTTTACAGATCAGACCTAGCTCCTAGGAGATAGATTTGTGGGGATTTTTCAGTCCATTTTATAGACGACTAAACTGAGGCTGAGTCTTTTCTATGATAAATCTTGGTTGTCTGGTGGGCATCCAGAGACAGAATCAAGTCAGACCCTATCGCAGCCATAGGCCTATCCCAAAACCACTGTTAGATCCAGTGGCAGGTTGGATCTTTCTTTTCTTTCTCTTGGGTTTGTTTTCTTTTAGGAGCTAGTAGAGTTTAATTCACACAGCTCAGGACGTCGAGCCTGACCTATTTTATTCACTGGATGATCTTTTCCTAAAGGTTGATATCCTTCTGCCTTGAATTAAAGTCATTTTTGGCATATAAATTTTATCTTCTTCACTAGATTGTACACGCCTTGAGGATAGAGGAAGCATTTGTGATGTCTTTGTTTTTCCCGAAGCACTTAATACAGAAATGTGAATATAATACTTCCTCTAATAGTTTTTTAATGTAGCCCAAGGATCTCTGAGAAACAGTGAAATTTAAAGCAAATAAATTCAGCCAATGTTCTGTGATAGGCATGACATAATGAACTTAATTTATGGGATGGGCTTTAATTCTTGTCTACTAACACTAAGGTTTTAAATTTCTGTCCTTGAATGAATTCTTTAATCACAAATATTGCCCATCCTTTCATCCAGGTAGCGTATATCACATCACTAGAGCTAATTCATTCAAGCTAAGACTATCTTTGCCCCATAATTATGGGAAAGTAAGTGTTCATGCATTAAATAGTAAGAAGAAAAGACTTTAATGCCTGTTCTGAGGCAAGAGTCTTCACAGGCCACAATAATAAAAATTACTGTAGCAGATGCTGCATTACATTATTCTGCCATCCCTGGTTCTGCCACGGCTCCTATTATTATTATTATTATTATTATTATTTTGGTTTAACTTATAAAAACATCCATCCTTCCTAATTCTGACAAAATGAACTCATATCTCACTGGTAAAGCAGGCGAAAATGCCTTTATTTGTCGATAAAACCGTTGGTAATGTATTGTAAGACTTGAGGGCAGGACGAAATGTCTATGACAGTTTGTCTCTCTCTCTCTCTCACACATTTGCTTTCTGACAAAATGGAAAAGAAAAAAATGCCTTCCTGAGGAAACTGCCTCCCTCTGTTGTTTTGATTTTCCACATGAAAGGATTCTATTTAAGCACAGAAGGGTCTAAGAAGGCTGGCTTCTCGTTGAGCAAGTATATTAATACTTTTCCTCCTACAACTTGTATCCTGATCAACTGCAATTATTTCAGTAGCCAGAATGCCCCAGGATTCTGAAAACAAATGAATCAAGTGCTTTTTAAAGTCAAGGTTAAGGCTAAATACAGAACAAACAAAAGGAAGGTATTTATTGAATGCATTACTTTCCCATGTAAGTGCGTATAAACTACACACAGGTATGAAGAGTAACAATAGTGGAAACACCGTATCACACCTTGAATGGAGCAAGTGCTCCTGATTATACCGATCAGCATTTGCCCTTTAGATTGACATCAGAAACTCTACCCTCCCTCCCCAAGCCCCCAACTTGCCCTGAGCTGCTGGAATCTGTGTGACAGGCAGGCAAGATTAACATTAAGAAACACACAAAAGGCAGAAAACAAATAGCACTGCTGCCATCTTATTGGATGGTGCCCTCCTGGGATGAACTATAATCATTTCTCCAGCTTAGAAATCAGCCTCGTGGTCTTCAGAGTAGTACTGAAGCTCCCAAGTCCAGGGGGTTTTGTCCCTGCTATTGTTTATAAGAGTTCATTCATTTTGCCATTAATTTTAATAGAGATATAAGGTTTGCTTTTTTGTCATTGGTTTTAAATTTTGGAGAAAGTAAAGCAGAACAATGAAAAAGAACAAACTCTGGCTCCTAAGATTTATTTGCAGGTCAGCAGTGTTAAATATCTTTCCACTCAATGTGTAAGAAGCTTAAAAAAACAAATTATTGTCCTTTTAAAAAAAATGTGCTCAAGCATTAATGTGAAAGGATGTTAGGAGAGAATCATTATCGTCTCTGTGTGTTTACAAAGAACACACATGAATATATACACACATAGTCAGAAAAGGGGTTCTTTAAGAATTCCATGCCACGAAAGATTTAATTAACCTTTTCACTAGGAAACCAATTCTGCTCACTGCCTTCATTATCCCTTCTTTCTGTTTCCACCCCATGGCTCTCACACTTTATTCCTTTGCTCTTCTTTTATTCCCCCTATCCTTTTGGCCCATTCTTTCATCAATGAATCTATTGTTAAGTCTGCCAGCTGGTGTTGGAATCACTTATTTCTCTCCATTTCCGACGGCAACAATCTTACTTCCAGACTTTAGTTTCTGCCATTACCTGCTTTACTGCATCCTCTATTCCTTCTCAATTTTTAATTGAAAAAGCTGTATTGACCCAAGTGTATAAGGTCAGTTGAAAAGTTTGACAGTCTACAGGAATCAAGCTTTGAAATATTATTTTTCCCACAAGGCATAGCAATTTGTCTTCAAGTAATTTTATTTATGGAAATAAAACCAATGGAAACCGCTACAAGAAACATTTATTGAATGGTGATATGAAAGAATTTATAATTATAATCATCTGAATTTTATTATTATATTTTTGTTTTGAGTTTTAGATGTTAGAATAGATTCAGGAACCTTAGGAAGTATGCCTTTCTGCAAGGACTGAGGAAGATATTTAAATCACATGCAAATCGGCATTACGTTTTTGACAGTGTGCTCATTCTCAAGCTAAGTTTTAGAAGTTATCTTTTTTATTGATGATTTACAGCTGTTTTCCCACTGCATTTCCTCCTATCCATTGTTCAAAGAAAGTGAGCGTGTGTATTTATATAGCCCCCATGCTTGTAATGCCTAGACATGTTGGTTGCTAAGTAACAGGATATTATGAGGGAAGCAGCGTCCATAGTATGTATCTGATCTAGCAGAAATGCAGATACCTCCCCAGGAGAGAAATTCTCTGCATTTCCTTGCATTTTTGCTGAACCAAACAGAATTATTATTGCATGACAAAGTACCACTTAGCCTTGTGGAACTTCCTGGCAGTTTCAGTTTAATCATTGCTGTAAAGAATCCATAAGTCTTGCTTGGTAATTTCTACAAGATTGTATGTTGGGTTTACTTCCCTGAATCAAAACTTTGTTGTCCAGGATCCTGTTCCCTTTGGCTCCTTCTAGGTCATTCAAGTTCATCTCGCCAGTGACTTGAACTGAGATGTTAGTTTCCGATGTCTTGCATTCTAATAGATTTTTTAAAAAAGTTTATATCTTGTATAAACAATACTGTAGCTGGAATATGAAGTCAAATAATCAGGAAAATTGTTCAGAATTCCACCAGTGTAAAAAATGGGGAAAAAACCCTACTCTTCAAAAACCTTAATTAAAATAAATGGATTATGTACAAGTATTAGGCATCATGAAAGGGTCAGGGGGTGTAGATTCATTCTTGAAACATTTCATGAATGCCCACTATGTGCTTGGCTACTGAGCACTGATGTTACAGAAAATGAGACAGCACCCTGGCCTCACAATGCATGTGGGGAGAGATATACACAGATAATTTCATAGTGGGAAACCTCGAAGTAGAGTATGAGTAGAGTGTTTTGGGAAGCCAGAGGAGGAAGCAACCAAGTAGGCCTGGGGGGATCAAGATGCTTAAAGATTCTTTGTCTTGAAGGATGAGGGGTTTCCCAGGGAGAGAAGGTGAGTGACCTTCCCTGGGCTTCCCAGTTGACTCTCACTCATCTATCAACACAAACCACTGTTACGTAGGGAAGCCGTCCCTGATTTCTCTTTCCAGATGGGATTCCTTCATCATATCTTCTCTCAGCTCCTCACTCCTTTCCTTCAGAGGTTTTATCTCAGTTTCTAGTTATATATTGAGCAATAGTAGCATTATTTAATACTTTAACGGAGATTACTACCTTTCTCTGTCGTTAGACTCTTAGCTCCATCAAGGAAGGGACATAACAGTTGTAGTCACATTATCCCCAGGAAACAACACAGTGCCTTGCACATAGTGAGACCTTAATGTCAAATGAATGAGTGAGTGGACTTGCAAATCATGTCTTTAGGTAGCTGCCTTCCCTGCTTTCATGGTATGGGTGGCTAAGCTCATACTCTATGTATTTGATATTCCTAAAAGGAAAAAAAAAATGTGCCTTAGTACACCACCCTTCCTAAATCTACCACCTACATTCTATCATAAGTCTAAATCTACCATATCTATTCTATAGCTTTAGCCTTTTGCCTAGTATTTCTATCTATCTATCTATCTCTCTCTCTATCTCTCTATCTCTCTATCTCTCTAACATGAGAGACACTACTTTAGATGAATTCTGTGGACAGTTAAAATATAGAAAAAATTACTGGTTAGTTCTTACATTGACCCAACAACAGTGCTACACTGCCTGAAATCCCCCTAGTCTATTAATAAATTACTATGGGGGCTGGGGGTGGGGATTGACATTTACTAAGTACTTACTTTATGTCAGACTTTATATTGTCCCCTCAATTTATACTATCATATTTAATTTCTACCACAACAATATGATTTAGATGTTCTGTTAGCCCCATTTGACAAAGAAGCATACTGAGGTCTAGACAAGTTAAATGGCATTTCCTAAACTCACAGTAAGCAAGTGGCAGGAATCAATGTCAACTCCAGGTCTCTTTGACCCTAAAGCTGCTTTCTTTCCATTATCTCCAGTCCTCTTCCCATCAGCCTTTACTATCTGAATCCTGAGAATTGATTTATATATGTCAACAATTTTCAGAATACAGATTCGCTAGTTCATTTCCATGCCATCAGGGAGTTAATGCGTCGATTGCAAACACAAACATATTTTGAGAATACCCGTCTATTTGATTGATACTAGTGAAATTTCTTATTCTCAATAGGGATAACATTTTGGCAAAATGTTTCAGAAGTGGAAAAATTCTTATTTGTTTATTTATTGGTTGTGGGAGAAACTTCTTTGTTGCCTCTTTGAAACAGCTGGACTTTCTGATCGGTCCCTTTTGTTAGCATATATTAAATATTAAGGAGTCACTGCTAATTCTGACTCCATTTGGGACTGTCACAGAGGGCTCCACAGTGAAAGCACCATTGGGTTGAACTGAAATCATCTTCTTTTCAATCTGCTTGTTAAGCAATGTGAGTAGCAGACAATGTGAGGAGACTGTGTTCCACTCAACAGAAAGTAGAGTTAAATGCCCTTTTTTTGTAGCTTCTAACAGGAAAATTTAACTTTCACAGCTTCTAAATAAGGTCCTTCTCCTTCTGAAAAAGTGCTATAATTATGGTCCTTTAAATATTTCAAACCTAATTTTGTCTCACTTAAGTCTAGGGGGTTAATAAATGTTTTAATATGGTTTATGCTGGAAGCTTTGAGACTCTGGTAACTTAATTTGCGCTAAAAGCACTTAACTTTGTGAAAGCCACACCAAACTTGCCATTACTAACTGCGCAAATAGAGTAATTTGCTAATAGGATTCCATTTGTGGCGGTTTATGGACTGCCTAACTTTACCCAATTTACTCACCAAAGCACTTCCAAATATGAGCCAGTCAATGTGAAACCCTGAGTAGATTTTAATTCAATAGAAGGACACATTACGCATTTAGATATAAATAAATAGGAACATCATATCAAAGTGATGTTCACTTTACAGACCAGCTACTGCTGCCACAAGAGTGAGCAGAGCAACAACAACAACAAAAATCCTGCTGTGATGAAACATATAATCTAGTGGGCGAAACAAGGATCAATTAAAGGATTTGGAGGCAAATGCATTCCAGGCTTAAGAATAAGACAATGGGATAGGAGGAATCTTGCTATATTCAAGGAACATGAAGAAGGGCAGTGGGCCGGGAGAACCAAGAGCAAGAGGGAATGCTGTAAGAGTTGAGGCTGGAAAGGTAAGTAGGAGCTACATCATGCAGGGGAGTGCAGGCAATTGCTTTGTTCTGAATATTTGTGTCCCCCCAAAATTCATATGTTGAAACTCTAATGCTCAATATAATGATATTAAGAGGTGAAGTCTTTGGGAGGTGCTTACATCATGGGGGTTGAGCCCTCATTAATGGGATTAGTGCTTTTATAGAGAGACCCCTCAGAGCTCCATAGGCCCTTTCCACCATGTGAGAAGACAGTGAGAAGTCAGCAGTCTACAACCTAGAAGAGAGTCCTCACCAGAACTCGACTGTGTTGGCACTCTGAGCTCAGATTTCCAGCCTCCTGGACTGTAGGAAACAAATTTCTGTTGTTTATAAGCCACCCAATCTGTTGTATTTTGTTATAGCAACCTGAATGGACTAAGACAGAATTTATGCATTTATTTTTTCAATAAACACAAAGCATCTGCTATGAGGTGCTATTCTGGGGATTTGCAAGGAAACAAAACTGATGAATTCCTGAGAAGACAGATGAATTCCTGAGAAGACAGATAATTAACAATTAAACTTGTAAATATAGACTATGTCAGGTGGTAAGTGCTAGGAAGACATCTATAACAGGTGAGGGGGATAGAGAGTGACTGGATAGAAGAGGTACTAGTTTATAGAGAACAGTTGGGAGGATAAGGTGGCCTTTGAGTAGAGATCTAAGGAAAGTAGGCCATATTAAGGGTTTTGATCTTTCTTCCTAAGAGCAAGTGCTAAATCATTGAAGGGTTTTAAGTATAGAGGTGGCATGCTCAGACACCGTTCTGAAAGGAGCAACCTCACTGTAGGGCACAAAATAGATGAGACTCGGAAAGAGTAGACGCAGGTGACCAGTGAGGGAATTATTGCAGTTTCCTAGAAGGAGATGATAGTGGTGCAGACTATGTAGGTTTAGGGGACGTGGCTGAATGTGGATAAATTTCATCATTGGAGCTGGCTCTTAATTCCATGTAGTTCTAAGTGACAAGGCTATTTTTGAAACGAGTGCTGAACTAGGAGTAAGAAGAAGTAATTTTAAATTTTCATCTGTTTCACCTTGAGCTACGTTTCTGTTTTATACCTTCTCTGTAAAAGGAGGTAATGTTGCCTGGATTTTCTCCTCTTAAGTTTTGTAAAGAACAGATATGTAAGAAAGACTTAAAATATGTAAAGTGCCACATCATATAAGGAGTAAGCAGTTGTTGTTATTCTACAGTGGATAGATTGAACACTATAAATACTGTTTTTCGAGACTAGAGAATATACAGCTTTTTATTCTTCTGAGTTTCCAGAGTGAACACAGAGGTGACATAAAGAAACCCACCATATAAATTATTTGCATTGCAATTTAGATAGTAGATGCAAAAACTTAATATTAATTGACATAGTAATTGAACTTAACTGACAACATATCTACATTGCAACAATTTCTAAACCATGGCCTATGTCCAAATCTATGTTTAGATATGGAGCTAAGACTTCATATGCATTTCCAGATCTCAGGTTGCTGAGCCTGTCCATGACCGTCCAAAAGCTCCCTTTTGAGAGTCTCAAAAACACCTCTGTGACAAGAAGGGGAGGAAGGTGCATCTCCAGCTGTCAAAGCCACTCTACTTTAAGATCCCAGTAGCATCCTTTTGCAGAATCCATGGTTCAGAACATCTCCTTACTCTGAGTCAGGAACAAGCAAGAGTCTTTGTCTTACGTATATTTACGGTTGGAAAATTCACACAGCCCCTGGGGGATGAAACAACCAATGGAGTTCTTGTATACAGATTATGTAAATGTATTTGAATAAAATTAGACCGCTATCCTATCTTAGATGTTAGGAATCTCTAATTTCCAACTTGATATGAAACATTTATAGTTCTCGTCTATACAATGTTGTTTTGCTTCTAACCGGGGTTGTGTTGTGTTGTGTTCTGTTGTGTTGATTTTTAAAGACTCTCAAAAAACCAAAGAAACACTTCATTTATTTGCTTTGTCAAAAGATGTTCTTCTAATTCACTCGGCCCATTTTTGAAAATAAACATTTTGGACAGATTGGTTTATTAGCTTTGCGATGAGGTTATATTCCGTGGATATCTGACCTTTGTTAATCATTGTGTGGCCAAATGAAATAAAGCGCAGGCATTGAAGCGGTGAATAAGATTTGGGGTTAGTGAGTTTAATGGAATCACAACCAGTAATTTTTAAAATGTGACTGAATTCTTCCCACAATTAAAATCTTTCATTATGCTACTTCAAAGCTAATTTCTTTCTTGTTTTTCTGAATAGTTGCTTCCATTAATCTCATTCTAGGTAATGATGGTAATGATACAATTATATGTAATCATTGCCTGAATTTAATATGCAGCACGTCAGTCCCTTTGTGTGGTGATTGTACGGCTCTCTACAGTCTTTTTGGATTTGGAAAGTTTCCATCATGTCAAGCCAAGATCAGATTCAGAAGTCTGACATTTTGCATAACATCAGTCAAGATGGGTATTCCAACTGTCCCTTGTAGTGATGGGGCAAACTCCTCTATCTGACTGGTGCCAATTGAAGCTAAGGGTGAAGGCAGGAGGCAAGCTAAGCAGGGCTTGCTGTTTACATAGTTACCAAAGCACTTAAAATATTCAGGAAAAAAAATTAAGAACAAGAACTTTGAAGAAGTTCTTCAAGTGTGCAGGTGGCTAATCTGGTTAAACTACTAATGACACAAATCATAATCTAAGTGAATTTATTATGTTTTGTGCAGAGTGAATATTTATTTCAAAAATTTTTAATCTATTTTCCTAACATTTACAGCTGATGTTACTACCAGTTATCAATCAGCGTTAACCTGTTCCTTGGAGTACCGACAGATAGATGTGTGCTTCTGATTCTTTTTTTTTAATGCTATGTAGATGCAATTTTGCTTATGTTCTGAAGACATTTTGTTCCAACACTTACTTATTCAATTTAGATCAATTAAGACAATACTGTTTGTATGTTCTGACACAATGGAATGGAGCAGGTCCATATCATCTAAGAAGGAAATAAAGAAATATACAGGCAGCTGTAAAATACTACAGGAAAGAGGAGAAACAGATTATCCCATGGTTAAATTTTTTACCTTGCCTTTCTTTTTCTTCTCTCTTGCTCTCAGGATAAATATCAGGACTTTCTTGACCTCCAGTGAATATTTGCAATTCATAATTTTACCCTGATTTATGAATTTAATTTACCGATAATTCTTTAAGGGACAGTGTCGATACAAGTGTGGTACGGGTTACAGGGGGTGAGATGACAGTCACTTTAACCCCCAATCTGAAATGAGCCTCTTCATCCCCTTTAGTCACTCTAAATAGATCTTTTCTCTAGTTCTGAAACAAAACTTTTGCTCTGTTGATATCAGCTAGCTAATTAATATCTATTTGTTTTAAAGGTATATCAGATTTCCAAAATCGAAAACACTTGATTTTCCCTCTCAACTATAATGATCCTGACTCTGACTCACACCTGTAAACAGACACCACTCTCTGCTAGTGGTTCAAATAAACAAACAATTAGAACTCACCTGCTTCCTTTCTTTTTCTCAATCTCCCCATCCCAGCCATTGGCAAGACCTAGAAGCTCAACATCCACCACAAACTACACCTGTTCCCACCTCTAATCTCTGTCACCACATTCTCCACACCATAGACATCTCTCCCCTGGACCACTAAAGTATCCCGTAATTGGCATCTTTGACTCCATCTGTCCCTTATAATCTATTCACACTAATCTTTAAAACATAGTTTATATTGTGCCTTTACCTGCTGTAAGCTTGGAAAAAACCCAAACACCTTCAGCTGTCTTTTAAAGTTCAAGATATTCTACCCCATCTTACTCCTCTAGCCCATCCTGTTCGACTCTCCCCATTATTTACTATTGTCCAGCCACAGCATCCTTTTTTGGAAATCCTTTTCTGAACATCTCAAAGTTGTTTTTGCCTAGGACCTTTCACTGTCTGTTCCCTCTGTGGGCTTTATCCTAGATCCTCAGAGAGAAGCCTGATCCCAAGTCACCTTCTATCATACCACCTTATGTTAATTTTCTGCCTTCTTTGATATGTTTCATATTGTTTGATTGATTTATGTATTGTCTTTCTTTTTCCACTAGAATGTAAGGCCCTTGAAAACAGGGACCTGATCTCTCATGTTTATTGCTTATGACCAGTCTATAGTGATATGCCTGGCACACAGAATGAACCCAATAATTGCAGAATAAATGGATGGACAAATGAAGCACTAGGCTCTTAGGGGAAAAGTTAATGCTGCATGTATTGGATGATGTAAGTTGGAGAAATAGTAGACCAAAATGAAACTTCCTCTCCAAGGGAATCATTAGCCTAGTCTGAAAGAGAAGACAGGAAACTACTGGAATAATAGTGTTTGCCTTATCTACTTGCCCACTGCCTCCCTCTCTTCTTTTCTCTATCCTTCATTTCTTAAATATTTGTTGTTCAGGCACTATTTTCAAATCATGATTAAGTAAGGTGGAATAAATTCCAGGGTAAATTGGAGAAGGTCCCTGCACTCACTCTTGCAAAGCCCTCCTCCTTCCATGGAAAGATAAGAGATGTGCATCCATAGCTGCTAAAACCACAGAATAACTCATTATAATAGAAAGCTGCTGATATGGGAGTGGACACAATCCAAACCTTCTCCTTAAGGGCTGACTGAGAGTGCCCGTATCAGCAACAACACTGGAGAAAATCCTGCCTTAATCTGAAGGGAGATAAGTCAGTCCCCTGTGACCCACACCCAGGATGTCTTTGCTCTCAGCACTGTCAATATCCTGCAATTTAGCTACTCCTCACATCTTAGGAATTTTATTCCTGAGACTTCCTCTGGCCTCTTACACTTCCTTCGGAACAGGATGACATTCGGTGCTAATCTCTTTATTTCCTTTATTCCTAATGGTCAGGCTGCACTCATTCCTGTTAGATTTTTCATCCAACTGCCTACATCTATCTCATTGTGGTGAAACATAACAGAATTTTCACGTAACTTCCAGAATCTCTTCTACACTGGCTTCTGTTCCAATAGTATTCTACACTGCTACTTATACTGCTTACAACACATCAAGTCTGAGCTTTAAAAAGATTTTTCTATTTTAGGGTACTGCTCAGTTCTTTTTTTATGAAGGAAATAAAATCGTAGCTGACTGTGTTTGGATATTCCAGGTGAGATATTGTGAGATGATAGAAAAAACATATATATAAAATACATGTTAAAAAAATATATATATAATGAGATAATATAAAAAATGTAAATATTTATGTATATATATTTATAGGTCTCTGCCTCTGGTTTGTGGCATAGACCTCCTAAATCCCTTGGAATTTCCTGGGGGACAGGAGCATCTTTCGTTTTAATGAGGTCACTCTTGGTGGGCTCCAATGAGGGCTGATCCCAGAAAGACCAAGCCATGATTAGAAGCTTGGAATTTTCAGCCCCACCCTCATTCTCCAGAGAGGGGAGAGGGGCTGGAAATGGAGTTAATGATCAATCATGCCCGCATGATGAAGCCTCCATAAAAATTTCAAAATTATAGGGTTCAGAGAGCTTCCAGAGCTGGTAAACACATGGAGATGCTGGGAGAGTGGCACACTCAGAGAGAGCATGGAACTCTGTGCCCCTTTCCATGTTCCTTGCTCTATGCACCTCTTCCATCTAGATGTCCCTGAGTTATATCATTTTATAATAAACTGGTAATCTAGTAAGTAAGTTGTTTCCCTGAGTTCTATGAGCCACTCTAGCAAATTAATTGAGCCTGAGGAGGGGGTCATGGGAACCTCTGGTTTATAGCACATCAGTCAGAGCACAGGTGACCTGGACTTGTGATTAGACTCTCTGAAGTGGGAGAAGGGGCAGTATTGTGGGACTGAGCCCTTAACCTGTAGGATCTGATGCTCTGTCCAGGTAGATAGCATCAAAATTGAGTTAAACTCTAGGACACCCAGCTGGTATCATAGAGAATTGATGGTGTGGAAAAAACCTCCCCACTCTGGTGACCAGAAATGTCAGAAGTGAAGTGTTCTGTGTGAGAAGTAAAGATACATAGGAGGAGAGAGTTTTCCCAAACAGATGTTCAGGGTGGAGGTAGTGTTATCTCTACTTTGTCAGCTCATATTTCCAAAAACCAGTGTCAAAACCCAGAAACACCTAATTAAGATCCCAGAGGAGAATCCATAAGATCTAGAGCCCCACTAGGTCAGCAAATTATTGCCACAGAGCAACTTTTCCTATTTCCTGTAAACTGTGCAAGAGTTTCTAGAGTAGAACAAAGAAGCTCAGCGTGATCTTCTTCGCACATCATTCTAAGAATGTCATGAGTCTGTCTGAGGTGGATTTAGGAAGACTGAAGATAAATCAACCACCATTCAAGGCTGAGGTCCTAGCACTAATCGTCCTCACTGAGAACTTTCCTTGATCATATTTTTGCCAATCTTCCAGTTCTTCTGTATAATTTCCCACTGAGAACATGAGAATTTGGGATAATCTGTGGAATCTGACTCGATGACATTCTTTGTATATCCAGAACATGGGACATCATGCCCCTCTGTGTAATTTTCTTCCAAAATTCTTTTCAGTGGTGGTTTTACTCATCAGCTTGACCATCATAGTTTTTCACTCTTCTTAGCCATAGACTGTAATTAATCTAGATTGGGACCCTTGTCTCTTTACCCTCAACCCAGCAACTTTTGCTCTTTAAATGAATCTACTGCTCAAACCTGTTCTAAAAATTGATTCTAAAAATGACTTCAATTTAGTCAGTTTTGCTCAAGCAATATGGAAATAGCTTGAATTTCTCTTTCAGGATATTAGCTAAATATTATTAAAGAATGTGGATATGTTTTTGAATAAATTTAGGTAACATATGTACATACAAGTTAGGAATGTATCTTAAGACTATTCTCAATACTATGGACCATTAAAACAAATAAAAAACAAAACGAAACAACATAGTTCTAAAATTCAAAGCCAAATATTGTTCATTAAGTGTTTCATGGGAATTGTCAGTGACACCTAGAATCTAAATGGCTTTAAAAATCAAATGTCTACCGGCATTATGAATGGGATGCAGAGGTCCAGTGTTGAAAAATGCGGCTTTTCAAGCGAACACCAGCAATGCAGAATAACAATGGATCATTGCACTCAAAGAAAAATGGCAAACAAAAAATCCAGAAAACAATGCTTTTATTTTCTTGACTCTTCGACTATTCCTTTTTCTCAGTTTTTCTTCTTTGTAAGTGTGTTTGACTCAAGGTTGTGTCATGATCTGCTGAAATCTGAAGAAGCCATGGGTCTAAATTGCCCACCATTTCCTTGAATGCACTGTCAGATGTGGCCATCCATGGGACCTTTGTTCAATAAACAAGTTTTTGAAAATGTTCAGTGATTTGTTTATTTATCTTGGTATATTGGATGATTAACAATAAATATTTCCCTTAGGTCCAATATAGTTCCAATATTTCTTAAAGAAATATTTACTGAAAAGAGTAGAAGTGGTATAAGTACAGCTGTTGCCTGCTCGGCCCTGGGCCAGGTGACTTAGGAACATCATTGCAATCCTCCCAATTGCTCTGGAAAGCAAATAGTAATATCCTCATTGTATAGATGAGAAAATGGAAGCTTAGAGTGATTGCAATTTGCTAGAGGGTAATGTTAGAATTTGACTTACCTAGGTCTGTGTGACTCTAAAGCCAAAATCTTTTCCAAGACCAACCTTAGGCTGTTTCAGTCATTCTATCTAAAGAATGCTGCAAATAATAGTAGCTCTTTTGTATAGTTATTAAAAAATAAGGAATATTTAACATTCCCATTGCTAAGCTTCTACACTAAGCAAGAGTAACTTATTAATCTCTCCAATAAATCCTAAGTACAGAAAAGATTAAGGCTCTGTGCATTTATTTTGATTAAAATAATTTATGTAAATTTTAATTCAAATTAGGCTCAGCCTTAGGCACCTAGAATATTAATTCAGAAACTAGTCTCATCAGTCCAGATTCAAATGCACAGCCAAGGACACTGAAACAAACACTTTATCTTTATTAGCCATCAATTGGCGAGCATTTATCGAGTACCTTTTAAGCATTGGGGAGGAACCTGACCCTCAAAGAAATTGCCATCTGGTGAGGCAAGGTGACTAAATCACTTGAAGCAATTTGAAAAATAAGCAAGATAGTTCATAAATAAGTGTTAATTTGCTATAGAAATTCAAGGAAACAGAAGGTTACTGAAAACACCGGGATTCACTGAAAATTTCATGGAAGACATTCTATTTGTGGTAGCCTTCAAAAAATGTGGAAATGCTTTGGATAAATAGAGAAACAGGAAGGAAGTCATACAGAATAGCGAGTACAAAGATTTGGATTGTGAAGTAGGGAAGGCGGGTGGATAAATTGATGTATCAGATTCCAGAGAATGCTTGTAGTGTGTGTTGTTTGTCTGTTCTGCTGTAAACCGAGTAAGGCTAGGGACCTGGGCCTCTTCCTCACCTCATGTCTCAAGCACAGTAGCTGGCATGTCATAGGGACTTAAAAAATACAGTGCATCTCTTCACTATGAGAGGAAGGCAGAGAGTCTGAATTTGGTGTAGTAGGAAAATATAAACTATAAAATATAGAAACAAATAGTTTGGGAGCTGTCTTGGTGGTATAGTGGTTAAGTTTGCATGCTCTGCTTCAGTGGCCTGGGGTTCACGGGTTTGGATCTCAGGCACAGACCAATACACTATTTATCAAGCCATGCTGTGGTGGTGTCCCACATACGAAACAGAGGAAAGTTCGCATAAGTGTTAGCTCAGGGGGGCACCTTCCTCACCAAAAACAAAAACCAAAAAAAAAAATACCTATCTGATTTCAGTTGGTACATACTTACTCATTTTATTCGTATCACATTGATAAAAATATTCTGTTAATTTGGGGTAAAAGTTCATTCAGTCACTTATGTATACATGATAGTAGAGTTGAGGATACAGTGACTGGATAGTTTATTTTGCTTCAGACTTTATTGTATGCCATTGTTTCTGAATCAGGTTAATTATTGGTTTTCATTCACACTCCTGAGCACACTTCTACAAAAGTGAAGTCAAGTCTATGTTGACTGGAAGAAGATAAAAAGCCCTGAGTGGAAAGTAAATTAAAGATAAATGTGACATATCTATTCAGTCAGTCAGCCATTGTGGTAGCCAGTCTCTAAGATGGCCCCCAATGATCCCTGCCTGCTGGTGTTCACACCCTTGTGTAATTCTTTTCTGTTGAGTATGAGCTAGATTTTATAGCTGACTCCTAATGAATAGAATAAAGCAGAAATGATAGTATGTGACTTGGAGATTAGGTCATAAAAATCATTACGGTCTCTCTTTTTTAATCTCTGGATTGACTCTGTGGGACTCCAACTACCATGTTGTGAGCTGTCCTACGGAGAGGCTCATATGGCTGTCAGGGAACTGAGGCTTCCTGCCAATAAGCATGTGAGTGAGCCTGGAAAAAGATCTTCTAGCCCAGTCAAGCCTTTGGATGACTGGAGGCCCAACTGACACCTTCACTGTAGCCTCCTGAGCCAGAAATACTGGGCTAAGTCATGATCAGGTTCCTGACGCTCATAGACTATGTGAGACAATAAATGTTTGCCACTTCAAGTGGGTCAATATATCTGAGAACACTAAGTGAAAGGCATTGAAGGCTGTGGGGATATAAAGATAAAACTTGGTTCCTGCCCTTAAGCACTTAACAGTTGAGCGCAGAAAAAAACACTTATGTAGCAACACCTACCATATGAAGCAGCAGGAAGAGGATTGAGAGAGCAGTAAAGTCTTCATGGCAGAGGTGACATTTGAGTTGGGTTTTGAAGAATGAGCGTACTTTACACATATGAAAACGTTGAAGATATCTTGCATAAACTGTTGTATTTTGCAATGAGATTGACAAAATTGCAGAAATGGAGCAGTTGCAAAATCAAATTAATAATAATAATTATAAGAACAATACCAAAGTACATTTCTCTTTATTTTAACAGTATTTCCACGTGTAATAATTCATTTGATACCCACAAGAACCAAGTGCGATGGGAAGAGTTGTCATTATTGTACCCATTTTATCAGTAGGGAAGCTAAGGCTCTAAGAGACTCAGTGTTATGTCCCAAGTAACACAGGTAGTAAGTGGCAGGGATAAAGCTTGGGTATTTTGAAAACAAATACAACATATAAATCAATGTATACAATGAAATAACTTCAATTAATAAAGAACAGTGCTAGAAAGAACCAGAGGGAAGTGATACCATTTCTATAGAAGTTTTGAAAAAAAGAGATGTCTTGTGTGAATGGTGCATTAGTCAGAAATACTGGCCGTCATCTCCCAAGAGGCTTCTCAGGGAGGTGAGTTTGCTAGTGTCAGAAATTAGAGGTTCAGTTTTGTAAGCTCTCAAACCTAACTTACCTAGCACACAAGCAGGTTTATCTCTCAAGGGAATATTTGTATTAGCAAAGGGCACAGACAGATTTATTAATGTGTAATGAGAAAGTCATTACCAGGCACCTTAGAATATTCTGTTGGCATAGCTAGCACTGTTATTCCCTGTAGGCAGCCGTTCAAGGGAAGCCCCATTATAAGAAAAAGGTTGATGATGCCCGTAGACTCAGGATAAAGAGAGCTGACGAACTTAAGAGGTGTTCCTTGGCTTGGAGTGGGGGTGGCAAGATTGAGACACTCTTTCCTATTTTTAGAGATCACCTTGCCAGGAAATCCTGGTCATGATTCACTCACCTCCCCAGAGAAATTTACTTCTATAACTCTCTGTACCAGTTTCCTAGGGCTGGTCTAACACAGCACCAATAATGAGTGGTTTAAAAAAGAGAGATGTATTGTCTTACAATTCTGGAAGTTAGAAATATGAAATAAAGGTGTCAGCAAGGCCATGCTCCCACTGAAGGCTCTAGGGAAGAATCCTTTCTTGCTTCTTTTCGATTCTGGTGCCTCCCAGTAATCTTTGGCATTCCTTGGTTTGTGGCTGCATCATTCCAATCTCTGACTGCATGGTCACAGAACCTTCTTCCTTCTGTGTGTTTCTTCTCTTCTTTGTATAAGGACACCAGGCATTGGATTCAGGGCCCACCCTAATCCAGTATGACCCCATCATAATTCGATTATATCCTCGAAGACCTCATTTCCAAATAAGTTTACATTCACAGGTACCAGAGATTAGAGGATTTAAACAAATCCTTAATCCATGACGCCTTTTTTCCTCTTGCTTCCACTATTGGCCCACCTCACTCCCACCCTATCCAGGATAGACTCTTTCTGCACTCAAGTGTTATTTTGGCCTGAGAGACTTTCTACCTTGTTAAGGTGTTTTTCCTTATAACTCACCTCAACTTTTATGTCTGTTACTTTAGAGAGAAGAAGAGTAGGATGGATTGGAACATTCTGCCCTAAGTAACTTGGTTTTTATTTATTTTTTATTCCAAATGCCAAATCTTTCCTGTGTTCTTAAACCCACAGATTAAAAATCCCTGAAATTGCTGCTGTATCAAGACTCCACTGTTAGTGATGGGAGCTTGTGGGGATGGGTAACAGTATGGGAAGCAATGCCAGTGCCAAGGGGGAGCTTGAGAGGAGGCCTTCAGCCCTTCCTTCAAGCCATCCAAACAAAAAACAATAACAATATTCTTTCACAGGGTCATGCCATTTTAGTTTTCAATCATATGTCAAATGTGAGCAAGAGCATCTTTACCACATATTTTATTTTTTCTGTACAATAGAAGTTGCTGCAAATAAAACTTCAAGGGAAGCTCCCTAGCTTCGCATTCTAACCAGAATGGTGCCTCCTAAACCCCTGCCTTAGGGAAGATCTAGAACGCCTTCTGTTGCTAAATAGCTGCATTCTGAGCTGATTTCCAGCTCACAATTTAGAGGCCATTTTCACTTACCCATTTCTAAATTCGCAGTGGGAGAGTGCCTGTAGTTATACCAGAGCATTTTCAGGTGAAGAAATCAGATTTTAGCAAGCGTAAAATAATAAAATTATAAAATCAGAGGCCAAAAATGATAAGTATGTTTTTAGAAAAAACAATTGTTAGGTAGAAATGCACAAAATGCACCCTTTTTGAAAGAGCCTGTCTGGCCTAGAAGCCAGAACACTTCGGCACTCCTGTTGGTTGTGACCTTATGTAAGCGGCTTGTCCTCTCTCTTGCCAATCTTCCTTTCTGTACAAAGTCTCTATATTCCTTTGCTAGGGCTGGTGTAACAAAGTACCACAGACTAGGGACTCAGATAACAGACTTATTTTATCACAATTGTGGAGACCGTAAGTCCTAGATCAAGGTGTCGGTAAGGTTAGTTTCTTCTGAGGCCTATCCTTGGATTATAAATATCAGTCTTCTTCTTGTGTCTTCAGATGGTCTTTCTTGTGTGTGTGTCTGTGTCCTGATTCCCTCTTCTTGTAAGGACACCAGTCGTATTGGACTAGAGTTCACCCTAATGATCTCATTTTAACTTAAGTACCTCTTTAAAAACCCTATCTCCAAATACAGTCACGTTAAGGTACTGGGGGCTAGGACTTCAACATATGATTTTGGGGGGGGAACTATTCAGATTTTAACAGCAGGGTATCAATCAGGATGGATGGTGTGTGGTGAGGGTCAGATTTCTTACTATTACAGAGAGAAGTTGCAGAGAAGCAAGGAGGTAAGGCCTGAAAAAGCCCTGTGGTATTCTATTAGCATCAGAGATGTCAGTATGAACTTTTGAATAGTTTCACATAGATAAAGATAGATTCAGAAATAATTATATACATGTGTGTGTACGTGAGTCATTGTACATAAATTTATGTCCTAGCTCTGCCCATTGGGAATGACTAAAAGCAATGACATACCAGCATCAGCAAGCACACCCAGCACCTTGATCTTGCTTTCTAAATACCATTGTCTAATAAAAGGAACCAGAGCTCCTTGGAGAAATACCTGATTTTCAGGCTGATGCAGGGAAAGTGCAGGATCTACTAGAGCCTGGAGCATCTGGTAGTGCCAGAAAGCAAGGAAGTGCTCACAAAATAAACTGATGTCAAAGGGACACTGGAGACAACATGAAAGAGCTCCCAACTGCCAGAGCTAGAACAATTTCAAAATAAGTAGTGCGGTATTGGATTACCACCTCAATTAGATAAGCAACCCAAAGTATAAAATAAACTATGTACAAGTTCATACTGATATAAATAAACAATTAAATAAATTAAAAAATGGCAGAGAAGGCACACATCTTTCTGATAGAAGGATTCCAAATAGTATAAGTGTGGGCTGGACTTAGTCACCTTCACCCAAACAATAGAGTATGGAAAAGGGAAAGTTAGTAACCTCACAGGGAAAAACCTGGCAGCCATTGGATTAAGTGAGTGATCAAGGCTAACATCACCAGTAATAGGTCCTGTTAACAGCATGTATCCCTGAGATGATGTGGTGAACAGGGAAATTAACCTCTGTGGTTTTCTTCCCCAAACCCACATCCCCAGTCTAATTATGAGAAGAATGTCGGACAAGCCCAAATGGAGGGACACGATACAAAATACCTGAACAGTAAGTACTTCTCAAACCTGTCGAGGACGTGAAAAAGAAAGCCTGAGAAACTATCACAGACCAATGGAGACTAAGGAGGCATGACGACTAAATGCAATGCGGGATCCTGGATTGGGTCCTGAAGTAGAAAAAAGACATTCGTGTAAAAGCTGTTGAAATCCAAACTAAATCTGGAATTTACTAGTGGGGAAAAAAAAGCGAAAGGAAAGAATTGGATCAGATGTCTCAGCCCCTTCTCACTATAGGATTACTTATGTTCTAGAAGCGAGGTTAACTGGGGACGTGTCTTAGAGGAGGTGTTGAAATTAAGAGCTTAGTGCTATTTTTTCTATTTCTAAAATGACTCTTTCTACATATTTTCTTTCCATTCTTAAAAAGAAAGGGAGTTGCAGAAGGCTTTGCTGCAGAGAGAGGACTCTCGATACCAGGTGGCCACACAGAACGAGAATGGTGGGAGGCAGAGCTGAGTAAAGGATGGTGCTCAGCAGTGGCTCTCAGGGGAACCACATTCTAGTCCTGACTGCCTATAGGCATGTGACCTTGGACAAGTCACACATCTATGCCTCAATTTCTTTGCCTGTAAACTTAAGAATTAGATTAGTAAATATCTAAATTTCCAAATGTAACGTTATATAATTCTACTAGCTCTCTGTATGTACAAGTGACAGAAGTCTGAGGAATAATGTAATTTCTGGGACAGGTGAATGATGCTCTTTCTCACGCCACAGTGACACCTGCTGGGGGAATCAAAGGTTCTCCCCTTGGGTTGGGTACCTTGGAAAATCAGATCTTGTGTGAGAGAAAACCGTGTAGACTGGTTTGGACATCTGCTGCAAACTTGGATAAAGCAGGTTGAGAGGAATGACTTTTGCTGATCTCTTTCTTGCCTCCCCTTCTTCTTCCAGGCATTACCCATCATAGTTCTGACACTGCCCAAAATTAACTATGACATCCTAAGCAAATTACTTAACCTCTATGAGCCTCTATTTCTTCAGTTATAAAGTGGGGATTAGAAATAACTACTTTGCATTGCTTTATGAGAAGGCATTGAGCAAATTCCATTCCAAGCTTGCAATTTGTATGTAATTCTTTATTTAGATGGATAATGTTTGGACTTTTCTGGCCTCCTGATACTCATCAAGTGTTAAACGACAGCAGTCTGTTCATGTCAGATGGTAGGGAGGGCCAAGGAGCAGAATCTCGGCTGCTCATGTCTTTGAAAAAAATATGAATTATATCAAGAAGGTAGATTTAATTTTTCCTAATATTAACTTAAAAGATTTGGGGAGGTAGTTTTAAAGTAGTAGTTTGCTGCATATGATTTATGGCATTTTCATAAATCAGCAATGTGAAAGTCACTGGCAGTTTTTCTCCTGGGGGACCTGAGTGGCAGGGGAGAAACACAGTTGTAGGGACAGCCAGCATTCGATGGGAGCATGTTCAACCTGTGTGGATTTGTGTTAAATGGGTTTTCAAAACAGGTTCTTCTCCAGTAGAGGCTTTAGGTTGAGACGTGTTCCTATTTTCTTGCAAGGTAGATTTTCAATGATAAGCTGCTCAATTCTTTGCTCTGTGCATCTACCCTCCTCACTGTGGCCATGGACAGGGAGGGAGCAGCTGTAAGGTGCCCCTGGGCCTGGGCTTCTGGCAGAACAACTGATCCCAGGAAAGCTCTGGCCCTGTTTACATATTTTGCAAAGGGATTTAAAATGGGATTATTTTCCCCAAACTCAGGAGTCAGAAAGCATTCCCTAGAAACACTTAACTGAATATGCATCTCCATATAATATTAGGTTTTGCATACTGTATTTTAATAGTTTGAAGTTCTTTTATTTACTTTTTCTTGTGATACTTGCCAGATCATTTGATCCTCACCAGGCATTATTATTGTGCTCTTACACGGGAGGAAATTGAGGCACAGAGAGTTTAGTTTGCCCAACTTAGCGACAGAGACAAGAACCCTCCAGGGTCCTTCAGTCCCTAGGTAGATAACTCATCCTGTACCTCTGGAGTGACCGCATCATTTTCAGAAAGGAAATGGGAAACCATTATTACTGGCATAGTCATATAACTATGGTGGCTCATATAGTAACCTTCCTGGCTGTGTGTGTGTGTGTGTGTATGTGTGTGTATCTTTGTATCTGCGGCCTTTTACTCAGAAATTTTCATACCTAAGTTCATAAGTTGGCATTTAAATGTTCTTGATGGTAAGGATCTTAAAATATATATATATATATTTCTAAGAAGAAATATTCTGAGTTTACCAAATATTTATACTAAGGTCAAAGTACCATGGACTAGAGTAATCAAGAACCTCCATTCTATCTACAGAATAAAACCTAAACTCCTTGGACTTCCAATACTCTTCTTGAGCTGGTACAAACCGTCTTTCTAATGTTACCTTACTTATCATATCCCCTATGCCTAAGAAGTAACTCTCAAACCTGACCGTGCAGCAGATTCGTGGCCCAACCCCACAGTTATAGAATTAGAAACCTACAGAATTTAAATTTTTAACCAGCTCCCTAACTATTTCTGATGCAGTACACCCGTGAGTCGACACTGCTGACCCTGCCAGTCCATGTGATCTGCTTTACTCTAATATGGCCTTTGTTTTCAGGCCCTCATAACCTGATACTCTCATTGTGCCTGATCTTATTCCTAAAATACTACTTTTATTTCAAGACTCAGGTCAAATGCTCCATCATTCATGAAGCTTTTGCTATTTCTTTCCACTGCGATTAATTCTTCCTACTTCAGCCTCTTCAAATACATTTGTGTGCTTCTATTTCACTCTAGTTGCTCATCTGTGTATCCTTCTGTCAAGAGAGAAGATATGTCCCAAAAGCCATACCAGGCATGTGGTTCTCAGTGAGTGCTGAAGCTAACTGTATGGGTAGCTTCAGAATAGAGACTGAAGGTATTTTATTCTGGAGATGGAACAAGACTAATCAGATCTTTCTGTTTCACCTTTGGTATCAGAGTTTGGGGTTAGCTATTATGGATCCCATTTAGCTCTGTTACTTTGCTCCAGATGTCCTGTTAAGCTTGAGCCACCACCTGACAGCCTAGTTTTTGGTTAAAGAGGAGAAGTGAAGGAAGAGGAATAGATCACATTTATTAAGGAATTCTCCAGGCAATTGCCTTGTTTAGATGAACGGTGGAACAGAAAGCTTTCAAAATCCTGCATAATCCCACTTGTTCGTCCTTTATTAGATATATGTATATAATTTTAAGGATGCTTCACACTTTGAAAACTATACTCATTAAATTCTAACAATTATTTTAAATCATATGTGTAAATATACGTTAGTGTGTGCATTTATCAAGAAATAGAATTTTTTGTTTTTTGTTTGTTTGAAGTTTTCATCCAAAAGTACCTTCACACTGCCACCAACATCTGCATTCAACATCCAGAATAATGGTTTTGAGTACAGGGTTTAAAAGTATTTAGATAGAAGTGCATTGTTAAATAGAGAAATTGCAAATGCCATACTACTAACCATAAAATTTAATATGAAATATAATCGTTGATCCAAGAGATTCCATTGAAGAACAGCTGTTTAAGCCTTCTGGAAGACATTTTTGGAAGTATGACTGAGAATCTATTCTGGATGTAACAGGCACCTTCTTATATTTTCTTATAGTTTTCTTCAGTATCACTAAAGGGTATCATCTGCTCTCGGTTTTGTCTTTAATTTGAATTTACGCTCTTACAATAAGTTCATCCACCTTACTCAGCACTGTGAAATTGAATCTAATTTTGGAATAAAGGTACATATCAAATTCTAGGCACCACTCATGAAGTTTAAGAAGGCCTCAGTTGAATTGGGTGTCTTGTCTTCTGCCACTTCTACTGTCAAGAAATGATTCCTTTAATCCAATTAAATCCTTCAGGAAGTAATTTAGAAACTAAGGGCAAGGGTCAGTTGAGAAGTAGGAGGCATCCTTGAGCAGCACCGAGCCCTGAATGACTCTAACTGCACCCCTAGTGTTCACATGTATTCTTCCCCAAACACAAAACAAGACAGTGTTTTTCTTAAGATAGAATTTTAGCAAAACTCTCTTTAAATCCCAAGGCCAAATAGACATTTGACAAACTCCTACTCTAGGGAATGAATACATTTGCTTACTCTCTAAAGCCAACCAAATGACCCAAAGTCCTTCAGCCTAGTTACGACAGTCAGCTTTTGAACAATCTGAAATGCTCTCTGTATTCAAAAGATCCAGCATTTTTACTTCTTTGGAATTGTTTTCTATGATTCTCTTTCATCCCTTAACTTTGGAAAGAATATTAATTTATTTCTACCTCTTTAAAGAATTTATCTGCATCAGTGCTGACCTATTGCAAGAAATAATACCTAATTGCTTTCAGGGAGGAGGAATTCGTCAGATTTTTCCCTCTTCTTTTTTTCTGATTTAATGAGAGTCCCAACTCTCTCTCTGAGCACCTTGATTAACAAATGATGGTCTACAGAACTGATCCTTTTTTCCAACCCCATTAGCAACTCTTGGCTCCATGTTGTTCTACTGTGCTCCTCAGGGTTCTTGAAAATATAGAGTATCAACTATGTGAAAAATAAGGGTCTTATAAAGGAAGCCATCTGGAGAATAGGAACTATCGTGGCTTGACCATCTTTAGGATGGGACCAAATCATGTGGAGTTAGTTACATGTGCTTGAATAAATGAATTAACAAATAACTGAGTGAATGTATGTGTTCTTCCCCATGGATTAACTTTAAAGGGAGAATAAATTCACAGAATTACAATACAGTATGAGTGAAATCTTCCATGCATATCTAGAATGAGGAGATGTCCTCTTCAAAACTCACTAAGGAGGGCCAGGTGTGAGATTTATAGGCTAAGTTTACAGCTGTGTGCCTCAGAGCTCTTAGAGCACAAGCCAACTGGAGCAATCCCTTGAGACTCTGCCCCTCAACCATTGTGCAGCCATCAGGCTAGAGGTGGCTTCATGCTGGGGTATCATGTTTAGAAATCCCTTGTGGCCATGGATTTTGCCACGGCACTTGAGGGGGCAGTTGGTTCAGTAATTTTCCCTGAGACAGCTGAGGAGACCATATCTAGATCCTACTGTCTCCCCATCCAAAGTTTGACTGTGATTGCAACAGCGATGACAAGTCAGATGCTATCACTATAATTATCCAAGCGACTTTAGGAGGAAGAGCCGTAAAATAATTGTTACTCATCTTCAGATGTTTTTGATCATTCATGTATCTGCTAATCAGAATGTCAGTGGTTTAGGGAAAATGACAAATGAAATGTAATCTTTTTGTTGGTGAATTCCCCAAACCTGTGATCAGACTCCATGACAGAGATAGTTGCATTTGGCAGTGTCCAAGAGATAAGAAAGAGAGGCATCTTGAGGTTTGAGATGGTAGAAAAGTTTGTATGTTTTAAACCTTTGCTACTTGGTATCATGATTCAATTAGGATGTTATTTTTTTTTCCTCTGATTTGCAAGTCAGCAGACATGAACTCTAGTCCCATATACCCAATTCTGTCCTTTCTTTTTCACAACAGGTTTATTGAGATATAATTCCTATGCCATACAATTCACCCATTTGATACATACAATTCAATGTTTTTAGTATATTCATAGAGTTGTGTTAATTCTGTCCATTGAAGTGTCTATATCACTCCAGATAAATCTGTGAGTCTGAGTTTCTTCATGTGTAAATTGAGTGGAGCAATATATTTTTCAGTCTTCCTTTGAGTGACAAGTCTACAATTTGAAGACTTATAGTAATCTATTTATGTAAAAAGAACATATGTGATCAAATATAGTGAATGTTTTATAAGTTACCATTTTGGAAAATGTCCTCCATCTTTCTCTCTCTCTCTTTTTCTCTTTCTCTCTCTCTCTCTCTCTCTCTCTCTCTCTCTCTCACACACACACACACACACACACACACACAGAATATTCTTCCCCTCGTGGTCTCCAACTCAAATTCCCCTGTGGTTCCACACCCGGTTTGTCTCATTTTCTTTACTTTCTACCTGAAGTTTTCCCTCACAGGCCCATTTTATGAATGTCTGCCGTATTTTTTCTATCATGTACAAAAATTATCTCATAGATATGGGCTGTCTAATATAGTTTTATAGGTATATATTTTTCTTTGAACAAGACTATAAACTGGATTCTATCCCACTCATCACTTGCCAGTCACACTCAATGAAATTTGTTGAATCTCTTTTATACAATTACCTAGAAATATATTTGGTATCTTAAAACTTACATGAGTTCTTCCTGTGCCAATGGCCAGAGTCAGCTTACAAAGGCTCAAATGTTTTGAAAATGGAAGCATTTTAGGAATTTCCAGGGCAGAGAGTAATTGTGATCACAGCTGTGTACCTTAAAGTACAGGCAATATTACCCCAAGTAGCACATGATATTGATTGACTAGCATTACAAGTGCACAATTGCATATTGCTCCAATGCAAGTTAATAATTAAACCTGTACAAAGCTCTGTGTAACAAACATATTGTCATGGTAAATTTCATTGGCCATGGTGAGTTTTATCTATGATTGCCTCTGATCAATGACTAATATTGTTTGGGAGATTCTCTAGTTAAGCGACACATGGTGACTTCTGATAAGGACTTATCTAATGTAATAGCTTGTGAAAATCCATTTTTCAATACAATCAGGCACATCTATGTTGTAATAAAAAATCTTTCCAAGTGTTTTCACCTTGACTAGGCTAATATAGTTCAAAATTTCCTTTTCATTTTCTTGTGTAACAGGGTCTAGTGCTTCTTATTGATGTCCCAGTGACAGTAGCCTTGATACTTGAAATGTTACCTATCCTGAAAGAGTGTAGCAATAACAATTTAGAAAATGGTTCTGTTTTCATTAACCGCGTTAAAAGTCTGTAGTCTGGAACTTCTTTCTCTGCAAGCTCTGTAGGACAACTCTCAGCATATGGAAATACACACATAACTTGTGGGAATTTCCTTGCTCCTTACCCAAGAGACAATATAATACAAATGTAGATGCTGTAGTAAGCCATAGTAATATCATGTGTGATAAGCACGTATTCCTCCTTCAAACCAGGTTATATGTTTTCTCTTAAGAGAAAGACGAAACTGATCCTCATAAAATGTTTCTGAAACTAATGCCTTTTACACTCTCAATTTCCATATGTTGAAACAGTGCCCCTTCTGAACGTTTGCTGTTCATGTTCCTAGTCCTCATATACCGTGAGGCTCAGAATTATTATATAATCCTTATTATTTTGGGATCTTTATTGTCTCTTCCTGATCTCTACCTTCCCAGCTCAATCCATCATCCTTTCTTTGATGTTCCTGCTGTGCTGTTATACATACCCTAACCTATACTTAGTTGTTTGCTAACCTCTTCATCTCTCTTCCAAATCGACTAAGCATTTACAGTACAGCCCATGTTCATCTTTATCATCCCGACTCTCACTTTCATCATGGACCATCGAAAAACTAGCCTCAAGATCAAGTAACTTGATCTTTGCAAGTCCAATGACTATTTTCTTTATGCCCTTGAGTATGGTTCCTTTACATTCCAGTTTTTCTGGGTCAATCCTGTTTATGCTTGTTGTCATGAGATGATCATTAATAATACTCTCTTTAATTCTCAAACGTCATTTTCTTCTGTCATATTTCTGAATATTGACCTTCTTATCATTTCTAAGTATTAGCATCCCTCTATTTTTTTCAAAATTTTGGTGTATTTCCTTTCCAATCAGAGTAGACCTGGTATGGCCCACTTTAGCCCCTTCTTGTTTCCATCCTAAAATCCTTGCTCCTTTGGCCTTGTGGGTATATTTACACTGCAAATTGTCATCTTTCAGTCAAACCAACTGTCTGCTTTCTAGAGTCTGTATCCTGCCTTCCAGAGATATTCAGCTATTGATCTGGATTTTGCTATTACAAATTCATGGTCTCCATTTTTCTTGGGATTCCATGATACTAGACCATGTATTTACATGATATTGGTCATTTTCCGCTCCCATTTCCATAACAGCTAAATTTCAAAGGGACTGTCTCCCTATTTTGTAGTGAAAACTGATGTTCTTGGTAAACTATTTCATCCAACTATCTCCATACATAAGCACTTCTATACTTCATCACCCAATTTCACTACCTTTTCTCCAGGATTGTAAGAAGAGCTTTTCTTTCTCTAATTCAAGGCAAATTACTCTCACTATGCCCTTCTCCAGTTTTCTGCAGTGTTCCATCAATTATTCAATTTTTTCTTAATCTTTTCAATTTTTAATATCTCATTCTCTACAGGCTCCTTCCCCACAGACTTTGTATGTGTCACTCCCACTTAAAACCAAAACAAAAGCTCCTCTTGGCTCCGACCTCTTCTTTATTTACTGGCTCTCTTTCTTCCTTCTTAGACAGAAAAGTCCACCCTTCTTCATTCCTTATAACTGAGTGCCTCTATCACCCCACTGATTCTATTCTAGAAAATATCATTAATGATCTTCCAATTGTCAAATATGATGCTTTCTTCACAGACCTCATCTTGCAGGCTAATTAATGACATTTTGCAATATTGGCCATCCATTTTAATTTCCAATATGAAAATGGCATTTTTTTTCTGCCTCTTCATTCTCCTTGAAACTCTACACAAAGTTATCAAGGCAAAACCAGGTTTGAGCATCGAGGAGAATAAGTAAATGATACGGGGCTGCAGGGTGGCTGACAACAACGTATCTGGAAGTGTGGCTTAGATTTTATAGGTTTCAACATCTTGTTTTCACACTGCTTCCTCTAATGTCTTTTTGTGTCAGGTCAATATGTTACCTTAAAATTATTACAAAGCCTTCTTTTTGGAAAATGTGCTCAGATGACATGACTTGTCTTAAAACTAAAACGAAATAAAATCAAATGGAAAAAACCTAAATAGATAAAAGAATGAGCCAACATGTTTCTCTGACTGTTTCTCATGTTTAGATTGTGGACAGAGATGGAAACTTACTACACAGAATCCAGGAATCTTGACTGCATTCAGGGCATCTGATAGTCTCTCCCATTTTCTACTTCTCAGTGTAAACTTGGGATCAAGGAGGTATACGGGAAATAGTTGATCTATATTCTTATACTGGGTCTAAGACTAAGTAGTGGGATGCCATTCATTGTTTCTTGTCATTTAAGAGTCCCCTTATAATGCTAACATTCTATGATTCTATAAAAGTAGGTCATTATAAGAGCATTATAGGTACAGTGTGATACCATTTTGAGTCTCTGTCAATGCACACAGAAAATTGTCAACACTTGTACATGATGAAACTCAAATGTAATAATTATTTGTCATCTAACATTGAAGGAAAATATTTAATTTTTATATAATGCAGTTTATTATCTCTGTGCCCTTGTAACATGGATGGTCCATTTATTTTTTAAAAATGGTGACAGCTGGTAATTTTTTTATTTACAAATTGGGGTCCTGACTTAATAAATAAATATTTGAGGCTTTCAAAAGCAGTCAACAGCAATTTGTCTGCACACAGTAATTTTTTAAAGAAAATTATATAGAATCTGTTTCCAATCATATTTAACTTTCATGAGAGATGTTCTCTTTGTATTCTGAAAGTTCAAGTTTTATTAAATGAAGATAGTGATTGAAGGCTTCTACTCAAGAGCCTGAGCTGGTTGGAAGCACTGTGGTAATAAATCCCACATTGAGAGTGAAATAAATGATATGCCCTCTTGACATACAAATCATACATCAGCTATCAGCCATCAATTCAGGATTACAATGGTATTAAACAGACCGGCCTTCATCTTTCATTTGTCACACACTTAAGTTCTTTCTCATTCTGTGGATTCAGAATGCCCCTATGTACATGGCTTCCTGGTTTCACTGCTGCCTTTTCAACTTTGTATCTACTGATGTAGGAGACTTCTAGGATTTGTTTTCAATCTTTCTCCCTTAGCCTCCCTCATGTCTTTTCTTTGAGCTGGAGGATAGCTTGCAGCCTGGCCATTTATGTTCTGGCTCTAATTTATGACTAATCATGCCTCTAGTACCCTTCATGCATCTTAATATGAAGCTTTAGGGTATTTGGTTCCCAGTTGGTGAAATTATCCTGGGCATTGTGTCCACAGCTGTGTCACTGGCATCATCTCTTACAATTCCCTTAAGGAATTATAATATGCGTAGTGTGACTATAAAGTAACAAGGCTGGTTTTCATACACCAACATAAATACTTGTCTCATTACTTTCTAAGCACATTTTGTATCAGCCCCTCTCTTAGGGATAGGAGTGGACAATTATTAATTGCTCAGATGAAGGTGGCTATCCTAATATAAATTTTGATCCCTGAAAATTTCTGGTTTTTCAGACCAGTTAATTAAAGGTGACAGCAACCCCAAAATGAATTTCTGGGAAAATGAAGGAAGGAGGCTGGATGGCTAAAAGATTGTTAGGAATTCTGATGCTTTTTAAATATAGTATTTGAGATTTTGTATTTGACAGGAAGCTAACATGGGTAGAAAGAAATGTTGCTGCTTGTGTGAAATTGCTTACTAGTAAACTTCTTTCCATCACCAGGCACAACAGTCCATTTGATGCACATGCTGGTAGTCTTCACACAGAAACAATGGGTTCCTGACAACTGTTTCTCTCTTAAGTAGGTAATTGGTCTAAAAGAGAAAATTGGAGCCTGGAAGAAGCACAGGTTTTCTCTGAAATGTGTCCCATAGAAAGCAAACTTATTGGGGACCAAAAACGCAGATGTTGGTCTGACATTTATCATACTGAGTTGTGTATTGGTGCACAGACCACTTAGCTGAGTGTCCTGCTTAGACCATGTCCTCACACAAAAAAGATGCTCAAAAACTTTTGTTGAATGATAAATGAATTAATAATTGATTTATTAAGTATGTATCAAAAGATTTGACATTTAGGTTTTGAAGTTTAATCTTCCTTTCCTTACTAGACTAAAATGACTTTACGTTCAAATGAATCATGGTAGCAAAAAGCCTAGGGCAACTGGGTAACATATGGATAGGAAGGATGCCCTATCATCCTTAAATTTTAGGATGCTGAAACATTCCAGAGACGTCTTGATTAGGCCATGAAGGAAATCCATTCTGATCCCAGCACCTGATAAGCCTGTGTCACTCAAAAATATGTAGAGATTATAAAGTGAGGTTCACATCTAAACAAGAACAATAAAAACCCAAATTGGGAATCCGTCTATCTTAGAAAAGTTACTGGAATTTTGAACTCTAGGCAACAAAGGTCTCGGTCAGATAATCCAGTGCATGCAAAGGCTTCTGGATCAGTCGCAGCTGTCCTTAGAAAACAGCCCTGGACTCATGATTGTCATGTAGTTTTCCTCACAAGAAGAGTTCTACAGACCAAGGTTTGAGAATTATAGTTATAAAAACCTAGAGCATGATGATAATATTTTAGGATTTTGTGAAATATTTTGCAAGTGTAATTAGGTTTCTGTCATTTCTTGGTAGCTATTTGTGAACATTGTTTTCTTGGACATTTTGTGTTTCTGAGAGGCTATTTCTGAATCCTGTTCATTTCTCTTCTATCATCAAGTTCCAGTCTAATCTTGACCTTGAAGCAGGACATTTGTTACCAAGAACAATTCAGGATCCTACCAGTTCAGTTCAAGCAGTGCCCAAAAATGCTTTGCACTTTTGTATGTACAGCTTTATTTATTTGTTTATTCATCCCTTCTCCATCCACCAGCAAACAAGCATCACACCAGTACTACCATACACACTGGGGAGGCAGAGATGGAAAATGGTAGGCATTGTCCTTAGGGAGTTCAGATTCTAATACATTACTCACAGTAAACAAATACAAAAATATGGTGGGAAAAGTGTTATGAGAAGAGTGAGAATCTTGAGCACACATCTTTCCCAACTTGGAGTGAGGACAGGTGATCAGAGAAGGTCTCCTGGAGAGAGAATGTCTGAGCTGACTAGGAGAGTTAAGTAGGAGAGAAATGATGTGGTGGAGGGAGGGGAAACTGAGGCAGTGAAGTGCTCTTTAAGCCACATGAACAGCATGTGGAAAGGCATGAAAGGGTGAGAAAGCCATGGCTTCAGTAAACTGGATATGGGAGGGGAAGGAATTTCTTTCACTGTGACCCAGGAGAGGAATAATGAAAAGAAAGGAGAGAAAGAAATGATGTTATAATACTTACTACTTTCTCCCCATTTCTACTCTGACATGTAATTTTAAACCTATTATCTAGATAATTTATTATTCTTACTGCTTATTCCCCTAATTGCCATTGCTTGGATAGAGAGACAATAGCTCCGCATTTTGCTGCTAGTTTTGACAATTTCTTGGTGAATGATACTAAGTAAAGTTTGTCATATCTGGGCCTCTTTTACGTCTTCTTATCTCACTAAGTTTCTTCTGAATCGGCAAAAATCTCTCTCATACCTTTTTTCATATAAAATTTCTGTAGCTTCAAGATATTTGAAAAACTTTAACCCAGAACCCTGGTGGACAGGGTCATATCCAATAGCAGAGGCCAAAGTCTACAGACATCAACACTCGTTTGCATAGACAACCTGCAGGGCAGTTGGGGAAAATGTCAACAAGAAGACGCCATAACAGTCTCCTCCGAAATGTTTGAGTCTCGGAAACGAGCAGTCCCACCCATGGTCGCGGTCACCATGTCTGAGTCGGTAGGTAGCTCAGCCTTAGAAGGTCAAGAATTTGTTCCTTGGCTCACCTGAGACCCAATCAGCAATTTTTTAAAGATAAAAAGACTGAGAGGAAACAATAGTATAAGTGAGATGGTAAATTTGATTTAGTATTTTTAGTCAGAAGCTATGTTGTGACAAAATTGTGGCAAAGCTAGAGAGTAATTGAGCTCTCATTTAAGCTGGAGGAAAAGGATCCTGGGTTAAAAGGGTCAGGTCAAGAAACCGTGGCCTGGGAGACTTTTTGGCAGAATCAAAATCTGCATAGCTTAGTATAAAGAATGATCCACTTGTCCGCTGTTACTTTAGTCTTAGGAATTCAAGCGCTGAACAAACACACATTACTGAGATTCATTTTGGATCCAGACTGTTTCTGGCAATCTGCTCTGCTCTTTCTCTGCCCACCCCTACTGTCCCACAGCAACTCCTGCAAGGTATTTTTTTGTTGTTAAACATGGAGGGGGCACCTGGATTGCAAGATATTTATAATTACTCCACTTTACAGGTGATAAAATTCATGCCCAGGCAGTTTAAATGACTAGTCCAAGGTCGCATATCCTGGGACTACTGAAGTGTTAGTAACTTATATAATCATTATTTGAAATCTATTCCATTCCAAGGTCATGCTCTAATGTATCATGCTATTCATTGTCCAGAAAGACTGATTGTCTAATTCCCAAATCATCATCTGGTTAAAACTTTTAAAAATTATATTAGAAATTAGAATGGATTAGGAAAACAGAGCAATGCCAAGGAGGGGGCACATGTAAGACACAAGGGCATGCCGCAGGGTCCAGCTCTGAGTCTGGAGAGCACAGAAAGACCAAGAGACCCATCCCAGGCAGCAGGGAGATCTCCTGGGACAGGAATGAAACCGACTTGCATGGGCTTTCACTGTGTGCCAGGCACAGTCGCCTCCTTCTGTTTAATTCCAGTGGTGAGGATGGTGTACCATCTTTGAATCTTTCAACACTAGATGTTTTTACAAAATGTATGCCATGGTAACTTTATTTTGAAAGTTCATCTCAATTAGTCAAATATGTTCCCAAAATTAATACAACCATTAAGTAACTGGAAGAATCCTTATCTAGCAAAGTTGTTATAAAGTGAATTAAAGAATAGATTCCAAATCCATTAGGAAAATGGGAAGATTATGTCAATTTGACTATTCACAGGAAGGAAACTGTATGAATGAATAATGCATAGAAAGAAGCCTTTACAATTCAGTGAATAAACAAATTAATAAGATTTTTAATAGGAGTGAGATACATTCTTTACCATTGAAATAACAGACTTAAAGAGGAATAATACATTTGTGCTCTTGAGAATGTGGTGGAAGAGGCATTCTCAGACACTGTGGGTAAACTCGGCACTGGCCAAGATTCTGGAAATCAATTTGGTGATTTTATCAAAGGCCTTAAAAATGTTTGTTATTCTCCCCCTTGATCCAGTATTTCTCATTGGAATCTATTTTAAGGAAATAATTAGAGATGTGGGCAAAAATATATATAAAAAGATGCATATTGCAGCTGCATTTTTAACAATAGTGAAAGATTGGAAATAGCCTACATTGCCATCCATGTGGAAGTGGCTGATTAAAGTATGTTATAATCATAGGATGGAATATTATGCAGCCATTAAAATATCTTCAAGAATTTTATTGTATATGAGAATATACTAGAGATGTAGTGTTAAGGAGACAAAATGTAAGATAAAAAACAAAGTGTACACTGTGAACTTGTGTGTGTATGCACTCATGAGTGTCAGAGAGAGATACATCCACTAAAACATGCAGGGAACACACCAAAATATTAATTCTAGTCTCCCTGGTGGGTGAGATTGTGAGTTTAATTTTCTTCTTCATACTTTAGTGTATTTTCCGAATTTTCTACAATAAGCAAGTGCAGTCAAGTGTTGCTTGATGACAGGATATGTTCTGAGAAATGTGTCCTTAGGCAATTTAGTCATTATGCGGACATCAGAGAGCGTTCTCACACAAGCTAGATAGTATAACCTACTACACACCTAAGCTCTATGGTGCTAATCTTATGGGACCACCGTCATATATGCGGTCCATTGTTGATCTAAATGTGTTATGCAGCACGTGACTGTATTTCTTTTAGCATATGGAAAAGAGAGGCTACTTTGATTTAACTAACCTTTAGATGTAATTGCATTATATTCCCCGATGCACCTTCCCTGTTCCACCTCTGACATACACATCTAGGGTAGAAGGAGAGGAGGAAGGATTTTGTTGGGAATAAAGACTTACAGAAGAGAGAGGCTGGTCTCTAGGAGAGTTTATGTGATTGACTAGGAAATAATCTTTGGTATCTAACAGAATAACTTTATTCTGCCAGTGAGTACATGAAAGCCAAAGACTTGATTGTATACCAGATAGAAAACCATCCTGCCTAAAATAAATCCTTCCCATCCCTGGGCAAATCATTCTATACTGTGACCTTATATTAATTTATATAACATAGCAATCACTGTTATATTATGACTCTATTTATTTGTTGTTGGCTGTTTCCCTCTTTAGACTATTAAGAAACATAAGGACAAATGCCTTGTCTGTCTTTCTCAATGCTGTATGCTCAATATTGAGAAAATGACACATAGAAGGCCTTCGAGAAACCTTTGGTGAATGATAGATGAAATATTTAATTCATTACAAACCTGCCATAGGATTTGACCTCTCGTCTTTGAACTTTAACTTTGACTCACCAAGGTTGTTGGTATACTCTCAGACTTTGAGTTGACTGCAGATTTAGATGTTGGGGAAGGAAATGATGGCTCTGAGAATCACGGTACCTCTGATTTTGCTGCTTTTATGTAAGAGATGCTGGAGGTGCCACTGTCCCACCACTTTCTGACCCAGAAGACAGACATGGGAAAAGATACCATCTTTGAGGTCCCTTGTGGCAATGGCATAGCATGTGTTCCAATCACTACTAGTTGTCAATATCAAGTTGAGGAAATCGCTGACTTTTCTATATGTCTGACAAGCACAAGCATATTCTACAAATTAGATTTTACTGCACCAGCCAGTCTCTCACATATCTAAGAGATTTATTAAAGCATCAAAATCAAATAAACTACTTTCCCACCTCCTTAATTTTAAAAATGACCCTGTTAGGTAACACGATTAAGCAGATTGTTATATATGTGTAATATAATATTTTTATCTTATTGCTATTCTACTTACTATCCTTAGCAACCATTTGTAAAATACTCGCTATGATGTTGGCACTGTATTAAATAATTTACATATGTTGCCTTCTCAGCCTTTATCATAACCCCATGAAGTGTTTATCATCTCATTTTACAGATGAGAAAAGTGAGTCTATTACAACATACGTGATTCATCTCAAAGAAAATATTATTCTATCCATATTCCATGTAAGAATCCTGAAATACTAAGTATTCTAAGCATTCCCCAAATACTTAGAGCTGGAACTAGGACCAACAGTCCATAGAAAATAAGTCACACTGAGAAACTTGATTTTCTGAAACATTCGTGCTGGCACTCTTAATTTTCGTAATCCGGCATTACATTGTTACCAGTGCTGCCTTTCATCCACATGTGATTTGATATCCTAATTGGTGTGCTTTAAACCTATAGGCGAACTGCTCTGCAAAGGCAGAGAGGAGATCTGTGAAGACAGTTTTGTTTAGAGGGCTCACAGGCCGAGGAGTTGCTGAGTTTATGAGAGCTCCACAACAGTGTCCCTACCTTTCCTGTCATCCATTGAAATGTATTTCTCACTGCTGTTCTTGAGTTGGCCTCTCATTCTTTACACGTGTCCTCTAAGGGAAACAAAGCTCGCTCCATTCTCTTTTTGACTTCTGAATTAATTTTCCTGATTGGTAGAGAGAGGCCATTTGGGACATGAAACCACTTTAGTGCGTAGCTAGGAAATTTCTGACGGCTCTGTCAATGGAGAGTGCCGAGGGACTTGCGGAAGTTGATGCCCAATTCAGCTTCTCTACGTCAGATCTTCCCTTTTGTGTACCTTGTCTTGAATTTATCGTATTCAGATACCATTACAAACTAGGCTATGGAAAAAGGACAATGTTTAACTTCTGCTTACATGGGCTCACAATGCTGGCTGTACAAAACAAGACACGAAGACTCAGACCAGAATCAAGCAGTTCAACAAAACTGTGAAAATGAGTGACCTGTTCAAAACTGAACTTCCATTTCTACAAGAAAGACAGAACAGAGGAGAGAGAACAAAAAACAACTTCAAGCAAAAATGACAAAGCTTCGAGACACCACTCTGGGCACCTGGGCACCCCTTGGGATCTTGGGTACTTAATAGCCTGTAAACATTTTGAAGTACAGTCTGCAGCATGAGGAAGACATGAAATACTCCCCAGAGCAGCCCCCAATGCACTTGATGGATCTTTTAGTTTCAGCTTCCTGCAGGAAAGTGTTTAATTGCATCTATGATTGAGATGATCATTTTTATTACATTCAGCCCAGAGCTAGAGAGAGGTGGCCCCTCCTTGGGCAAGTTTTGAATTTCAGGTCATTTGTCATCTCCTAGCCATTACCAATGGTATTGTTACCGTCATCATCATTATCATCAGAATGGAAGTGTTAAGACTGTAATTGCATGTGGCATTGTGCTAAGTGCAATATAAGCAGGCACTTGGTTCTTGCTGGCCAGATGTTCATAATCAAAACACACTCTATGTCAGGGCAGGCCAAACTTATAAGTTTATGGAGAAAGGAAGATGAGAACACTGAGTAAGAGAGCAGGTATTATGAGGATTTAACTACCTGGACTCTGTTTTAAGACTACAAACTATCATCTGGGGATGTTTAGTCTATTTAAGTACTACTTCTAAACTACGGCTATGTTCCTGGCACAGTGTAAGTACTTTATATGTGTCATATTTAATCCTGGCAACAGACTTACATAATAAATGCCATGATTATTCCCAACTCATTTACCAGACAGAAATACTGAGGACACAATGCTGTTTGTCTGACCTCAGGGTCCACAGCAACATAGCATTTAAACCCTTTAGGATCTGCTGCAATGTTACATAAGAAACATACCTTTATGACAGATGTTGATTGCATTGCATTATTATTTGAAAACTTTAGTGAGCATGATATTTATAACTATATAAAATCCAGCTGAATAGACAAAGAAAGAGAGCAAGCAAGAATGAATGCAGTTAATTTAGTGTAGTAAGTTTTTTAAATTAGCTCTATAACATTTTTTAAAATATTACAATGTTATAAAGAAAGTTCAGAAATGGAAGAGCGTTGTGTACAGAACTGGATGGGATGTGCTATATTGAAAAAAGGAATGATACTATCTGGAGGGTGGGTGAGCAAGTTGAGTGTTCCTGGTAATTTGGATAAACATCTCATACATTGGAATTCTCATTATTTATAGGTACAATCATCTTTAATTCTAAGACTGCATGACTATTTATTAGTTCTGGTTATTGCATTAAAAGAATTCAATGGTTACATTTCAATATAAGGATTCTTTCCAAGTTGATGCTATGTGTATTGATAATTTTATTCTCTCCTCACCACCTCCCCACCACCACCACCACTTTCTCCTCTCTCGCTCTCACACTTGCTTTTTTGTGGGGGAGTGGTGAGGAATCACACCATTTAACCCCTTCTCCCTTCAGCTTCAATTTCCACTTTTTAAGAATAAGGATTATTTTTAGCATCAGATTCTCTGATTCTTCACTTTGTTAGGGAATTTAAACATGTGAATGGGTGTGAGAAATCATTACCATTATAGGAAATTCTCACTATTGTGGAATAATCTTGTATGGAGGCTCACTTTGGAGGGCCATTGAGGGTCCCCACGGTCCTCTACCCTTGATTAAAACAGCCCTTCTAAATTTGAATTGCCTTAGGACAAAATGTTAGCTATGTTTAGGTTTCTTGCCCAATCACACAGAGTCTAAATGTATAACCCACTACCCCCACCACACTAGCCCCTGATGTTCTGTAGTGATCCTTCTTGAGAGAGCTGCTTTTTCTGGATTTGAAGGCTGTAAATGCAGTAGATGAAGCTCTGGCTTAGGAATCAGGTGACCTAGGTTCTCCTTCTAGCCCTGGCACTAAGCAGGTGCATGACCTGAAGCATGTAAGTTACTTTTCAGTGCCTTGGTTTCCTCATCTGCAGAAAGAAGGGGTGGCATAGACATCTCCAAGTCCTGTCTCGCAGCACTGTGACTCTATGATCCCTCCTCAGGACTAGGGAGCAGATGCAGGGCTGGGGTCTTCAGCTGCTCTCAGTTCACTGTTCACTAATTCACCCCCTCTGCAGGGGCCCTTGCTAGGTCCTGGCTTGCTTGCCCCATGCCCACAGGCTGCGTCTGCCTGCTGCAAAGCACAGAGATCCCATGGGGCCCCTCTTTTCCTTCCTTATTTGCATATGAAACAAGCAATCTGTCATGTTGGCAATCAACTGCACCTATGAACCCCAGGCTTCCTTGCACATCACCATTCTGAGGCTGTTCTCTTGCTCACCTGTCATGCTGTGATGGACAGTGAGGGGAAGGAGAGCGCTTCTGACCTCACTGGTGGGCATCAAGGAAGCTCTTGAAGACATAATGGGATACGACGGTGGCAGCTGCTCATTGAAACCTCTGTAGTCTCACATGTGGCTTTATGATTGAGGGTCAGAGTCTTGTGCTTGGCAAACTCTTTTGTGTGATGGATGGTGAAGAAAAATAACTATGATGTCCAATTAAGAACACCACACAATTACCCATGTCCATAGTGACGACATGGCTGTCAGGAAGAGGCTTCACCAGCAAGAGGAGTGAAGATAGCATTTTGTTTTGGGCTGTCATGGGAAAACTATCACCATCTTCCGTATGATTCCATAATCCTCATAAAGACCATGTCCTAACTCCCCATTGCCCTCCTTATATGTGCACGTGATGTTACTTCTCCTTTGTTTTCTGAGCATTCTACTATTTCAGTCACAGATGACCATTTTTCTATCTTGAAACTTTCAAAAAAAGTTGCTAACCTTGAAGCTTTCTGATCGTTTTTTAAAGAAGTCTCTAAGGTTTCTAAAACAGGACAGAGAATGGACTCATAGATGGGAATCTAAATGTGATAACACAAGTGGCCAAGAACCAGAGTATTATCCTCTTTCCCCCAGCAGTGTGATCTGCCTTTTCATCTGTATCAAACAAACTGTAAGAAGGAGCTGACTTCATAGATGAATCCTCTCTCTGGTGAGAACTGACCGCAAGAGGGCCCCAGGGAACAGAAGTCAATGGAGCTTCTGTAGACTGTCCAAGAGTTGTCTAGATTTGCAAACAGGATGAGCAAGCCTAGGCCACAAACTTTGGTGCAGAAGGCCCATAAAACTAAATAAAAATGTTTTATATTCAGTCATTAAACTGTATGTCATAAAACCTTTGAAACAGCACACATTATAAATCAGGAGCTCAGGTTTATAGGGTACCTTTCATTTAAACGACGCTATTATGACATTTCAGGCGTGGGTGGCTCCTTACCTCTTTCTGATTTAAATTAAGAGAATTTCCACACCTTGTTTATTCCAGAAAGGAAAGGTCCATCTACTTTTGGGCTTCTACAACCTCCAGCCCAGCGACCAGCCATGATGCTTCTCATGGTGGCCACAGATCCTAACATTCGAATGCTCAGAAACCACAAAGCAGTGAAACTTCGCCCACAGAGAGCAGGTGGTCCCCAGGGGAGTAATCTGAGAGACTCAAAACTACATTTGTGTGTAATGGGCACCAACATAATACATGTCTCCAGGGGCCTTTAACCCATAAAACTGCCTATTTTAGAGTTTCACTGGTGCTGTTCTTCAATGGATAAAATACCTAAAAAGACACTTATTTACTGCCTTTTCAGAAACATGACTTGATTTAAATGGGTGCTAAATGGAATAAGCCATACGCGAAAGTACATTCTGTATGACTCCATTTATATCAAATTCAAAAACAGGCAGAACTTTTAAGGCCATTGAATTGCACTCTTAAAAATGGTTAAAATGGTAGTGTTTATGTTTATTTTACCACAAAAACATAAAAAATAGAAAACAAAATCAGCAGCACGACTTAATCTAGTGAGTTACAAGTCTCGAGAGTGGCTGCTATTGGGGTACCAGTGACTGGAAGGATGCAGGAGGGGAGCTCGGGGATGCTGGTAAGTTTCTGATTCTCATCTGAGTGCAGGGTACACAGGTGGCTCACTTTGTGAGGATTCATTGAGCTGTATGCTAGGACTGGTGTCCTTTTCTAGATCTGTGTATTGCTTCAATAAAACATTTATGAAAAGAAAAATGCTCCATAAGTCTTTGCTGATTTGATTTAATTTGACTGGGGTGTTGGTCACAAGTATGAAAATTAACTCTATTCTTTGGTTGCCCCAGGGATCTGGGCAGAGATAATTGAATAAAATTATGTCACAGAATAATATTTCTATTATTTCTTTCTTGCAAAAATTGAATTAGGTTTAAGGAAGACAGGGCAAGATTTTGTCAGCATTTAAACCACAATGCTGCTACTCTCTGAAGCTGGTTTACTTCTTTGAAGCTATAAAGGTGCCTTGCAGCTGCAGCAATCAACCCAGTATTAGTCTAACGGGCAGCTGTGGGTTACATGGCACATATATTGTTTCTCCTAAAAGTTCTGCCTCTGTGTAATGTTGTGGGATAGTGAGTTTCCTGCTATCAAGCAGTGGCCAGGGAACCATCTGGAAGGAATGATCTGCAGAGTGCCTGTATTGTGGGGAGGTTGAAAAAAATAACCTATGATGATCCTTTTAATTCCAAGATTCTACTTCTATCATTCCTCTATGCATTCGTAAATGAGTTCTTAAAGGGACTTACTAAATATGCATCCTTATCTCTGTGTTAGCTTCTTGTTCAGTAGTTTTGTGAAAGGAAGTCACAGAGGTTACAGAATAATACCATTGCTCTTAGAACACTGGTGTAGTTTTCTAATGCTGCCGTAACAAATTACCACAAATCGGGTGGCTTAAAACAGCATAGATTTATTCTTTCACACTTGTAGAGGCCAGAAGTCCAAAGTCAACATGTCACCAGGCCCACTGTCCCTCTGAAACCTATAGAGGAGAATCATCCTTGCCTCTTCCTGCTGCCAGCGGCTCCTGGCAATCCTTCGCATTCCTTGGCTTATAGCTGCATTGCTCCAATCTCTACCTTCGTCTTCACATGGCCTTCTTCCTCACATATCTGTGTCTCTCTGTGTCCTCTCTTCTTTTCATAAGGACACCAGTCATTGGATTTAGGGCCCAACTGACACCCACGATGATTTCACCTTGAGATCCTTAATTACAATCGCAAAGAACTCATTTCCAAATAAGGTCACAGTCTGAGGTTCCAAGAGGGTATACATTTTGGTGAGGACACTATTCAACCCACTACAGACACCTGTAAAGGGAAAAAAAACAATCAACCTTAAGAAACAGCTAGGGCCTGCAATAGATGCAAAGTCAGTGGTTAAGAGAACGAAGTTTTGTGACAGTTCTCAAGAAGTGTAGGGGCTCAGAGAGGAAGATTATACACTCATCCATTTGTGCAGCAAATTGTTATTGAGCCCCTGAGAGGTAGCAGGCACTCTACCAGGCACTGAGTGTTGAATGGTGAATGTGAAGAAACAGAAGAATCCTCGTGGCATTTATGGTCCAGTGGGGGAGATCAATATTAACCTACAAAATACAAAAATCTAGTACTGCAAATTGTTGAGGAAACAATCGACCATACCGTGAGAGAGAATCATGTTGAGGGGAGGTCTGGCCTTTCCTTTGATGGGTCTGTCAGGAAAGTTTTTTCAGAGGAAATGATATTTAAACTGAAACTAAAAGATAAGTAGGAAATAGCCGGGTGCAAATTTGGGAAGATCATTTCAGGTAAATAGAGTAGTGAGTTCAAAGGGCAGAAAGGAGGCCACTGTGGCTGTGACATGACGATCAAAGCATAGGTTGAAGTGCAGGGTGCCAGACACCCAATCATGCACGAATGGTGGTTCACATTCAGGAGTTAGGGGTCCCTGCAACAGAACTCCCCAAAAAGGTTTAAGCAGAGGAATGGCAAGCTCTGAATTTCACGTTAAGTTGATCTCACTCGTCGATGTGTGGAGAAGAAATAAGGACAGAAAAGCAACACTGCAGGCTGAACACAATAAGGTGACAGACGGTGAGATCAGAGACCTTGTTATCCAGGAGACATTCCACATACATTCCTACTGCCACAGGTGATCAGGAGGAATCCTAGTGGATTACTTCCCAGGCTGAAACACAAGCTTGACTCTTAGAGATTTGTCCATCTCCATCATCCATACAGAATTAACCTTTAATAAAGAGGAAATGAAAATAATTTTTGAGTGGATCTTACCTAAAATTAACAAAGGGGATTTTTACCACACATTTCTGCTCATTTGCCACTAAATTCTTGAAATTATCTTCCAGTTTGGGAGATAGGTCCAGAATTTGATTTATGCAGATGGCCATGCCCTGTGACAACTCTAGTGCTACATACCAGAAAGCTTGTGGCACACTCCTCTTAAATCTCAATTGAGGTAGCCTTTGCCAACAACCTTTGTTTTCCATCTGTGGAGGGCCTGGATTTCAGGTGAAAAGAAGATAAGATTAAGATGAGATGAGAGGTAAGGAAAGATGTCTCCTAACCATGAAATTCATATGACCATTTAACTTTTTATTAGAAATCATGTAGGTACAACTCTATTTAGGTTACTAAACATCCATGGGTCTTTCCCACAGGATTCTCTAACACGCAACTTCTTGTTGCTCCCTGTGTAACTGGCTGGGAGAAGGCTAGCATCTGACTAGAGCAGATGAGTTCATTTTCCTGGCAGACAACCACCTTATAGAGGAACCACATGGTCCTCACAGCAGAAGTCCTCTCATCTGAAGGATAACTAACGTTATGTACATGTATTTCATTCCAGCCTGAGCTCCTCCAGCCCCCACAAAAAGACATATAATCCTTACAGATTATGTGAAAAGAATCTGGGCACCAGAGGTGGGCTCGGGCAGAGATGGCCTTGGCAGAAGGCCCCAGCACCACTGCCCCATCTGCATAGTATTATCCACACGAGTAGGCTGCCTCCATCGAAATCAACAGGACCGTATGGCAATGTTCGAATCTGAAATTACTTCAAATGGATTCCTGTGTAGTTACAACTCTGTACTTGCAGTCTTTGTGATTTCAATTTGGAAAGTCGTTCAAGTGAATAATTTAATGTTGGGTTGCTCCTTCTGTTTTCCCATCAAGCTCACAAAATTCTAAACATACTGTTATTATGAGCAAACTTTGCACTTAACAGGGCAGTAGGGGGTTACAGTTCTGTTTGCTCCAAGTATAAAAGATCAGGTCGGATTTGACTTTATCGGGTTGGCCCTGAGTTTATGAAGACAAGTCCCAGTTGTGCGAAGCCAACTTTTAACTCTCAGATGATGTCTTACCTACCTAGAGAGAGAAAAGCTAGGTTATTTGGGAATAGACAACTGACCATTGTCCTAAGGCAAGGTGAGGAAAACTTGGCTAAGAAAAAATATCACCATTATTAAAGTCACAGTGATCCTCCTCATTCACACCTTTTAACTTCTGATTCTTCTTCACTTGTATGTTGGTCTCCTAGCCATGGAATTACTTCAAATCACTTTTTAGAATTAGGCAAAGTACATTTTGCGTTCATTGTTAGCAAAGTTGTGCATGTACCTGACTTAAAGAGCTCTAGAGTTCTGCAAGGCTTGTTATAAAAACATCATTTCCTTGCCACCCAACCTCAGCTCTCCCTCTTCCCAGAAGTAACCACATGGAATGCCTCTGGCTGATTCTTATGGAATTTTCCATATCTCTAAATAACATGCTTATATTGATCCTTTTTGACGTTCCCATTTTAAGCATTTCCTACTGATTTCTTACTGTGAGAAGTAGAGTTGACTTTCTTTCATACCTCTTCACCCATTCACCTCTACCATGTATGTGCCCTGTCCTCATCCTCAGGCTCCCAAGAAAGTTATATCTTAATTTTATTGGGATCAATATTCAGTGTTTACAATATTGAATCAAAGTATACTACGGTTACTTTTGCTTTCCAGTACAATCCCCCCACTGAATTAATAATTGTCTTTTGTATAGTTTTGTTTCCTTTTCTTAGTTTTATGTATTTCTCTCTTCATTACAAGCCTAAATCTCCTCCCAGTTGTTCAGACGTATCTGCCAACAGCTTCTTCCTGAGGCAGTCTCACTCAGCGACTCTTGACCTGCTGCAATCAGAAATGGTTGACTGCTACACAATGAGCATTGCTGTGACGCAGGGCCCTTTTCACCACTGTTCTGAGAATTCCCTCCTCTTCCCCTCTGAATTGCAGCACCAATTTCCAGACGCTCATGTCTTCTTTATTCTCTGCCTTTTGGTGGATTCTATCTTCCAGTAGCTTCCTAAGAAAGGATTCATGGGGATGGGGTGGATAGAATAGAAACTTTGTATGTCAGAAAATGTTTTTATTCTACCCTCTCACTTTATTAGTACAATCATGCATTGCTTAACAATGGGGACACATTCTGAGAATTGTGTCATCAGGTGATTTCATCATTATGTGAACATCATAGAGTGTACTGAAGGGGAACAAAATTTGCCACCCCAAAATGTGTCCTTTTAGTGTAAGGGTTATTTTTGGCTAATTATTTTTTAAAAATTAAAAATTCAGAAAGTTTTTCTTATTACCTCCCCCTTAACTTCTTAAAAGAATTCAGATAAAAAAACCTGTCTCAAGAAGCCAGCTATCACCTTAGCATAACATGAACTAGGTAATGCTATGAAAATGAAAAGGTAACAGGGCGGAGCCTAGAAAAGCCTGTTTGTTGGGCTTCTCTGTGTGTTCTTCTGTTTCTGTGTGACTAAACAAACAGTTGTTTTCCAAATGTTTGCTCCTTTTCACCTACCTGTGAATTCTTTTCCTTCCTTTTGAAGTCCCTGACTCTCCCCACCTCTAACAGCTCCTTTTATCTTCAGTGGAAGATGCTATTTAAGGTGTGGGCTTAGGCCATTGTGGTGAGTTATTCAGTATTCTTCGGTTTCTCTCATGTATACATGTTATTAAACTTCTGTTTGTTTTTCTCCTGTTAATCTGTCTCATGTCAATTTAATTCTTAGACCAGCCAGAAGAACCTGGAAGGAAAATTTCTTCCTCCTTTATAATACTTACACAAACCTGGATGGGATAGCCTACTGCACACCTAGGCTATATGGTACTAATCTTATGAGATCACCATTGTATATGTGGTCCATCATTGATCAAAATGTTGTTATGCAGGGGCTGGCCCCATGGCCAAGTGGTTAAGTTCGCGTGCTCCGCTGCAGGCGGCCCAGTGTTTCATTGGTTCAAATCCTGGGCGTGGACATGGCACTGTTCATCAAACCACGCTGAGGCAGCGTCCCACATGCCACAACTAGAAGGACCCACAACGAAGAATATACAACTATGTACCGGGGGGCTTTGGGGAGAAAAAGGAAAATAATAAAATCTTAAAAAAAAAAAAAAACAATGTTGTTATGCAGTGCACAATAGTAGTTTGGTTGGTTATAGAATTCCTATTAAGGAAATATTTTCTTACAGAATTTGAGGGTATAGCTCTCTTGTCTTTTAATTTCCAGGATTGATTTTGAAAAATCTGATGCATTCCGATACCTGATCCTATTAGGTTCTCTCTCTCTCTTTATCTCTCTATCTTTTCGTAAAATTATAGGACGTTCTCTTTGTCTGAAGTGATTTGAACTCTCATGATATTCCTTTCTATGAATATTTGTCATGGAGTGGATGTGGGTCTATTTAATCAAGATTTGTGTGCCCTTCAATTCTGGGAGATTTTCTTGAATTATTCCATTGAGAATGTCTTCTCTTCTATTATCTCTGTAAACTGTTTCCAGGACTCCTTTTATTCAGAGATTGGAGTTTTGAAACTGATCCCCTAATTTTGTTTCCCTATTGCATTTTACATTTTCGTCTCTTTGCTCTAATTTCTAGACTATATTTTTAAATTCAAATGAAATCTTTCTATTGTCAATAAATGATTTAAAAAATCCAGGATCAGCCATGATGAATGAGACACAGATTTCAACACAAATACAATTCAGAAGATCTACCAATGATTGTGCCATTGTGAGTAGCACAAAATCTGTCTGTTGTTACCATGAGCGGGATAAGTATTGTAGGTCAGAGAGTAGGTGAGCACTGAGGCATTGTAGAACCTCAGCAATAGCCTGGGATGTAAAGGAAGAAAGCTTAGAAAGGGGCAGGCATGACTTTAGCAGTCCTTCAGACCAAATTACCATCCCCAAAGGGAGATGAAGTCCGTACTTACAACACTCTGTTGGAGTTCTGGAGGGTAAGTCTTGGCCATGGAAGGTCCCTACAGCTGGCATATTTGAAGTCAGACAACGCCTCACGGCTTGGAGTGGTCTGTCTGACTGGGGAGCCATGCTCGTAAGGCCTTGTTTGGATTTTAGGGGCCCAGCCAAGTAAGCTAATGTTAAGGAAGGGCTTTATGTGCCAGAGTAAGGAATTTTAGCATAAATCAAGAAAGCAATACTAGGAGCCTGAATCACGCCAATGAGACAAATCCTAGAAGTGAGGGCATGAATGGTCCTAAGCCTCACCCACAGGAACCGTTATTTGTTGATTTATGGCAACGTGGCTAATTCCAGACCCACCAGATTGTGAGTCGGAGCCGTTTAACCTGCCTGCTCACCTTTGTCTCTGTACCAGGCAGGCTTGATTCTACGAGCTGAAAATCTTCAAACCCACTGCTGGGTGGGCTGGGAAGAGGCAGAGAGGGACAATTCTGAGTATTTCAGATCTCCGGTGACTACCCATTACTTTCTCCACCCAATAGCAACTTCATTTTCTCTTTAACTGACCCTGTTATCTTGTTTTTTTGTAGGTTTTCCTGTCATACCCTGTTTTTAATCTGATCTCACTGGCCAGGTTTAGTTCACCCACACTTCATTTTTTTTTTTCTTACTTCACAAACTTTGCCTAAGTTTTCTACGGTAGCCCAAAACTCTACTGCTCTCCTCACCTTGAAATTGGAATTTAAGTTGATCCGGAAATCTCCCCAAGACTTGCCAAGAGAATGACATGATCAGTACGTCCTGTTTACTCCTGTCCTTTAACAATCATTTGTCTAGTTGTTAAACATTGTCTCCCTTTTTCCACAGTAACCCAAAGTCTTCTTGAAGTGAAGCCTACCTTGTCTTTTTGATGCCACTCAAACACCTCCTACACGCAGAATCAGAATCGGTACACCAGCACAGTGAGCACCCCCGCTTCCATCTTGACCTTTCTACAAAGTTTCCCTCCTTGGGTGGGAGTCTCAACCTTCCTTCAGTCTTATCTGCTATGGAAGACTGATTTCAGGAAGGAACCTGAGTGAAAACCTAAATAAAGCTGTTCCCCCTTCCAGAAATGTTTGCATTTGAAACCTCATTTTGATGGTCACATGAAAGGCTTTGTCCCCAAAGAAAGGAATAGCCAAGCGCAAACTAAAAGAAGGATTTTGATTTCCAGGGGTCCTTCCCAATCTCTTTCAAAGGATTCCCTGTAGGCATCTGCCGACCAGGCCACATCAACAGCAGCGCCGTGTGTAGCCTGTGACTGATTAATCAAGAAATACCTGCCAATCAGCAGCCACACTTCTTCTGAGGCTGAGGTACCTTTTGCAGGAGGAAATAAACGCTAGGCTCAGAGTCAAGGTTCTTGACCAAGGAGGGCTCAGAAAGGCAGCCTCTGCCAGGGTCTGAGCAAAGCTGAGAGCCTAGGTGATGCACACCTCACTTGCCACTGTGCATGGCACTGCCTCTTGAAGTCTCTGCTCTATTTTTGGAAGCAGACATGATCAAGCATTAACTCCATTTCCAAGCTCTCTCCCCTCTATGGAGAATGAGGGATGGGGCTGAAAATTCCTGGCTTCTAATCATGACTTGGTCTTTCTGGTGACAAGCCCCCCTAAGAGTCATCTCATTAGAACAAAAGATAGTACTATCACCCAGGAAATTGCAAGCATTTTAGGAGCCCTGTGTCAGGAACCAGGGAACCAGGATCAAAGACCAAATACAAGAACAAAAGATGCTCCTAGCCTTCTTATCACTTAAAAAATTACAAGGGTTGTAGGAGCTCTGCACCAGGAACCAGGGGCAGAGACTAATATATGTATATTTTTTCCATTATCTCAAAATGAGGGAGGATGGTTTTATCTCTCTAGGAGTAAGGACTTATGTGTTAAATGAAGTGGATGGTTTTGACTAAGGTGGCATATTTGATATATATTACAGAGACAGACACAAGAGACTGGGTAAGGCAACAGAGATAGGATATGTAAATTGGAAATGAAATGCATACCAGTTCCTCAGCTTTAATCCTTCCTTTCCTCAGTGGAGATAAGTCCACACATGGTTCACTGTTGTTTGGCTCAAATGTACACAGTTGAGTCAAGCACTAGAAGGTCTTCATGTACCACCCCACTTCTATACGCTCTTGTGGTAACACTTTTATCCTTTCTGAAATCTTTTGACATGCGTTATCTCATTTAATCAGGTGGAACAGGTGAGTTTCTAATATTATTCCCATTTCAAAGATAAGTAAATGGAATGGCAGAGAAATAAAGTAACTTGCTCAAGGTCACACTGAGAGTGAGTCATTAAATTTTGACCAATGTTGATCATGATAAATGATCAACTATTGAACACTTACTACAGACAGTGCAATATGTTAAACACTTTATTAAAAAAGTTCCCAACTGCTCTAGCAGATGGGTAGCAACACTTCTTCTTTTTTTTTTTTCTTTTGGTAAAGAAGATTGTCCCTGGGCTAGCATCCATTGCCAGTCTTTCTCTGTCTTTGCTTGAGGAAAATTAGTCCTGAGCTAACATCTTTGCCAGTCTTCCTCTGTTTTGTATGTGAGGTGCCTCCACAGTGTGGCTGATGAGTGCAGTAGGTCCATGCCCAGGATCAGAACCCATGAACCCAGGCCGCCTAAGCAGTGTGTGTGGACTGCTCGGCCACAGGGCCGGCCCCTAACATTTATTCTTGCTTTACAGAAGAGAAAAGAGAGGATAAGTAACTTGCTAGGGTCACACAGCTGGTAAGTGGCAGAGACTGGGTTTAAACCTAAATGCTTGCCTTTAGAGTCTGTGATCTTAACCACTAGCCAGTACTTTGTCTCTGTAATCCAGCAATTTTCCTTCTCCTGATGTCTAGTGATTCTTGCATAGTATGATCAATTTTCTATTGAATCCCATCTCTCTCTTTCACAGTACCTTCATTTTAGTTGATTTCTCTATTTGTAGCATCATCTCACATCTTCTCTGCTAATCCATCTACGCCACTTCTTTCATATCTCATCTCCCATGTGCCTCACTTGCCTGGTCTCCTAGTACACTGGATTCTTCAGCATTATTTGTGTAAATCTCTCCTCTTTTTCTAGTTATTTTGGAAGTATTTTAAAGCATAAACAATTTTTTAAATTTTATATTATATTTTAATTTTTTGCACTGGAACTCAGATCTCCCAACTCTAAATGTAATCTTTTTATCAAAAGCACAGTCGCCAGAGTCAGGAAGACTCAAGTTCAAGTGCTGCCTCTGTCACTTACTGGCTGGATGGCAAAGGCCAAGTTATGTGGCTTCTCTGAACCACAGTTTACTCCTCTATAAAATAGAGATAATGGTAGCAGCTAAACTATAGATCAAATGTGAGGAATATTTTAAATAATGTATAATAGATATTTAACATAGAGTAGCAGATTAAAAACTCAACAATAGAAGCTGCTATTTATGTTATTACTATTATTAACCATAATTATGAAAGGAAAACTGCCAGCTTTCGGAAACACCCCACACTTGAAGTTTCTCTTGCTGAGGAAATCCCTGGTTATTTCCTAATAGTCTAATAAGTAGGAATTATCTCCCACTCAAGATGAAAAGCATACTCATCTATTTTGATAGAAGCCACTCTTAGATATGATGTTATCTAGCAATAATAGATTTCACCATCAAGAGAAAATTGTAAGAAATGGAAATCCACGATGATTAGCAATGGAAATTAAAAATTTGTTTTCCCTACCTGTGTACAAGTAATATCTCCCAGAGTTTTACTGTCAGTGGATCGTCAAAATAGTGCTATTTTTCTGAAAATAACTGTGGCTGACCAATATTTTTTAATATGGTCAACAGGAACGTCTCTTATTTGTCTGAAACTGCTCTGGGCTAATAAATGATTGGGATAAGACTTAGGAACGTGACAACCAGTTCTGACGTGAGGCTGACAGTGTAATGAATAACAGAGTTTCAGGATCCTGCAACTTTGATTGCTTTTCCTCCTCCTATTTGCTTTGTTCATCTCAGAGAAGAAAATGATCCACATTCGTAATATCACCTAATCCGGCTGTTGGACATTAAACATTTATTTTAAACATTAAAACAGCTGAGCTTGCAATTTTATGACCCGCAGATACTTTTATTTATTTATTTTTAAATTTTAATTTCTTTATGTTGAAATTGCCAAATCCATCGAATTGAAAGAAAATGAGATCTGGAAGCTGTGACTTTTCATGAAGTGTAACCAAATACAGCTGGTCAGGAGAGCGTGAAAGGGGACTTTTGCTGGTGGTGCTGGTTGGAATGGCAGGGCTGAAATGTACACATTTCTTATTGAATGCTTTATGGCTTGGTTATGTTTGGATTATGGTTTTTAAAATATCTTTGGGTTTTGAAAACCCATAACAATGTATTCATAACCCACGGCCCATCAGTTTTACTGTGGCTTTCATTTCAGTGAGAAAGAGTGGTTTTGCATTTGCAATGAATTAGCTGTTGATTTTCCCAACTCTCTCATTTCATTAGAGTGATGCAATTTATTCACCTAATGGTAAACATTTTTTTCCAATTCCTAGGCAGTACTTGGCTCAAACTAGAGGGGTTTCATGGTTAGAGAGTTGGTGTGTAGCCCTCAACCAATAAGGCTTTTGTATTGATGAGGACATGGTTCCTGGGATTTGTAAAGGCCTTTCTTGTGTAATTATGACCATGTGCCCTGCCTCTTTCTTTGTCTTTCTTAATCAATAAAATAGAGAACTATTATGAAGACACCATAAGCTACTGAAAAAACATTCAGCAGTTGTTGCTGATATAAATTATTTGGTACTTGTGGCCTTAGAAATGAAGTTCTTTAATTACCAGAGGCTACTAAAGTTCAGTGACACTTGGAAGATATTTCACCATTGTGTCGATTAAAGATTTCTCTGTATAGTGTTACTGCTTATGTGCTCCATTTCTTAGGACAAGATAGTTTGCCTTCCTTTTCCCAAGATTGTTATACAAGAAAATATAAGGATCATTGTATTTTGATGCATCTTCTAGACTGTTGAGAGGCAATGAAAAGAGACAAGAGCACTCTGTATGAAAGATGATTTCGTCAACATTTTGTTGAGATAAATGTATGGTGAATGGGAGCACACTGTGGTGTATTGGCAGGCAGGTCATCCGAGTCTCTGGATATTGAGAATTATAACGCTGTGTTTCTGTCATGTCATTTCGTTTGTACTCACATGAGCAATTGCATGAATGCACAAGCTAACGTATCAGTTATGAGAGGGCCCAAATGAGGACCTACGGATGGATGAGTCTCAATAGCCAATAGCTGACAGGGCTGAGAGTCCTGAAGGATGATTTCATTGACTTGTTGCATCTTTCATGCAAACAAGGATTCGACAGCTGTCAAAAGGGCAGATTGGTCTCTAGAACCTCCAGGGATCTATGTAAATAGTGTGTATTTGGAGATGTGATTACAAATATTAATGGGCTCTGAGAACCACAAATCAGAAAGCATGTGCTTCTGAGACCTCACTACCCATAGGGTCAAATTCAGGAAAATTGGATTTTCAACAATTGCATTTATTTAGTTTTTTTTAACCTAAGTATAGTTTCTATTTTGAATAAAACTATTATAATGGGAAAAAGAAAGCTTTAGCCAAACAGGCAGTTGATTTATAGGACTTGATTTAGGACTGTTTTGTTGTTTTTATTTATTTGCTCACTTTGTGATCATGCCGAAGTCTTTAAGGAAGCCCTAACTAATTATCACTGCCTTGCTATTTCTGTCTCTTTGAACACACAGAAACAGGAACTGCCCCCACCTTTCCTGAGTTACATATTCAGATTTTAACATACGAAATTTTTCCTTGTATGGTCAAAATTTTGGACTATGCTAAAGTCAGTAAGAAATATTTACTACTCTCAGAGAGGGAAGGATTGAATGAAGAACTGTGACCCACACTGGATGGGATCTTTGGGAAGCAGGTGGACATTCCTGGTTAAAAAGCTAATCCATGGAATCACTTTTCCTAACAGTAGAGCCACAGAATGTTAGACCTGGCAGGGACCAGGAAATCATTTTGTCCAAGCTCTTCACTTTGCAGAGGAGGCAAGTGATATATAGAGGAAAGAAGAGGATTAATTGCCCAAGGCCACGCAGGCAGGATGGGAACATCAGGAAGAGAATTTAAGTTTCTTGGCTTTCAATGTTTTATAAATGCCTTGAAGGATTGACTTAAAGGCTGAATGGAATCCACTTATTTCAAAGAATACTTAACAAAACTTTTGCGTGACCAAGTAATCTTTGGCAGTTTGCTTTAATGAACTTTTTTTTTTTTTAATGAACATTACACATGATTCTTATACAGAAGGGTGTAGGGCAGTGGTTCTTAGCTGGAGATGACTTTGCCCCTCCCCACTGGGGGGCATTGGTAATGCCTGAAGACATTTTTGATTGTCATAACTGGCAGGGGAAGGAAAAGAATACTGGCATCTAGTGAGTAGAGACCAGGGATGCTGCTAAACTTCCTCAATGCCCAGGGCAGCCCCACAACAAACAATTGTCCAGTTCTCCAGCCCCAAATGTCAATGGTGCCAATGATGAGAAATCATGCTCCAGAGGCATGCCCTTTGAGGAATGCCACAGCATCCTTTGTTCTTCTCTTTTCCTTTTTACTCATCAATCTACCATAGCTCCAAGAAGAAATCCAACAAAAACTGGGCTGCTATGTACCCAAATAAGTACATGGCACTATGATTGATATTTGCAAAAAACTCTTGAGAAGTATGTGAACTATTGGAGATTTTTGTTAAGTACTGGGTTCCAAACGCAGTACCCTTGTATATCAATTTTTACATAATTAACAAGTGACACAGCTCAGCAGCAATCAATCAGAGCTGATGCTGGCTATACGCACGCAGTATGGCCCTGCCAGCTACACTTGTGGAATTTGGACCTTCTTAAGCAGATGAACACACATATGTGGGTAGAGTCCAGAAAGACCAAGTGAAAGCTAGAAGGGTTAGGAGACGGCTGTTTGGGAGGATTTGGGAGTCACTTTCTCTTGTTCAGATGAACTCTCACAGTTTTTTGAGGCAAATCAGATAATGCCACCACTCTTCACATCTCAGGAATTAGGCATTTTCAGACCTCATTAGCTTTTTAGAGCAGTCTGCTTAATCTTTATCCCCTGTTGCAAACAAACCACGAGACTGGCACTACTACCCAACAAAAGAATAAAATTTGTCCATCTATCATTAAGATAATTGTTATTGATTAGTCTCCTTGTAATTTTCTGCTTTTTGTTTTCAGATGTTGGTTATAAATCACACCCACAACAGGCACCAAGCCTGTGTTTGTGTCTATTATGTGGTCCTGATAAGGCTGGGCAGCATTTTTCACCTTCCTGATGCAAGTTATTTTGATTGATTGGAGCATTTGCTTGTCCTATCCTAGACACTGTGTAATTAATGTTTCATTATGTTAATACATGCAAATGTGAGAGTGTGTGTTTGATTGGGAGGTGAGAGAACAAAAAGGATTAAAGAGTTCACTCCAAAGTACAAATTAATTTATCGCATTGCTAACTGGCCTCTGAAGGGAGCAGGCTTCAAAATGAAAGAAAAAAATGCACAAAAAGAAAGAGCTGTTGCATGTCTGTGTCTTTCAGAGGTGGTATACAGTTAACAATTACAAAAAGGATATTCAGTCATACGCCAGAAGACTTGTCCATGCTTATTTCAGCAGTGTCCCTCTATAGTAAAAGAGTTTAGGATGAAGAAGCCACAGATTATTTCCTCTTTACATACACAAGTATTTATACATATACAGAGTACATTAGAACCGTACTGAAACATGAAGGCAATATAGTGATCTTTATATGCAATCAATGGTTGACTTCATGACATTATTTAATGTGTAGGAAGAAGGGAATTTTACCCTTAAACCAAGCATCCACAGATCTATCACAATGGGTTGCTTATTATTGCAAGTTTCTTCCTGATCTTCACAGCGATAATTTTGATTATTTCCTAGTATATCATTATATTTGTGTTCTGTGATGTACTAAGTTGTTTTAGCTAATCATACCTTAATGGGTGTAAGTCATTGATCTTCCCTTCCACCAGGTGATGAATAGATTTTAAAAGTGGGCAGCCTAAGAAAAAAGGGTTTAGAATGTAATACAGATCAGCCAGGGAGGGAAAGCTGGCTGGCATTTCGAGAAGAGAACTCTAATGCCAGTAGGAAAGCGCTGGATGCCCAGTGGGTGGTGAGTCGGGAAGGACTATGAAAGAGAAGATTAAAGACTGCCAAAATATACACAATTCTTTCCTATCCAGGATTTATTTACTGGAAGCATTACAGGGGCATCATTATAAGATATTCTCAACTATTAGTGTGTGACATAATTTTGTTTAGTTTTGCTTTCATTTCTGATGGTTACTTTGGAGTAGGGGGCCAGGTGGGAATCTGTGGCCACACCCATTTCTTTTCATGTTGTTTATGGCTACTTTCCTGCTACAGTGGTAGAGTGTTGAGTAGTTGCTCCACGAAGCCAAAAATATTTGCTATCAGGCCCTTTACAGAAAAAAAATTGCAGACTCCTGAGATAGAGAAATAAATCTGACAGTCAGAAATGGAGTTTGGAGTCAAAGATACTTCAAATTCAAGCTCATCCATTGGGCAAAACATAAACAGACTTCGGTCTCACTTTTCTCCCTAAAATCAAGATCATAATAATTTCATCAGGTAGTTGAAAATTAAATCATGTAGTGGGTTTAAGTATTGGTCCCCTTGTTCTTCCCTCCTAAAAATGAAAAGTTTCAAAAATATGATTAGTGTTTATATTATCTAGCAGTTATTTGTACATTGTCCTGATGTGGTCAATTGAATATTCATTAATACCATGTAAATTTTAGAAAAGTGTCATATACGAATTAATGCAACCAAAAGTACCAAGTCAATCTTCTGTAAATTTCCCCTGCTTTTAGCTATGGCCATGCTAAACTGTTAGTTGCTTTTATCAGCATTGACTGGAAAGCTTTTCTGAATGTATTTATCTGTGTCAAAGCGTTGAACCCACCACTGGTAAGCAAAAGGGCATGGAGTTGTGAGTCATTGAATATGAGGAAGCAGGGTTTTCCCCTGTGATCCCGATTCCCATGCCTCATTCTGCCATTATTCTTCATGGTCAAAGCCAGTGGAGTTAATAGTGTCTAAGTGGCTGCAGTCCTTCCTACCATGATTCATGTGTCATTTTTCACAGTCACTTTGCAGACTGACAGGAGGTGTAATACTTTTTGGTTCACAGTCCCCTTCACTCAGACACATCACATTCTTTAAACACTTGGTTTCAATTTATTTACAGCTACATGCCAGTATGATGAGCCTGCAGCCGTCCATTTCTGGTTACTACCAGGAAGTATTCGAATAAATATTAGCCATTTATCCACACCCAAAAAGGTTTCCATTAATGAGTAACCAATATTTAGGTGAGAATGAGGCAATAATTCTCTTTAAATACAAATTTAACTAAAAATCCAGAAGCATGACAGTATATTATAGGTTAGAAATAGAAACATTTCAATAGAATTAATTCTGAATGCTTCTAGTGCCTGACAAGATTTCTCACTATCAGATAAAAATAAACTAGTTTCAAAAAAGAGTGCAAGTATGAACATCTGTATCATCTTTACAACAGTGATAGGTCGGAGGCCACACATCCCAGGTTGCCTAAAACAATTCTAGTTTATACATGTTGTCCTGGCATAATTATAAATTGAGTCTCATTTTAGTCTCAAAAATAGCTGATTTGTATAAAAAGTTATGTGATTATCCTAGCAATCACTCTAGGGATTTAGCTTGAAATTAGCTATGAGCAAAATGTACAGTGTCATAATTAGTTTGTCCTTGTATTATATACAATTTTTGTTAAATTTTACTTTATTTTACATTAATGGTAGAAATGATTGGCGTCCTGATGTTCAACAGCAATTTCATCTAAAAGCTACTTTTAAAACCTTTCCCAACTGTGTCACTGACCTTATATCTTAGAGACACCCAGGTAAGCATCTATGAATGCCTTTAATCTGCAGAGTCTGGTTATGAGCGTCTTAGGGTCCTGCTTGCTCATAAGTGAGAGACTACAGTTGAGGCCCGCAGCTAGTGAACCAAAGTTTGGACCTAGTGTAAACTAATTACTAAGGAAGCTCCAAATGTTCACTCTCTTTCCTTTATCCCACTTCGGTGCGTTGAGCTGGTTAAAGACAGCAAGATAGTCTCTTTCCCTGAGACTAACACCACTCAACACTTTTATCGTCTATTATATGTTCATCACTGGTAAACGCAAACAGGGAAAGCGATTTAAACAAAATTTTAGACAAAATTCTTGACTTTTAAAAGTAGTACATCAGGTGCTAATATATGTGGTAGACCAATACAAATTATCTGGGCTAACCCAAAATTTGGGAGGTTTGATACTTATAAATTCTTATGATTAAATGCCTTGGTTCATCATAGATTCGGTTATGTAGGATGAATCCAGACTTCTTTTTTTTTGTGATTCAGGGACAGCCCCAAGGAGGAAGTAAAGTGGACAAAGTTCTTTTGGTTTGTCTTGCTCTTCCGGCATCTGGGGACCTCCTTTTCCACATCCCCCATCCATGGTCTGTAGGCAGGCAAGCTGGTGCTCTGTATCTTGCTGGAAGTACAGAGTAACTGCATTCATGTGGGCCCTTCCTAGGCAATCCCAAACCCTCTCTTGCCAATGCTCACTCTGTTAACCCTGGGCTCATCTTTCCACTGGCTGACTGGTGACAAAATCTGTAGTCTGATAAGCCATTTTATACCAAGTTATTTTGAATATCATAGAATCATTGACTTTGTCCCTCTTCCTAGATTACATATTTACATGACCAAGAGGTTTCAGTGTCCGAACTCTGCTTGATGGATTTTCTGGAACCACAGTAACTAAGGGGGAATCTGTATTAAACATTTCAATTTTTATTGTGTATTTTTGTCTATTCCACCTCTGAGCTGGTTTAGTCCCACTTGGCTATGTATGCTACTTTTTATATAGTGTGAGAAAAACAAAGGGCATATCTAAGAAGCAGAAAGGTGATACAGAATGAGACCTAGAGTAGAATTAAGATCAATCTTGATTTTCTTGCTAGATCCTCTACTGAACTATGTGACCTTGGTCAAGACAGTAAATTCTCTAAGCCTTTTTCCCTATCTGCAAAAGAAAGTTAACAATCTCTTCTTGACAAACAGGATCAAATGAGGCTACCGTGTAAACTCTAAGTAAGTTACAGAAATATAAGAAAAAATAAATAGAGAAAGAGATAACACTATGTTTGTAAGCTACAATGGAATCTTAATGTAATTCTGACCCAGGATTTAAGGTGGTGAATAATGTCCCCACCCACGGACCAGCCCATGTGGGAAAGAATGGCTCTGACTGTCTGGAAGTGACTTTGATCCCTATCAGTTATTTTAGTGTCTGTATTATTCATTCCCCTGGCTATACAATAACAAAGGCATATTTTCATGCTGCTTTTTAACTGGAGATAAAAAGAATTAGAAAGGAGAGAGAAGATTTCATTTATTTGATTACGTTAAAAGATAGAAGCAAGTTTGGCTAAGAGGATTTAAATTTTATACTAATTATGGTTTGTAAAATTACAGTCCTGGTACATAGCTTACAAATCAAAATGTTCTATAACAAAAAGTAATCCCCTTTTTATGTTTTGGTGACATCTATTAAGTCCCTGGATTTTCTGATCTTGAGGTAATGTAAAGTTCAAAAAGCCAAAGCCATTAGGAGAGAACCCCATAAGTGGGGCAGAATTAGAAAGAAAGCAGACGTATTTGCCAAGGATCATGGGTTATGGGGGAAAAGCTGTGTCCACTTGATAAATTGTAGGGGAGCCCCGCTTTGAGATGGAGACCTGTGTACTCCACTCGGTGAACTCAGGACATTTTCTGCTCTTGGTTTTGCTTTTCATCTGAGAATTGTGTATAAATTCAATCTAAATGTTTTATGATAACACTTGGACCTCTCAATGGAATTACAGTGTCTATCATTCAAGGGAATCTGCTGTTTATTATTTAGATAAATTTTTGGCTTTTACTCTTCCTAAATGATGGCACAGAAGATCATTTCTTTGCTTTGACTCTTAGCAATATTTTTAAAATTAGAGACAGTGTGAAAAGAACTTGTTAAAGGTCAAATAAGATAAATACATGAAAAACACTGGAAAGAAGCTTACACAGGAAGGGTGAAAAGTAGTTAAACAATCTCAGGAATCCGTAAGTCACCAACAGTGATACTCACAATTCCTGAGCCCTTCAGGTCCGCGAGTTACCCAGAAGTCTTTTATTTATTTATTTTTGAGCCCCTCTATTGAGGTATGATTGATATACAAAAAGCTGTATGTATTTGACATACACAGCTTGATGAGTTTTGAGATAAATATACACCTGTGAAACCATCGCCACCATCAAGGCCATAAGAAGGTCCATCGCCTTCAAGTGTTTCCTCTCGCTCTATTTTTAACATTTTTTAATGTTTTCGTCAAAAACACTTGACATGAGATCTATCCTCTTAGCAAATTTTTAAGTATACAATGTATATTAAATATTATTTAATATTAAATATTATTAACCTTTGGCATTAGACTGTACAGTAGATCTCTAGAATTTACTCATCATTTGTAAATGAAATTTTGCAGCCTTTTTAAAGCCACTGAAAAACTCTACCGGGTGCTACAGCGGTGTGGGCTAGACTGTGCTGGCTTAATCGCGCCAAGAAAACAAAAGGAACAGCTTTTCCTTTCACTGTGAATATTTATTCATGTGAGATGAAAAAAGCTAACAAGACTGTTTTCCCTTTCTCCGGGGCTTTTTAGTAAATGATGATATGATAATAGCCTGTGTTTTATATATTGTCAGCAATTAGAAGAATACATTTTCCGCAGAATTCCCTGACTGCTCTGCCTACTAAGCCTCTGGAATAGGTACAGCAGACAGCAGAGACTTTAAACAGGACAAAGAGGGTCCAGAGGCAGCAAGCAGAGGGTCAAGAAAGGAGAGGATGGAATAAATGGTTTATGGCCCTGAACTAGAGGACTGTTGGGAGGAAGAAGGTAACTGGGGAGCTACATAAGCATTCAATAGAGGTTTAATAACACTTGTGAATGAATGAATGAATAACTATATTGAAAAAGTTCCCCTATGTGCCCAGCCTATAGACCAAATATTCTTGGTAAAGCTCTTGTAAATGGTAAATCCATTATCAAGAGGTATGCAATATTAAGGGAAGTGAGTTTAGCCCAAGGTGGCAGCTCCAAGCTTTAATCCCCCTCACTGGGAATCAGCAGTATCATCTTCTTAAAACAGGAGTCAAAGACTACAGCCCTGAGAGAGGGCCAGATTTGGCCCCTTGCCTGTTTTTTAAATAATGATTTATACATATTTAAATGGTTACCTTTTAAATCATCATATAAGTATCTATACAATATCCTCAATGTTGTCTCTTGGCCTACAAATCTGAAAAATATTTACTCTCTGGCCCTTAACAGAAAAAATGGCCAGCTTTCCTCAGAATATGCCAGGATATGTCATAAATATGGATATGGATAATTTTTGGTTTTAATGACAGTAATATTGATTTATCTCCATCATTCACAGCCAAGCTAGGAAAATTAAATCTAATTTCTTTTTCACTCATGCTATGATTTTCTTTCACCAATTTAGCTAATTTTCCTAAATTCTTCACTTTTTTGTCTTTGTAAGTTTATTTATTCAATAAATATGTATTAAATACTTCTGTGATAGACAAAGACTATAAGGGTTACATAAGATAGAGAGACACACACGATTTAGTTGTGCTCTGTTGGAGTTTGCAGTGTAATAAGGAAGAAATTCTCATAAATATATGTGAGAGAAAGAATAGAGCCACAAGAGAGGCAGAATAAAGAGCTATCACTTCTAAGAGCTGAGGCTGTCACTGCTGCTCAGTAAGACTTTCTATCTCTGCACAGGCCTGTGTCTATCTTTTCCATTTTGTAAAATGAGAACCTGATGAGAATTAACGTTTATTATTTAATTGGCTTAAGATTTATAACAAATTCTAAGATATTATTGTAAGTCACACCATGTTGGAAATCAAGTGAAGCGACTGTCACTTGGAATGTAATGAATATAGCTCCTAGAGGAGTCTTTGCTTATGCTTTGTTTGGTGTCTGTAGCAGGACTTGAGCAGCAAAGGATTTATGAAAGATTCAGTCTAGAGAATATTCAAGATTCCATCCAATAGTGGTTTCTAGGCACTGAGGTATCAGCTTGATTTTATACATTTGAATAATGCATTTTTAAAAATATAGATCTAGTGGGGTCACTCATTCCTTGGCCCACTCCCGTTCAACTCTGAACTACCATGGAAGCAAGAGTGCCTTCAACACCAGCTCTGTACTGCTAGTATGGTGGGTCTGAGGATGCTAGGGAAGGCTCTAATTAGAACATTTCTGAGAATTACAACAAGTAACTTATGAATGCAATAAGTGCTTTGTAGGGGAGAAACACCTATGTGTTTCTTTATCTTTTAGTTTCCTTTAGGTGAGGGACACATAAATAGTTCCTTCATCCTTAAAGTTCACAGAGATCATGCATATGTTGCATGTTTCATGTTCAGGAGTCCCTTTATGGTTCTGACCCTCTATAGGGACTTCATCCTTGTTCTCCAAGTCATCTCCCATTGAAGCTAAATCACCATTTAATAAAACCAGTTGTTTGAGAGGGTCCTTTAATACATGCTACCCTTCTGAGAGGCTTAAAGCTCACTGGCTCTCACATCCAAGTTGATGCTTCTCCTATCCTTGTGAATTTGCCTTTTTGATGTCATTCATAGACTAAACAGGAAAATATCACCTTTCTGTTGAGACAAGATACAGTAAATATCATGACAAAATGAATGACAGCATTTTAATGAAAACCACTGTTTGACCTCTGTTTTGAGAAAATTAGACTCGTTATAACACAAATGTTTTATCAATATGGGTCCCCACATCACAATTTATACCATAACGTCAGCCATGAGGTTTGCTGAATTTTTAAGGCTTTCCCTGGACCTGTCAGAGCTTTATGGAATTAATCCTTCATATTTGTAACAGCAGTTTCCACAAGATGAGCACCTCATTTCTCATTAATCATAATAAAGCAGCCAGTGCTTTATTGGCAGAGTGACCTCTGCAGTCTTTCATCTTCAAGAGGAAATATTAGACTCTCTCTCTATTTTATGGATAATGAGGTGTGTTTTTGGTCACTCGGCACCTTCAGTAACTGCATCTCTTTGCGGTCTTGTATAAGTCTGTGATAAACTGATTGCAGGGTGATTATAGCAAATCTCTTCATGTAACAAATTCACTCCTAAATTTGAGGCTAATTTCTTTGTAAGTAGCAAAGTTAATAGGTGTGAACCCATAGACTTTTATAATATAAGAGCTGAAGACAGCTAGAAGTTATCTAATCCAATTCCTTGTTTTATTGATGAGTACAGTGATTCCCAGTGGTGTAGCCCAACTCGGAGGGCTAGTGAGTGACAGAATTAGACAAAGAACTCAGGTCTCCTCACTCCTTGTGCTGAGAGCTTTCTTTTGCAGCAGGGAGTAAGCCTTTTTTGCATATAAATTATATAAATTGCTCTATTGATCTATTGGAGTCCTCTGGAACTCTTTTCATTTTTGAACAACCACATCTAATTCCTCACAACCCCATTGGCTCCACCTTTAAAGTGGATCCCAAATCTGACCATTTCTCACCACTTCTGCTGTTACATTTTAGTCTAAGCTGCGTCATTTCCCACCTGGACAATGGAAGTCGCCTCCCAACTGGTTTCTCTGCTTCTTCCAATGACTACTATTCTCAACACAGCAACCAGGATGATCCTTTTAAAAAAGAGTTTCTCAGCCTCAGCACCACTGATGGTTTGGACTGGATAATTCTCTCTTGTGAAGGGCTGTCCTATGTGTAGCAGCATCTCTAGCTTCTTCCCACTAAATGCCAGTAGCACCTTTCCCAGTTGTGACAACCAAAAATGTCTCCAGACATTGCCAAATATTTCCTAGGGAGCAAAATATTTTCCTGTCAAGAACTGCTGCTTTAAATACAGATTGGACCTTTTCACTCTCCTGATCAAAACTCCACTAAGTTTCCATCTTGTCAGAGTTAAAGCCAAGTTCTTTTGCTTGCTTACAAGGTCCTGCACACCTCCCTGTGACCTCTCCATCTTTGCTCCTTGAACTCTCCTTCTCCTTCAATCTGACCCAGCCACGTGGGCCTCTCTGCTATTTCTGAGAAAGACTAGTCACACTCCTACCTCAGGGCCTTAGCACTTGCTTTTTGCTCTCCCTGAAGAGTTCTTCCCCTAGATATCTGCTCTATGCCTCTTATGGGCTGAATGTTTGAGTCCACTCAAAACTCATACGTTGAAACCCTAACCCTGGATGTGTATTTAGAGGTGGAGCCTTTGAGAGGTGATTGAGTTCAGATGGGGTCATGAGGGTGGGGCCCCTGTGATGGGATTAGAGTCCTTACATGAAGAGGAAGTGAAACCAGAGTGAATAATTTCTTGCATGGAACTGCATGCAAACTTTAACAGTGGCTATCACGAGGTGAGCAGGATTATGGGAAATTATTATACTATTTGGTTTAATGTCCATATTTTCTTATTTGCATACAATAAGTAAAAGTAACTTGATTAGTAATAAGGTTCTAAAAGTTGATTGGTCCCTGCACAATTAACAGCATCTCCAATTCTTGTCTGCTCTTCACTGCCATCCAGATGGAGGTATTCCTATGCACTGGGTACTCATTAACTGGTACTTTTATAACTTTTCTCAGTGTTCCAGGTGACAGTTGTAAATTCATAAAAACCATCCATCCCCCTCCTTTGAGAAAAACTGATAAAAAACACAAGAGAGGAGACAGCCAGCTTACATTTTACCAAAATGAGAGGAGGGTAATTGTTCAAACCCAGGGCAGATTAAGCCTTACATCAAAGTTTCTCTTTTAAGTGTTAATTTTGCATGAGGCCCAGGGAATGATAACCTAGATGTCAGACTGTGTTACCTGTTGAGCTGAAAAAAATCCCATTACAATTTGCTCAGTATCACACAGCAAAATCAAGCTGCGTTTCAGAGATTTAGCTCTTGAAGCAGCAAAGCGATGAGGAAGCTACTCCCCCACTCTACCTTAGCCCTTATCATTTTTCTTTACCATTGGATTTAGCCAGAGGACACTCACACAGTTGCCTGGGGCGCACACTTCTTGCCCTGTACAAACCTCAGATCTCAGCAAAGCATCCTGTGCTTTGTGGAAGATGGCACGTGCTCAGAATGTCTGATGTGGAGCCTCAGTGTGGGCTCACTAAGAGATTTCTGCTGGGGCAGTTGCTTCTTGAACTCCACATCTTGTATTTATATTTCGGAATTTCGCTCCCTGTCTTTCAAAGGGGAGAGAAAAAGAAGAATCACTGTGTCAAGAACAAATCAGGTTCAGCGACCTTTCTCCGTGGCTGTTTGGTGGTGTTGGACTAGGTCAGCAAATGTCCCGACACCAAAATCGCTTTTCCTGATTCAATCATGGTAGCTTTCCAAGAGTTCACTCTTCTCTATAGATATGTGAGAACTGAGTGGAGTAGTATGAATTCAAGTACGATTGGCTTTCTTTTGCCATGGTCTCAAGGAAGTAATTTCATGGCAGATAAGGTGCCAAATAAAATACAGGATGCCTAGTTAAATTTGAATTTTGGGTGAACAACAAATGACGTTTTAGTATAAGTAGGTTCTATGCAATATTTATTTAATATAAATATTTAGGACATATTTACACTAAAGCTTTATTTGTTGTTGATCTGAAATTCAAATATAACTGATGTTTTTAATTTTTATTTGCTAAATCTGGTAACTCTCATAGGGGAGGAACTTGAACTGTCCTTCGAATTTTTTCATTTAAATTTTCATCCATAGCTTCCTTATATTTTAACGATACAATAAATTCCCATAGTAAAATGCACCCGTGTTTCTTCCTAGCAAGTCTTCCTGTGCATTATGTAAATTCAGGGATAAATTCCACAAAACCTAATTCGTCTCTGATTTCCATTTGGTAGTAATAAAAACTTGTCTTGGGGTTGAATGGCTTCAAAATCTGCTAGTCTCCAGCAACAGCTGGGATGCACACAATCTTTTTAAGATCTGGCCACATCTTCTGACAATTATTTTTACTATGTTTCTTATCAGAGTAGGAAAAAAGCACAGATATTATATTAAACAGAAACCCAGTGATCACTGGTTCTGGTGTTTTGGTGAAATGCACTTTCTCACTCTGGGCTGGCTGAAGTTCATTTCCTTCATTAATATGACATACATGTAGTACACCCCCTGGCTATAGCAGAGTGAGTGCTGTTATGGATTCCCCCATCTAAAGGCTAAACTTGACTGACCAGCAGTTTAGCAAGGCAAGTGTCTAGAGTTCCAATATTCAAAGTGCTATAATTATACCGTGGAGCTAAAATATAATGAAAGAAATGCAATCTGATAAAGAATACTGTATTTACCCAAAGTTCTTTGGTGAGAGGATTGTAGCTATTGTAGCTGAGCAAAAGTAATCTTTTGGCAGCTCTTGTATAAGGAACCATGAGTATTCCAAGGAGCATTCTACATGTCCAATCGACTGTGCAATTTTAATTTTGCTGAATGGAGTGTGGCCATTTGGGATCCAAAGAGAGTCCTGGTTACAAGAGAGGAAAGATGAGGAATGACCAACAATAGCCCTCTTTCTTGGTCCTTTTCTCACATTTTTTCAGCCTTCCAAAGAGAAATGTACAACAAGTATTAATAAAATATGTGTTGAAACGTGTTTGAGTATTTGCCTTCCTGGATCATCCTCATAATTTCATCTCCCTACTTCAAAGAATAATTGACCCAAATAGCACAAATTCCTCAAATATGGACAATTATAGCAAGACAGTCCAAAGAACTCAAGGACCCCCATGCTGTAGTCCAGGCCCACCAGATGTTTTCGAGAAGGCATTCTCAAGCTTTAGTGAATGTCGGAATCCCATGGAAGGCTTCTTAAAGCACAGATTGTGGGCCTCTGCCTCCAGAGCTATCATTTGGGTAGGTCTGGGTTGGGACCTGAGATTGTACATTTCTAACAAGTTCCCATGTGGTGTTGCTGCTGCTAGTCTGGGGACTGTAGTTGGAGAGCCACTGTTTCAGAATTTATATCCCAGTCTCCTAAACCCAGCAAAGTTCACATATAGTTAGGGGTTCTGTTAATTCATGGTTTTCAGTTTTGCTTTTTAAATCCCCCACTCCATCACATAGCCTCACAAATATTATAAGTTCTTGCCAGGGCTGAAAGCCAGACTTAGAATTGCACATGTAATTGATGTTTGATGAATTGAAAATGGATAATATTCTATCACCCATAGAATAATTTTAATTTCTTTCAATGAAGATGTCTTTATTTATCATAACACAAGCAAAACAGATGCAGTAGACTGTATTTCTAAGAAAAGATAATGATAGCAGAGTTTTCTGGGTTGATTACAAGAATTCAAGGATCATCATAATCTCCGAGCAAACCAAAGTGAAAGATTTTGTAATTTGCAAGAGATAAAATTATACACAGCAAGTTCTATGGGGATTTGTATGACATTTTCTAATCTTAAAATCTTTTTAGGAGCTTCTTTTTACTTCCATGCTACTTTTCATAGATTTCATTTTTAGCTTGTATTGCTTTAACCAGAAGCATTCACATTTTGGACTTGTAAAGGAATTTCTGACTCCATGGGGAATTATTTTTCACACTTAACAATGTTTGATATTGTAGATAAAATGTCATACCTTAAAAAACCCATTCCAAGTTAGTCTGCCTCTGTGTCTGAATGGTCTTTTAAATTAACAAGAATATGATAAGGCGAGCAAGCACAAAGGGACTTAAGCTTGCAGAAACATTTTTCCTATTTGATCATTTTGGTGAGAGTCTAAAATACATTAAGGTTCGTTTCTATCTCTAAATATTCAATTAATATAAACTTAGAATATCTCTAGCAGTATTACCCCTAATGCTTATTTATGTCTGATAAAACTAAAGCAAATGGATGTTAACAATTCTTCTTTTGAGTCACTTTGAGGGCTTCAAGAGTGGGCCCTCCTTTATATTTTCATTAAGGAAACATTGAAGGTTTGGCTATGTTGGTATCTGCTTATAAACTACCATCTTTCAGAAGAAGAAAAAGAAAAAAAGGAATGGTGTTGAATGACGATATGACACGTATTGCTTTTCCTCAGAACGACACAGATAAGAAAATATAAAATTAGTTAAATTCATATATGGCTCTATGCCTAAGTCCTAGCCAAAGATTAGAAATCTTCCCAAGCCAGCATTTGAAGGGAGAGGGGACTGGAGACCCACTCATTCTCATCAACTCTGGTATCAGATTCAGTTGTACAAGTTTCTTCACGGATGGGATTTGGGTTGTCTTAAGTATATTTCTCCAAAATATAATTGCTTTACATAATTTTACATCAGGCCTAATGGATTGATTCTTTTATGAAGCAAGGCTTGGAAATGTGACTGTTGGAGTGTTCAACAGAATGACCACCAGCATCTTAAAAATGAAGCCAAACCGAAACAAATCAGAAACTTCTCCAGTTGGCTTCCTTCCAGGTCAAATTCATACCATCGTCATTCTAAAGTAAAATTGTCCATCCTCTGTAAAATTGTAAAGTAGGTAGTTTTATTTTGACTCTTCAGAAGCATTCTTCTATCCCTTTCTGATGATTTCTTGGGAGATCCATAGCCTCATCAAACTCTGACTGCCCAAACTCCAGCCGCAACTTTTTAAGCTGCAAGCTCCAAAAGTTATTTCTACTTCTTTGTCTTCTTCAGTTTCATCATCTCTCTATCTTCCTCTCCTCATACATTAAATCAGTGTAGTTGATTTCAGATTGATTCTTGGACGAAACAATTTGATAAAATTATTTCATTTTAAGAAAAGATGCTGGTAGGCAAAATCCCTCCAAGGAACCCTAGTATTGTACGAGAAGAGGGAGGAAGGTAACCCAAATCGAAGTCAGTGTAATATATTAGTGGGACTTTTCCTAAGCCTGTGTGAAATCCTTCCTAAGGGAGTGAAGACAGCTGATGCCTAACATGGGCTGAAGCTTTCAAAAGGAGACTGTGGGAGACGTATCTATTATTTTTCAATACATTCTGCTTGCTTGGGTCCATTACTAAAACTAAGTAAGCAATGCAAGTTACTTAAAGTACTGAGGTACCTTTATTCCAGAGCCATATATTCAAAATGTAATTGTTGTAAGAAGTACAAAAGCTCAAATTGCCAGTGAACTGCAAGGGTAATTGTATTGAAGAAAAGTTAATCTTTATTTAACTTTCCTAAATTATGTACTCACAGCACTGAAAACTGTCATAACCTCCTTGTTTCAGATTAAGTGGATTATTTATTTGTGATAATGGGCACATATGCTCATTAGCATGCTGTCATAAACAGCTGCGTTCAATGTATTATGTGTTCTGTGACATAAATAAGGTGTTCAACATGAGGTTGTTGTTTAAAATATAGGCCCCAGGAAGAACAAAAAAGCAATAAGTGCTTTTTAATATAGTTGCCTGGTCTTGAATTCTAAATTTATTTCTACCTTATTAATGCTATGGAAATTGCAGGTATTACTCTAGTGAAATATCTTGACATTCAAGGACATTAGAACTTCTTTCTGCTTTCTCCTCCTTGGTGTGTCTCAAGCTAGGTGTTCACTAGCTTGTATTGCTTTTCTTATAAAGGGGGATATCTTGTGGACATGGGGGAGGCATTTAAAGTAAAATAGTCTGCATCTCTGTAAGCTTAGAACAGGGTTCGTTTGATGGATGTTTTCAACCCATCTTAGTTCTGAAAGTTTCCAAATTGGATGTAGAGTTTAGAGATTGCCTATTTCAATGACCTCATTTTACAGATGAAGCAACCGAGGTTCTGAGGACTTAAAAGACTTGTTTGAGTCACAGATCTTTAGGTAATAAAACTAGGACCAAGGGCTAAATGTCCAGACTCCCAATTTGACATACTTTCCGCTAGCTGAACAGGCAGGAATTATATTGGCTACACTATGGATCTGTGGGGAGGAGTAGCTTATTAGACAATGAGGGGGCCGGGCTGTGTCCTTTGAGATTTTGACCAATATCATTTATGGTAGACTTAAATGGGCACTGTTATTTTACAATTTATATTCATTTTAGCAAAGATCCAGCTGCTTTCTTTCGGTGAATGGCCTAGTCGGATGAAATGAGTGTATGTCAGTGAATGATGCAGTTCACCGGGCAAGGTTGAACACAAAGGGTAAAGTAACAGACCTCAAGTAGAAGGTGTGGAAAAATTGTATGTGTGGGAGCGTGGCAGATAACACCATGGAGAGACAATGAGAAGCTATTCAGCTTTATCTTCACTGGACAGCGCAGCATACGAAGCTAGGAATAATTCCATCCATTGGAGCTAGTATGGGTCCATCCTTTATGAGAGTTTTGATTATAAACAATTTAAATGCCTCCTTTTTAAGTGATAGAAAACTGGAAAGTTTTTGCAAAGTATAGCAAAAATTGTTCCCGTTAGAAAAATTAAGGAAGCTAATGAAGTTGGGGTTTGTTATCCTGAGAAAAATGAAGGATGAAACATAATTTAGGTCGCATTTTTAAAGAAGTTAAATGCTGCTTCAAAGGAATAAAGGACTGTTGCAAAGAAATATCCATCTCCTCTGCATTTTCACACAAGGCGATTCAGGAGAAAATGGGATTAAATGGAAGCAAGAAAATTCAGTTAAACTCTGAGAATGATTAAATACTGAAAACAAGATACCAAGGGACATTGTAGAATCTTTAGCCTCAGAGATCATTAAAAATGAAATTAAAAGTAATTTAACTTGAATGATTTAGGTATACACCTGTCTGAGCAAAGAGTGAGCCCAATGACCTCCTGAGACCTGGTCAAAGTCTGATTCAACAACCAAGCGTTCTTCCAAATGCTATACTGCCAGCTCCGAAAAGAATATGCTTTAACTAATTATACTTGTCCCACCCCCTCAGGATTCTTAAGTGACTTTCTCTTCTTCCTGTTGATTTCTCATGTTTGTTTATGTGGAAAAAAAAAATCCAACTATAATATTTACTTAGATTTCCTGGCTCATGAGCAACATTTGGATGGAAATTAAGACCCAGCAGGGATTTGTGATTTTCTGTAGTAGTTTATTGACTTGCTTCTGCAAGTGGGATTTCTTACTATTTTACCACCTGAGCTTTGTTTTAAATAATTTTTTCCGCTCTGTTCAGAGTTGGGTTATTTTTGTTAATGAAACACCACATCTGAGCAGACTTTTCAAAATTTAATGGGTGCTATAATCAGAATGCAGAGATAGAAATAGTCCCCTAAATCTTAGCTTCCCCACTGATAACCACTGCTACTTTAAGATATCTAGTTGGGCCCAGCCTGGTGGCACAGCAGTTGAGTGCGCATGTTCTGCTTTTCGGCAGCCTGGGGTTCACCAGTTCGGATCCCGGGTGCGGACATGGCACCACTTGGCAAGTCCTGCTGTGGTAAGCGTCCCACATGTAAAGTAGAGGAAGATGGGCATGGATGTTAGCTCAGGGCCAGTCTTCCTCAGCAAAAAGAGGAGGATTGGTGGCAGATGTTAGCTCAGGGCTAATCTTCCTCAAAAAAAAAAAAAATCTAGTTTTATTTGGAAAATATTAGTATTTTTTCTGTCTAAAGTTTCAAGTACTGACTGATATGTGATGATGGCCATGCCTAGAATTGTATGAATTCTTAATTTTTCATATTAATACTTTTTGGGCCAGTTTCATTAATTGTGGTTACCTCTATTGATCACTTTTTCACTTCTTTAACTCAATATTCTTGATTTTAAGTTTCATTTTTTCCTGGACATTTCTCAAAGCCTCTAACTTTTTTGAAAAAGTTTTGTAAAGAAAAAGCAGAGGATTTAAGCTAGAGATCTATTTGAATAAGCAAACCTATTTCCCTGTTCTGTCTTGTTCCAGGTTTCCAGATTAAGGCTTTCACATCACTGCACTTCCTATCTGAACCTTCTGATGCCATCACAATGCGGGGAGGAAATGTCCTCCTGAACTGCTCTGCAGAGTCTGACCGAGGCGTCCCAGTTATCAAGTGGAAGAAAGATGGCATCCACCTAGCCTTGGGAATGGACGAAAGGAAGCAGCAACTTCCAAATGGGTCTCTCTCGATACAAAACATACTTCACTCCAGGCACCACAAACCAGATGAGGGACTTTACCAATGTGAGGCATCTTTAGGAGATTCTGGGTCAATTATTAGTCGGACAGCAAGAGTAGCAGTAGCAGGTAAGCAGATTCTTCCTTCGCTTCCTCCTCTTTCTCCATCTCTTCTTATTCCTTTTTTGAGATAAGAAAATAATCTTTGCAGAGACAATGTACGTTTTTAAGATAAAGGAAAAATGTAAAAAAAGATATATGCTTATTCCCTTATGGTCTTGACTGACTTTTATCCTAAAATTAGCTTGGCACACAAGAAGGATCACAACAATTAATAGAGCATTATGAGAGTTTTTGAAATAAAGCCTGGCTTAAGTTGATCCACTGCTTATGTCTAAGGGAGGACTTTTCATTAGTATAAAAATGATTTCCTAATTAATTCATTTTATAGCATCAGTAATGCTGAAACTTTGAAGAGTTAATTTTTTTTTACCTTCAGAGCCATGAATTTTATTTTACTTATAATGACTTAACCTGCAACATATACATCTCCAAATGAGAAATTAAAATTGCTATTCTGGGGTCAGCTGGTGGCATAGTGGTTAAGTTCATGCACTCCACTTCAGTGGTCCAGGTTTCTCAGGTTTGGATCCCAGGCGTGGACCTAGTGCCGCTTATCAGGCTGTGCTGTGGCAGCACCTCACATGAAATAGAGGAAGATTGTCACAGATGTTAGCTCAGGGCCCATATTCCTCACACACAAAAAAAGAAATTAAAAATTCTATTAGTGCTTACAAATATCTGAATGCTTAGTAATATTTTGACTCAATAACTGAGTAATAAGATGAACAGTTTTTCTTTTCATTGGATATTTTAAATTGGTACAGACCAAAAAAAATAATATTGAATCTTCTAGATGGATTTTATCCATTGATTTTGATATTTCTGCCCCACTTGTTTTGGTTAAAGGACAGCTTGTAATTATTTCTTTTCACCCCTACAGTATGAGACCTGTAGGGAAAAGAATAAAATTGTACTCATTTCTATAATGATTTGGCTAAAAGTTGGTCTTTGATTTTTTTTTTTTAATTTTTAAGTGAGACACAAAGCAAGGCAAAGGGATCCAATCTGAAATAAATTTAGGCCTTTAAATGGATAAACAGTTTTGAAGGACTGCTTTAAAACTTCATGTTTAATTCTCAGCAAAAAAAATGGAACCATTATTTCCCAGGTCCCATTTAAATTATATCCTGAAAAACCGATTAGAATGAGGACTCATTTTCAGCAATGACATATTCTAGGACAATAAGGCAGGGCCACCACTCCCCACATACTCTTCTAGTGAAGGTGTAACAAAGCTGAAATCTGAAAGAGGTGATTTTCTCAGGTGATGATATAAAAAATTAGATTTCACAGATATGCAATGAGCCCATAAATCCGGCTTCATGCCACTCTTTTGTGGCTTCTTTTCCCCACCAAGAACCCTCTTGCATATTCAGTTAAACCAGGTTGGTCCTGAGGAATGGATCCTGGCAGGCAGGATCACTTAATGACACGGTGGCCAACCACTCTGGTTTAACCTGGACTGACCTGGTTTTAGCACTTCAAAGTACCATGTCCTGAGAAGCCCTCAGTCCCAGGTGAAACTAGGATGGTTGGTCAATCTATTTACTGGTACCCCTATCTGCTTTGGCAATGACAGACTGAAACTTGGATGCAGAAAGTCTCCTTTACTCAGGAGACACGTGAGATGGCATCCTGATCACGAAAACCAAGGCTATCAACCACCTGGGACTTTTGAGTGATGGGTGTCTGAAATTTGATTGATGAGCAGAAAGTGTAGAGATGACTGAGAGGCTATGTTAATTATGATTGATTAAAAAGAACAAGTGGAACAAGTGCTGAGGATTAAGGTAAAAGCTGCTTTCCCAGAATGCTCCAAATGAAGTGGAAAGGGTGCAATTTGATTTTCCCTCTTTTGAGAATTTTGAGACTTTCAGATCCGACCCATCAGTCACCCACAAGACTAAGGTAGCTCTGCTGAATTGAATGCTGGCATTTCAATGCCCTGTTCCAAAGGCAGATGCACATACGCTGTTAATGAAAATGGCCTGATGTTGTGGTTTCAGTTTCCTGCAAACCAGATTCACTTTTACATGTTCTGTTTCAATGACAAAATGAAGAACGATTCCTTCCCTGTGAGATATTAAAATAAAGTGGCTTCGACTTTCGTATTCTACATAAGGACAGGCTGGCAGATTCAGTCACTGAGTTACAATCTAATATTAGATTGTATCATTTCAAGGCAATAAGCCTGTTCACAGCATTTTAAACACTTACCCTGCTGTTTGGCAACACAGCATACATCAATGTTATATCTGCTAAGGTTAAGATTGCCAAACCGCCGGAATGCACAAAGGGCATATATCTTCCTCGTAATAAAGACCATGGGCCTGATTTAATCCCATTTTTAAAGCATTAGCAGTCAATAAACCAGTCACTACTAAAAGGTAACAGTCAGCTTTGCTTGGGTGAAAAAAACATCTGTTCTGTACCCTCAGGTGCTATGTAGAGCCCATTTAATATAATACTCCTCTTCCATTTTGGCTTTCTCAAAGCGTCTTTTGATAAAAAGAAATATGACAAATGAAACCTGCCTTTAATCAATCAGCACATTTTATGCAATGATCTTGCTTTGCGCTGTTCATCCTATTTTCTAGGAACTTTTCGAGTGCTCTTTAAACTCGGAGTACACACTTAGCTGAAGAGGGAGGGAGGATAGGAAAGATATACAAAGGGCTATGATCCCGTAGAACCTCTTGTTAAAACTCTGGATGTAACGAGCTACCGACTCTTGGTATTTCTGGTAATTGTGAGGTCTGTCAATAAGGAGCACCCGGGCTATGAAGTTTCCATTTGAAAACAATCTGGCCGGTACTGGCTGAAACTTGAGAATTTCTTCTGTATTCAATTAGCTCTAATCTAAAACAGTGCAGTATTTCGCGGCTGTGGATACCTCTGTTTAACCCTCAAGACTGAGAACAGCTTGAAGAGAGAAACAGTAAGATTTTATCTATAAAGTTTCTCCTATCACCCTCCCCTCTCTGTACCTAGCAAAGCGTCTGGCATGTTGGGTAGTTTTTCAGTAGACCTTGGTTTTACGGACAAAGATGTAGGGCTTTATGCCATAAGCGGAGAGTTTTCAGTCAATATCATCAGCTTCCTCCTCCTCTCCCTCTTCCTCCACTTCTCTTCTTTTTTATTGGACTTCATGATATTAAACTTACTTATATGTGTGCCTATATAAATATACTCTTGATGGACTGAGTTAGCATAATTTGATTTCTATTTCAATAGTCTACAAATTAATTAATAACAGTATTGAGGACTTTGGAATCAGAAGATGGACTGAATTGGAATATCCATATGCTACTATAAAAAAAAGGCACCTGTCAATTCCTCATTCCTCCATAACTCATAACTTCAAGATGAGCTTGCATCTGGCCAAGCACATCTTCCCTACTCCAGATGTTGCCAGCTAGCTGAGCCTCTGGATTCTTTTCTCTGAAACTGACATCATAACAACTTACCTCCAAAGGCTGTGGTGGCTTTTAAGTAACTTTTAAAATGTAAAGCCCTAGTGCAGGGTAGATTCTTATTCAATGGAAGTAGTAGTATAAATAGACCTAATAATGGTTATGTTATTACAATTATTATTATTAAGAAATAACAACTTTCAATATTCTCTCGTGATGGTGCAAAGCATTTTTTAGGGGGGAGTGGGTGTGACACAGGCAACAAATCCTGAGCCATAAATATTGTCACCTTGGATCAGATACGTGCCTTTGCAATCTAGTAACACAAACTGGCAGGCCTGAATTGAATTTTTAAAAAGTTGAATCTATGCAATTTGTTGGTAAATAGTGCCAAAATCCATTTGACTACAAGACTCATTTTTCACCAGTTGATCTACTATTATGTCAATGGAGCCAATATGATTTGTGCTGTCCGGATCAGGAGTGCTAGATCAAGCAACTGCTGCTATCATTTCGGAAAAAGATGCTGGGCATTCTTCTCAACCGAATCTCCTTAACATCTTTTTAACTGAAAAAGATCATGGAAGCTGGATTCACAGGAATTAGTTGGTCTAGACTGGGAGTTTAACATAAGACTCTTTCCTTTAGGAAAAAAAAAAAATCAATGCCAATGTGTAACAAATCCAGATCATTACAGAACTCCTCTGAATAATAGTGGAAGTACCATCTTATTCATTTTCCCTGATACCACCACCACCACACCTTCACTATCCAGCACACCCACCCACCACACACTACTTGCCCACCCACTTTCCCTGCAGAGGAGCATGTTTGGAAGCTGAGTGCTACCTCTCCTTGCATTCACACTCTTGGGGACCGAGTGGGATCAGCACATCCCTGCTCAGGTGAAGTAGCACACACTGCAGGGTATATCATAGTGCATTCGTATGCAGCTAGATTCTTCTTTTGTTACCTTTTAAGCATTTACATCTTGCATATTAAAACCATCAACTTGGTTTTTGTAAGATTTTGTTCTTTGCTCAGTTTATATTGATATGCATTTTTCTCATAGTGCTCAAAAAAGCTCTGTGATATAGATACCCAAATTGACAGAGAACAAGCTAAAAGAAGGTAATGATTTTCAACAGGCAGAGACTGGAACTCAGGTTGTCTGACTTTGGTGCACACTTATTCACTTCTCCATCTAAGGACTAGATTTAAGGACACTGTGAATAGTTTCCCACCCAATCAGTCATTTATTTTTAATTAATGAAACTCTCCAAAATATAAACTAGTGGAAAATAATAATAATAATAATTAAAGTTGATTTTATTTGTCAATTTAATCCCTTGAAAGTATCAACTTCTTGCGGAAAAACACTATGATTTGGATGGTTTCTTCTAAGATGAGAAGATTTTGCTGTCATAGCTATTATTTTGCTATTATACATTAAATAATGACACATGATAAATCTCTCCTGAAATACAGAGAACACATAATTCTAAAAATAAGCTTACAAGTAGTCTTTCTAGGGGCAAGATTTTGGTTGTCTTTTAATCTTTGTAAGTGGTTTTACAAGTTTCCATCTTTTTGTCCTGTCTCTTGAAACTCAAGAAAATAAAAGGGCAACTAAATTGCATTTACTTGAGTTGTTATTTCATTCAGGAGCATATTTTTTTCTTCCCTATTACAATAGATGTTTCAAGATGCAAATTGTCGCACTCTGCTTTTAAATAACACAGGCATTATAATTAAAATTCCCCTGTGTTTAAAAAAAATAATTAGTTACTTGAGGAGTTGTTTCAATGAATTCCCTTCCAGAATGAATCCCATTTAAATGAGTTATGAAATAATTAGCGAAAGCATATTATGGTGAGAGAAGCTGGAATCGCCTCAGCAGAATGCAGCATTTTGTGAAATGATAACCTGACCTTTATGTTTTTACTTAAAAGGAAACAGAAAGAGGAGCTTGTCTTAGGAGAAGGGAGAATAAACTGTTTTGCCTCAGGTCTCTCAAATGTTATATAAAGGAAACAGCAAGAAAAATGTTCGTATTCCTTTTCTCTACGGGAACAAAATATAAGAATCTTGCCTAGAAGGTCAAGTTCATCCAGTGAAGCAGTTTGGAAAATGTATCCCAGGGCCTTTGAATACTTTCAAAATTCTATTTTGGGAAGGTTCAGCTACAGAGCAGAGCTTTTCATTTTAAACCAATGGGGATATTGTTTATTTTCAAATGGTAAGCGGGAAAGTAAATTTTTCTGACTCCATAATTTTTAATGGTCTTAATTATCTCCATTTAGCTAAATGTTCCTATTGTTTTGTGGTTAAAACATGAGAGAGAAAGAAAATATAGGGAAGATATGTGGTGTTATAAGTAATTGTTATATGTGTGCTAATCTTATAATTTTATTGCCAAATAAAACTGGGATAATCACCAATATTGCCCCAATGTCTACTTACCCGCACACTCCCACACCCTCAACTTAAATAATTGCATTTTAAAGAGTAGATTTTTAGTTGCCTCCTTCCTAAGTCAATTAACTCTGCAATAAAATTAAAATAGAATATCTTTCTGAAAAATATGCAGAGTGGAAAGACATCTTCTACATTATGAAAATTACAAAAGAGAACTTGACAGGGCTTTTTATAGTAGAAACATCAACAAAATAACTTTAAAAAAATTTACCAACCTTTCATTTCCTTTTCTTTGTTATGAATTCTAATTCATGTGACAATGGAAGTAGCTAATTATTCATTCTAAAAATCAGTATCTTAAGAGGACTGTTCTTTTATTCAACCCTTAAGCTAGCTACAGTGTCACTTTTGCTGGTACTGGAATAAAAATGAAAATAACTCAGTGATAGTAACCCAAAACTCTTGAATTCTAGAAGATGCATTTGGAATACAAAAGCTTGATTTTTTAAATAAATGTCAGGCTAACAAAGACGTAAATCAGAGTAAGTAGATAGATCAGGTGGCATAATTGTAAATCTCTGATGAAATTATGACTAACAATATATTTGATAAAACCTTTTTACTTTTATGAACCGATTGCTGGTACTGATATTTTTTCTATTATTTTTTTATGTCCACGGTATAATTTATTATTTAAATTTAATATTATATAAAGACCTCTGAATTAAACTATTTATATTAGATACAAAGTTTTTCTACAAAATAAGGAACATTGAAACTTAGGGGATGTTCTAGAAACTAAGTTAGTTAGAAGAAATTGTGGAAAATCTCAGTGTCTATAGTCCCTAAATCATCTAAACCTTTTCCTGTCAGGATTAGTATATATAGGTGAAAGTACTGAATACCCTTAGAGGCACCTGCTCCAACTGGATCATATAGAGATATGGGGCTGTGATATTGTGATTTATAGTAAGAAATATATATTTGGTCTTCATCTCATTTCTGGCACTGAGCTCCTAAAATCCATAGAATTTCCTAAGCCTTGAGAGAGAAAAGGGGGTCTTTTGTTATGTTAATGAGGTGACATCTGGATCTCACCTAAGGATGGGGCCCCAGTTGCTAGGAGAAGCAACCCTGTGATAGAGGTTTAGAACTTTCATTTCCACTCTCTGACTTATGGGGATGGGAGAGGGGCTGGAGGTTGAATCCATTGCCAATGGTCAATGATTTCATCAATCACATGTATGCAATGAAGCCTGCACAAAAATCCAAAAGGACAGGGTTTTGAGAGCTTCCAGGTTGGTGAATACCTGGAGTTGCTGGGAGAGTGGTACCCTCAGAGGGGGCATGGAAGCTCCGAGCCCTTTCCCCATATCTTGCCCTATGCATCTCTTCCATCTGGCTGTTCCTGAGTTACATCCTTTTATAATAAGCTGGTGATCTAGTAAGTAAAATGTTTCTTTAAGTTCTGTGAGCCATTCTAGTGAAATAATTGAACCTGAGGAGGGGGTCATGAGAGCCTCTGATTTATATTCAGTCAGTCAGAAGTATAGGTTACAACCTCGACTTGCAATTGGTGTCTGAAGTCCAAGGTGAGGATTGATGGAACCTCCAATCTGTAGCCAGTTGGTCAGAAGCACGGATAACAATCTGGGCTTGCAACTGGTGTCTGAAGTGGGGAATGGGGATGCAATCGTGTTGGACTGAACCCTTAACCTGTGGAATCTGATGCTATCTCCAGGTAGGGTGTCAGAATTGAGTTGAATTGTAAGGACACCTAGTTGGGGTCCAGATAATTGTTGGTGGCATGGGAAGCCCCCTCATGCACACACTGGAATTGGATCAAGGTACCCAAAATAAGAGATTTAATTTCCAGAGGGAGGTGAAGCCCCGGGGTAGTATGCCTAATTCAGAATCTAATGGACTTGGGTTAGAGTAATTGTATGTAAATAGTTTGATAAGTATCAGTACAGGTAGGGGATGTGTGTATAAGAGAATCTGTATTCTACTGTCTGCATATTTCCCATTAAATATTTAAACAATTGGATTTACACTATCTATATTCTAACCTAGGTCACCCAGAAATATTTAGACAGAAATACAGAGCATGCTCACACGCTCACATTTCTTCTCATTTAGATGACTCTTCCTATCTAAGCCTCTGTCTTAAATCTATTGATGAACAGCATAGTCATAAAATCTACTGTTTGATTTATAAATCCTCTACTTTTGTTGTTCTATTATGCACATTGTTAAAAATTGTATTTTACCAAAAGAAAAAAAAATTCAGTTTCATTGTAACCGTGAAGCTTTCTTACCCTTAAAAGGGGCTGCTCATGAAGTTTCATTTGCTGAGGTTTTACCTGGAGCATGTCACCAACTAGAAGTCTATTTAAGAAAGCGTGTTAAAGATTAATAAAGCCTATATAATTTCAACATTAAGTTTCAGTGCTGGTTGATTTTATTGGATTGGATTTTTGTGGCCCCTCTTGCAAGGAAAATTCATCTCCAAAGGCTGGAACATGACATAAAAAATAATTAGTATTTCTTTCATACAAGCACTGCTTGCGGGGGCATCCTTTGGCTCCCACAGGGCACTGGACACTTCCTGAGCTAACATTGTGTCTATTTCTCTAAGGGTGTTTCCAATTAAGTCTCAGGGCATAGGAGGGGCCTAGGTTTGGAGGATGTAGTTGCAGATAAAATAAATGTCACTTTTAACTCTCCCCACCCCCAAACAAATACACCTTGCATATATCTGGGATTTTTTTTGTTTGTTTTTTATTAAGAAATAGTTCACATACCATAAAATTCACCTTTTGAAAGTATATAATTTACTCATTATTGATGCGGGGTCGGTGAGCCGAGGAGTTGAAAGAAAGATTTCTTAGACTCTTAAGATCTGGCAGTAGTGCTCTTTTATTTGGAGAATAGTATAGAATAGCATGGGGACAGGACCCATGGGCAGTCAGAGCTTCTGCTGCTGCCCCGAGTTGAGGGTTAGGGCTAAATTTAAGGCATGGGTATGTGAGTCATCTCTTTACAAGACAAAGGAAAAAAAGTTAAAATGGTACCAGTGCCGGTAGGGTCCGGCCATTGGGCGGTCCCACAACTTTTAGATAAGAATCAAACCGGATTGAGTAAATGGCAGAAGTCACCACTCAAATATTATCTTCAACTAAAGACAAAGGAGGATTTTGGGGTGGGCGGTCAGTTACATGAGGTTGCCAGACAGTAAACAACTTAAGTTCTTGCCTTCCCCATTAAGAGTTTCCAGAGATAAGGCCATCGCCCCTTCCTCCTGGCGCAGAGAGGGAGGCATGGAGATTTCCTTCACAAATGCAACTGTCTCTGATCAAAGGGCAAGCAAATTCCACTCCTCGGAGCCTACTTCTTATCTGTAGTTTTTAAAGTAACCAGCCTAAAAATCCTCATCAATTATGAGTATATTCATAAAGTTGTACAACCGTCACCACTTTCTAACTCTGGAACATTTCATCACTCCCATTCTCCCTCCCCTCCTGTTCTGGCAACAACTAACCTGCCTTCTGCCTTTATTGTTTGTTTTTAACATAAACTAGATTATCTGATTACCCTGTAAATATGCTACAGCTTATTTTTTTCCCTTAATGCTATAGCTTGGACTTTTTAAAATATCTGTTCGTGCAGATCAGTCTCATGTTTTTAATTCCTGCATAGTATTTTACGGGTTATCATTCATATGTTGATAGATACTTGGTTTGTTTCTATTGTTTCACTTTTGTTCATAATACCTTAATGTATATTCTTGCATTTAGTGGATACTCTTTTGGCACATCTTTGACAAGTTTCTCTAAAATACATAGCTAGCAACGTAATTGCTGAGTCAAAGGGTATCCTCATTTTAATAGATATTTGTAGATCAAGAACATTTTGTTAGCCTGGACCTAAACGTCAGAGGTCAGCATTTGTTTTACTGCAATTGGCCAAGCAAATAGAGCTGACTTCTCCTTGACTTGTAAACATCATTGAAGTCTATTACTTAGTCCGATAAGACTAATGATGACTTGACACTGTTAACGAACAGCCACAGGTGTTTGTCTCACTTTAAAAGAACAGAGACTCTTATATACAGCAACCTAGAGGAAAACATCTCATCTGTGTCCTAGGATTCTCCTGTACTGCTATGTGTCTCTACTGCTTTCCCTGAAAGGAGGCTTCTAGTAGGTACCACTTCATGGGATGACTTGGGATTGAGGTTACCCTTAGGTTCAAACCAGAATTTCCCAGGCTCTATATGTACTGTCAAAATGGCATTTGCTCATATTGGCACACTATAAAAGAATGGGAACTCTTTCTGGTGGCCTAAAGATCCTTTAGGGTCTGGTCCCTGCCTGCGCCTCTTGCCCCATATATAACCCCATCCACATGTATCCCTTCAGTTTTTATAGCAGTGTCCTAAACGTGAATATTTTGGTACTCATGGCTTTGCATACTTTATTCTGTATATTTTACTTTCTTATCCATTCATGCCATCTCTTGAATTTTTTCTTCTTTTACAAGACTCAGTTCATGCAGCCAATCATTAAGAATCTTTACCTGGCTCCTTAGGCTAGGAGAGCATCCATCCTCTTTGTGCTCACAGTAACCTGTGCTTCCTCCTGTTATAGCGTGGAATATACCACACTATATCACACACACACACAGACACAACACAACTCCTCCTCTGGTCAATAACTTCATGAAGATACAGATCATGTTATATCTTCTTAACTCCCATAGGCAGACAAACTCTGGTTAGTTGTATGGCATAGCATGGTGGTTAAGACCATGGACTTCAGAGCCAGACAGACAGGACTTTGGATCCTATCTCCAGCCGTTTACTAGTTCTGTAAACTCAGGCTAAGTATGGAAATGTTCTGGGCCTATTTTCCCATCTATGAAATGAGCCTATTTTATATGGTTACTGTGAAGATAATCAAGTAATGCTTAGCAGAGGGCCTGGGACTTACAAAGGGCTCAGTAAATGAGGTTTTATGGACAACAGAGAATTGGGGTACTATTGAAGATTCCCTAAATACTCTAAAGAAAATGGGAAGAGAAAAGCCCCAGGAAGAAGCCCGATTTGCACCCAGCCCCATGGCTGAGTGGTTGTAGTTCCATGTGCTCTGCTTTGCCAGCCAGAGTTTGTGGGTTCAGATCCTGGGTACAGACCTACTCCACTCACCAGCAGTGCTGTGGTGGTGTCGCACATACGAAAAGATAGAGGAGGATTGACACAGATGTTAGCTCAGGGCTAACCAGCAAAAAGAAAAAAGAAGCCCTCTTTTTCTTATGTGGAAACGTGTCTTCATGTCCTGCATGCTTTATAACTATTTGGCCTGTTTCCCATCCAGAGTCTTGTCTTTCTCCTTTCAGATGGCCGGTGTAAACATGTGAGTTTATACGTGCTCTTAGCATCAATAGTGTGGGATCAATACCCCTTCCTGAAGTAATCAGGGTAAGAAAATAATGACTGTGCTGAAAGTACTTGGATAATATTCGGCATTTTGATTTTGTCCTTTGAGGATATTGAAACACTACATCTCTTAATTCTCACTTAGCAAAACTCTGAAGCAAAGTTTGTCGTGACTTTGAAGAACAGACCAGCAAACCCTGGAACTCTTCCTTCTCCCTCTGGGAAGGCATGCGAGCTGCAAATGGCCAGTTACCCCGGTTAACCTTTAACATATCATGAAAGTAAATGGTCATTAAAGATATAGAAATATTACTGGGCTTAAGAGATTCGTGTTAATGATGTGACTTGGATTAATAGCTATGTTTTCATAAAAATCTTGATTATTTATCACTGACTTAGAAAATTATTTCCCATTTTATGCTTGTTGTCTACTTGTGTTAAGAAATGCGTGCCGTCATCCTGTTTTACCAGAGGGTGTAAGTTTGTCTTCTCCAACTCTAAGCTATCTTTTCTAAGCCTTTTTTCCCCCCTGAATTTGTATAATTACCTACAGCAGAAAAGTTTCTCTTTGAAAAAGGCGTTTTGAAAGGCTCTTAGAAAATATTTTAATAATCAGCATTATTTATGTTGCCTGTGTAGCTATGTAAATAAATTTCACCCGTTTCTCCACCAGACTCTTACAACTTAGCATGACTTCAGAGAATGTGAATCAGATTACAAGATAATACTACCTCAGTAAGCATTCCAGTGCTTTGGAAAAGAAATGTTGAGTACAAATCTGAGAATGTGCATGTTCAGCCCAGTAAAAATAAAAAGGATGTTTATAAATGAAATGGCACTACAAATGGCACCACACTTTGGAGGAGGAAAGCAATTTAGTGAAGTGAAAGATGTTAAATGTTTTAATTTTCTTCTATGCCAGTAAAATCTTGTAAAACAAGGTGACATATTAAATTTTCTATACTGCGGTGGCTCCAAGAGCCTGTCAACATTTTCATTATAAACTCTATTTTCTGAGCTTTATAACTGAGCTTTAAGAATTCACTCTGGCCTGACATTTGGAGTGCAAGGTCTTACCTGGGGAACATGTGTTTCACATGCTTTAAAAATTATGAGTTTATCCATTTCTCACTTTATAATGAGTAACCTTTTCAGACTTTTTCACTTGGCTGCTGTGCCTCAGAAATTGGAGGCAGAAGGCTTACGTGTGGTAGGTCACCAAGGGGAAAAAAACCTACAAATGTGCTCAACACAGGTCAGGGCTGCCGATTTTCATTACGAAGACCCACGATCATACTAATCATTCAGCCCATCATGTAGAAAACAGAAAGAGCTCTACAACACTGCCCTCAACATTTTAGACTAAACTGTGTGCTACCCAAGGAGAAGACTACGGCAAATCTCTGCAGAGAAGACTCTGATTGATTGGAGAATTCTTAATCCCCAGTCTGTTTATTTCAACATTTGTGTTATTTCGTGGATGGCGTAAGACCTTTTCCTAAAGCCTTACCACATTCATTCTAATCTTATTGTTTTGCTGTTAAGTCTTCTTTGTGGTTGAGTGTTTTTTTTTCTTTTCTATTATATTTAGCACTCAGTAGGTTTTCAGTCAACTTTTAATAATACAGACACCCTTTTTACACTTTGGAATGTCTGCAGATAAATCCTCTAAAGAATTAGTTTCTGGAAAGCAATTAGAAAAGAGTGAGGGAAGAAAGAACAAGGAAGCAACAGAAGGGGAAAATACATGTCATCCTTTGGTATCAGGCTTTGAAATACCTAGACGACTGACTACTTAGTATGGCTTCCCTAAAAGAACAAACGTGGGCTATCTAGAAAAAAGTGCAGTGCCCTTGGGGCCAGCCTGGTGGTGTAGTGGTTAAGTTCATGCTCTGCTTCGGAGGCCAAGGATTCACAGGTTCAGATCCCCAACACGGATCTAGCACTGCTTGTCAAGCCATGCTGTGGTGGCATCCCACATAAAATAGAAGAAGATTGGCACAGGCGTTAGCTCAAGACCAATCTTCCTCACACAAACACACACAAAAAAGTGGGGTGCCTTCAATTAAAGGTGTGGTACCAAGTCTTCAGTTCTTGGTTGTTTCAGGAGAATTCTAGGAAATCACCTCTTCCTGGTACGTATTCAGCATTATTTCACACCCACCTAATTGCATTATAATTTTATACGGCTGTCAAATTCATGTTAAAATATGAGAGGCACCCAGTATATAATCCCAACACTTGTTTCCATTGTGTGAGGACCAACTTTGAGCCAGTTTCCTAAAAATATTTATATTCCTCACAACCACCCTGCATGCAATGTCCCTCATGAGGGGACAGAGGGACAAACAGTTTAGGTAATTTGCTCTACAGCCAAAGAATGTCCAAGGCAGGTTCAGAACCCAAATCTTTCAGACCCCAACACCATGTTTTTTTCTCTAAGCCATCAGGCCTTTCTTTATGGGAACAAAAACATTTGTTTCTGTTTGCACTTTTCTATCAGAACCATGCTATGCCACCCTATAAGTGGCGTACATTTTTCAATGAAAAATGTTAGGATGTGAAGGCTAGACCTCCAAATTTAAAAGAAAAAAAAAGGGCAAAACAACGTGAAGTATTTTAAGTTTAAACCAGGAATCTGATTTCCTTTTCCATTTCTCTCTTGCCTCATCATCCTTTCTGTCTTCTCTCTTCCTATTAGTCCAGTTGCAGTGAATAGAACTGTATCCATTGAGTCATCCAAGACGGGAATCTGAGCAATGTTATTTCTTTCTCTCTCTCACCCGCAACATTCTAGTCAAATAACAAGCCATGTCTAGTCTCTAAGAAACATGTTTTCTCTTAAATAGAGTTATTTTCAAGAGCACTTTTAAGTTTACAGCAAAATTGAGCAGAAGCTACAGAGAGTTCCTGTATACCCCCTTTCCCCACACACACATAGCCTCCCCCACTGTTAACATCTCACATCAGAGCAGTACATTTGTTGCAATTGATGAGTCTACACTAACACATCATTATTACCCAAAATCCATAGTTTACCTTAAAGTTCACTTTTGGTGTTGCATGTTCTGTGGGTTTTGATGGATGCATAGTGAAATGCATAGCCCCTGGCAACCACTAATCTTTTTTTCTTTCGTTTTTTGAGGAAGGTTAGCCCTGAGCTAACATCTGCTGCCAATCCTCTTTTTGCTGAGGAAGACTGGCCCTGAGCTAACATCCGTGCCCATCTTCCTCTGCTTTATATGTAGGATGCCTGCCATGGCATGGTTTGCCAAATGGTGCCACGTCCGCACCCAGGATCTGAATCTGGCGAACCCCAGGCCACTGAAGCGGAATGTGCGAGCTTAACTGCTGTGCCACCCGGCCGGCCCCACCACTAATCTATTTCATTGTCTCCTTAGTTTTGCTTTTTCCAGAATGTTATATAGTTGGAATCATACAATATGTATTCTTTTCAGATTGGCTTCTTTCACTTAATAATAAGCATCTAAGCTTCCTTCAGGTCTTTTCATGGCTTAATAGCTCATTTCTTGTTAACACTGAAAGATATTCCATTGTCTGGATGTACCACTGTTCATTTATCCGTTCACCTACTGAAGGGCATCTTGATTGCTCCCCAGAATTTGGCAATCATGAATGAAGCTGCTATAAACATCCGCATGCAGGTTTTTGTGTGGACATAAGTTTTCAGTTCATTTGGCTAAATACCAAAGAATGTGATTGCTAGACTGTAGAGTAAAGGGATGTTTAGTTTTGTAAGAAACTGCCAAACTGTCTTCCCAAGTGATTGTGTCATTATGCATTCCCACCAGTAAAGAATGTGAGTCTCTGTTGCTTTACATCCTCTCAAGCATTTGGTGTTATCAGTGTTCTGGATTTTGGTTGTTCTAATAGGAGTGTAGTGATATCTCATTTTGATTTGCATATCCCTAATGACATATGATGCGGAGCATCTTTTCATGTGCTTATTTTCCATCTGTATGTCTTCTTTGGTGAGGTGTCTGTTCAATTCTTCTGCCTATTTTTCAATCGAATTGTTCATTTTCTTATTGTTGAATTCTAAGAGTACTTTGTATATTTGGGATCACATTCCTTTATCAGATATGTCTTTTGCAAATGTTTTCTCTCAGTCCATGGTCTATCTTATTCTCTTGACAGTGCCTTTCACAGAGCAGAAATTTTTGACTTTAACGTAGTCCTACTTATCAATTATTACTTTCATGGATTATGCCTTTGGGATTGTATCTAAAAAGTCATCAAAGATCATTTAGATTCTCTCCTATGCTACCTTCTAGGAGTTTTATAATTTTGTATTTGACATTTAGGTCTATGACCTATTCTGAGTTAATTTTTCGAAGGGTGTAAGGTGTGTGAAGACTTTTTTTTTCATGTAGATGTCCAGCTGTTCCAGTGCCATTTGTTGAAAAGACTGTATTTTCTCCATAATTTTGCCTTTCCTCCTTTGTCAAAGATCAGTTGATTATATCTACAACTCTTTTTTCTTGTTGCATTTATTTCTTTCCAGGTCTACTGGCACCATCCAAACAGAAGCTGCCATCATCTCTTGACTGCTTTTACCACAAAATCTATTAATTATCTTGCAATCTATTCACACACAGAGACCATTGTTGTCTTTTAAAAATATTTGAACATGTTCAATGGTTTCTCATTGTTTTTAGGATCAAATCTAAACTCTTTAACCACCCGAAAGCCCTGCCTAAACTGGCTTCTTCCTTCCATCCCTTTTACTCCTTTCCCTTTCCTTCCTGCATAGCCAGCTTCACTTCATCAGTTTCTTCATGATGCTCCAGCCACAATAATCTTTTTCACTTCCTTGAGCATGCCATGCCTCCTCCTACATCAAGACTTGGAAAATAGAGTAACCTCATCGAGACCCTTATCCCAGTTCCCCTCAGTTAAGCTCACTCCTGTTGATTCTTCAGAGCTCTGTTTAAATGTCACTTTTTCTGAGATAGCTTTGGGTTGGGGAGTCTCAGTGGTAGCTGCTATCACAGCACCCTGCCTTAAATGCCCTTCATAACAATTATAATTTTATGATGATTTCTTTAGCACTTCCCTCCGCCACTAAAAGGGAAGCTTCTTGAGTGCAGGGGGAACCATGTCTGTGGTCTTCCCTGATGTATTCACAGTGGGCTCAGTATTAGTATGTCCTAGTGTCCTACCGGGGCTGAGGGCAGTAGCTGAGCTGGAATCACGAGTAAGCAGTGGGAATAGAACTACAGGGCAGGGGAGCTCGGGGTCAAGCCCCTGATTGCTGGGGCCCTGGACTTATCTGTTTACCTGAGAGTCAAGTAATCCAATCATGAGTCAAACAACTTTAGTTACCAGTGTACAGCAGCAACCTAGAGAGAGGGGATTTGGACAGTCACAGGACCTTGCATTTGGAGAAGATAAAAGTCTGCCTGTAGTAGTCAAGTCTTTTTATAATGATCTTAAACCCAGAGCATTAAAGGATTCAAAGTTCACCTTCCTTCCACATTCTTCAAGGCCCAGAGGCCCATCCTTCAAGGTCCAGAGAACATTTTGTTTCCTGCAGACAGTACCTGAGGTGCCCAGGAGGATAGGACAGTCACTGCTCTCAGCCTCTCCTCCCATCGGGTTTCTATGGAGGAAAACTGTGGCTTCTATCTTTCCTATTTTTAAGGAATAACCTGCTTTCCCTTTCAGAAAGCAGTTTTCACATGCTTCCCAGTTTGCTTGCAAGCCTTAGTGGGCCTGATTTATTGTGTCATCTGGGGAGACCTGAGACCTTGGGTGGCCCAGTGTCAGAGCTGGTGCAGGAGCTCGGATCTTGCATGCCAACTGTGAAGCAGGCATGAGGTGGGGACCGCATGTTTTTTAAAATGCAGTAAAGAAAAATTCTCCTTCACATAAAACAAATTCAATATGTAAAATAAATGAATACATTGATAATTATTTTTTAGTGCTATTCAATTTAGAAAATTAATTATTTATTCAGATTAAATAGGAATATGACCAAGCCCCTTGTTAGCTGACATTGCTGATTTCTCTAGCCATTTCTCCCTTAGATAGCCAAAGGCTCCTTTCAGATGTTGCGTGTAGTCTCATTTTTCTACCCTATGCTCCGGGAGCGGACAGAGAAGCTGGAAACTTCCTCCACATAGAAATACAAGTGAGTCAGTGTCCAGAACCCAAAGACACTTTGGAGCATTACACTCTCACTAATATGGGAATGTAGACAGAGACGCTGCAGCAGACAAGTCCCTAAGGAAGTATTCTCTGTGCTCTTTTACCTATTTGAGGGAGGTGGGAATTTCTTCAATGTCAAAAGCCTCCTATAATGTTGAACTCTTCTGTCTCCCCTTCTACCTCTTCTCACCCCTCCCATATTTTAATTAGCTCCTAAGAGCAGTGTTTCTCAGACTTGGTGTGAATTAGAATCTTCTGGAGGAACTTGGTAAAAATACCGAGTCCAGACCTTGTCCTACTTCAGTGAGACTGTTTTCTTTATTAGCTCTCTGGATGATTCTGATATATACTGAAGTATAATATGTATATGGTTTTGAGTTTATGCAAAATAGCATCAGGCTTTGTTACTCTATGATACCCCCCTTTTATTTTATAATATAATTACTGACTCTGTGAGACCTTGCTTTTACTTACTATAGTTGAATCCTTCTGGATTATTAGAAGCTATTATCTATCAGATCCTCTTTATTAAAAGAATTATAATGACACTTAGGTAAAAGGTAATTTTATCAATTCACACTGAACATTTCTTGCTTTAGGAACTTCACGTTAATAGTTATTCTTTCAAGAATATTCCATTGTACCATGATTAAAAATAGTCAGTAAACCATGAATATCAGGAGAATAATAGCAAGAGGTTTATAAGTGTGCATTGTGGGGCACCAGCAATTTATTTTTGAGAGAGCCTGATTAAATGCATCTCTGTGGACTGCCATAGTTTATGGCAGAAATGATGTGATGATTTGCGTTAGAGACTTAATAAGTTTGGAGTTGAAAATTTATTCTGCTTTCACTTCCTTCCCTTTGGCTGATAGTTAATGTCTAAAGTACTTCATCAGAGAAACTACCATGAGAGGTCCTAATAAGAATAGTATAATGTGAAGGGTACAAGTGTGTCTCTAGGGTCGATGCCACAGCTGGCTGTATTTTCTTTTTAAAGAGATAACAGCCCAGATTAGATAAAATCCTTCAAGGGGGTTTCAGTCCAGTAGAGCATATGATCCATCACAGTGTTCTTGTTTTTTTGTCTTTTTGAGTATTTGTTTTTTCTCAAAGACTCAATGGAAGCTGAAATTCCCCAAGGAATGGTTTAGCATCTTATCTCTAATTTCTTGCCTCTAAAGCCTAAGTCATCGTAATACAGTACACATCTATCTCTGTCTTGCTTCTCCTGGAGATTTCCTCCTTCAAAACACATCCAAGGGTATGCAGATATTTTCATTGCCAAGAAAATGAACTTTGCGAATCAGTCAGTTGCCTGATATTCAGAGTGCTATGGACATAACTGGAAGGGGCATTGACTGGCTATCGATATGATGTCATGATATCTCAAGTCTTTTATGCTTTTGCTGGGGATAGCATCCTCATCACATCCTTCAGGGACTTCTGGAAAGCACAATAGCAACTGGGAAGAACTGTGCAAAAGGAAATTATAATTTCAGTGGAAGAACCTGGATTTAAGATCATTAGGTCCCAGAAAACTATAACTTCTATTTTAAAGTTTATGCTTTCAGTTAGTTACACATCTGAAACTAGGATCCCGGCCTTTCAACTTCTAATATTGAAGAGTTTTCACCTTACCTGATGAAGATATTACATCAATTTTGTGTTCTGAGCATCAGTTAAGTTGGTAGCCAAAGGGAAGGGGGTCATCCTTGTATTTTATACCTTCAACCACAAGTTCCATTTCAAGATGATTTATATACCAAACATGCGTATTTGTATCCCCACCACTCTTCAGGTACTGATAGGAAGTTTACAAGACTGGTTCAAAGCACAACCCAAAACTAATAAAGAAGAAAAGGTGGGGGTTTATGTAGACAACAGGTTGCAACAATTTGTAGAAAACAGAAATAACATACAGGAGGAGAGAGCTGGAACAAGACTAAGGAGGCTGCAGGCACCCGAATTTCTCTGATGATTATCTCAGTGGTTAAATGTACTGATTTGTAATTATCAAATTGATGTAGGATCAGGAAAACTGTTCTGGAATAAGAACCTCACGTGTTTGTAGTACTCAGGCACATTAGGTGAGCTGTGAGCAGTGATTCTCAGAGTTTGGTCCTTGATCAGCTGCATAAACATCACCTGGGAAATTGTTAGAACTGCAAGCTATGGATCCAACCTCAGACCTACTGACAGAGGCTCTGGGGGTGAGGCCTATTGAGCTGTGTTTTAACAAGCCCTCCAGATGATTCTGATGTCCACTCAAATGTCAACCCACTGGTCTAGCTATGCCTGGATGGATTCCAACTGAGGATGGTATTCATCTGCCTGCAGAATCTTGAAGATGCTTGAATACCAAGGAAAACCCCAGGTAGGAGGGAGGGGAAAAAAGGGGTGGGGGGAGATATTAATGAAATATCCAACTGATTGTCTCTATAGCTATTTTCTTCCCTATCCATTTATACAGAATATCTAACAAATAGTCACTACTTCTTAAGTCAAAAATTAAGGATCTTCTCTAAAAACCTGAGTGGACTCTTTGGGGAGATCTACATCAGCAAAGAATTCATTTTCTGGCATTGAGAGGTTCCCAGCACGATAGGGAGCTCCTCATTCACTCACACTAAAGCAATTTGCCTCTGACTCTCTCCCTCACCTACAGAGAGACCCAGGTAAATATTTCTATTGGTTTACACTTCAATATACATTTACAACAAAGGATCACCGGGTATTTTAAAAATTCTTGCAACTTGACAAAGAAAGTCAAAGGTAAACATCAGAAAAATAAAATAACTCCAAGATAATATAAGTGAACAAGGAGAATTTTTAAATAACTATTAAGGAATCATAAGGGAGGAAGACATTTCCTCTACCCGCTCTGGGCTTTTCTGGCTGGACAATGAATTAAATTCACATGAGGCAGAATAACAGGAGAAAATTAAACAAAGCTTTCTAACATGTATACATGGGATACTGAGCAACCAAATGGCCGAGGTTGCCTGTTTAAGTATCTTCAGCTACAGACAAGGAGGATTTTTGGGGTAGTGGTTTGGGTCTTCAAAGTGGGGGAAGGCAACCCACATGGAAATGAAAAAGCAAATGTTTGGTAAATAGAACTTTGATAAGAGTGGGCTTAGCAAGGATCCTCCCGGTCTACTGGAACCCAAAGTTATCTGTGGTGATGGCCTGTCTTGGGGACAGGGCTTTACTTTAAATGTCTTTTAGGCAGTTAGGGGGGAAAGGTTGCATGTTCTTGGGGAGTCTGAGTCTTTATTGTCTTCAGCTCGAAATAGTCCACATACCACAGTGGCGCATCTTGGAGCAGCCTGCCCTCAACCCCATCAGAATACTCTTAGAGAAACTTGAGAGAACAATGTATTTATAAACCAATAACAGTAACTCCAAAAAAGAAACAAGAAAAGCTCTTAAAATTTTTAAAAACGTTTAATAGAAATTTTAAAAAATCAATAGTAGATAGAAAAGAGGGAATCTCTAAGATTTGTTCTGTTTAAAAAAGAGCTAAAAAGGAAGAAATGATAAGAGGATCGGATCAAGAGTGCTAGTAACTGGATAATAGGAATACCAGAAGAGAGAACAGATAAAATGGAGGGGGATGACACTTAAAAATATCTAAAATTATTTCCCTGATATGTCTTCTAATTGAAAAGGCCTGTCAAGTGCTGAGCTAGATGAAAGAAAAAGGCTTACGCTGAATCTGTGTCACGATTTAAGAAAGTGAAGGATAAATAACAGTTTCCAGAAAGAAAGACACACACGTATACACAAAACAACCCGAACAGGTCACCACATGCCTCAGCAAACTGGATGCAAAAAGACAATAAAGCAATGTTTCTTATTTCTTTGAGAAATTTTTTTCCAACCTAGAGTTCTTTAAGCATCCAGACTATTGATCACGTGTAAGGATAAAATACATTTTTGAGTACCTAAGGGCTCAGAAATTGTATATCTCATACCTTTCCTAGGAAGTTACTTGTTGCAACCAAGGAGCCAAGAAAGTTATTGAACTAGCAACAGGGCTGGGACTAGGGTAAGGGCTAAGATGTGTCATACAAGTTCAGGCTCAGATTCTTTTTTTTTTAATGTTAATTCATTATTTTTTTTTTTATTAATGTTATGATAGATTACAACCTTGTGAGATTTCAGTTGTACATTATTGTTAGTCATGTTGTGGGTACACCACTTTCCCCTTTGTGCCCTCCCCCCACCCCCCCTTTTCCCTGGTAACCACCGATCAGATCTCCTTGTCAATATATTAACTTCCACCTATGAGTGGAGTCATATAGAGTTCGTCTTTCTCTGACTGGCTTATTTCGCTTAACATAATACCCTCGAGGTCCATCCACGTTGCTGCGAATGGGCCAATTTTGTCTTTATTTATGGCTGAGTAGTATTCCATTGTGTATATATACCATATCTTCTTTATCCAATCATCAGTTTCTGGGCATGTAGGTTGGTTCCACGTCTTGGCTATTGTAAATAATGCTGCGATGAACTTAGGGGTGCAAGGGACTCTTGGGATTTCTGATTTCAGGTTCTTAGGATAGATACCCAGTAATGGGATGGCTGGGTCATAGGGTATTTCTATTTTTAACTTTTTGAGAAATCTCCATACTGTTTTCCATAGTGGCTGTACCAGTTTGCATTCCCACCAACAGTGTATGAGGGTTCCTTTTTCTCCACAACCTCTCCAACATTTGTCATTCTTGGTTTTGGATGTTTTTGCCAATCTAACGGGTGTAAGGTGATATCTTAGTGTAGTTTTGATTTGCATTTCCCTGATGATTAGCGATGATGAACATCTTTTCATGTGTCTATTGGCCATATTCATATCTTCATTTGAGAAATGTCTGTTCATGTCCTCTGCCCATTTTTTGATCGGGTTGTTTGTTTTTTTGTTGTTAAGCCGTGTGAGTTCTTTGTATATTATGGAGATTAACCCTTTGTCGGATAAGTGGCTTGTAAATATTTTTTCCCAATTAGTGAGCTGTTTTTTTGTTTCAATCCTGTTTTCCCTTGCCTTAAAGAAGCTCTTTAGTCTGATGAAGTCCCATTTGTTTATTCTTTCTATTGTTTCCCTCAACTGAGAAGCTATAGTGTCTGAAAAGATTCTTTTGAAACTGATGTCAAAGAGTGTACTGCCTATATTCTCTTCCAGAAGACTTATTGTTTCCGGCCTAATCTTTAGGCCTTTGATCCATTTTGAGTTTATTTTGGTGTGTGGTGAAAAAGAATGGTCAATTTTCAATCTTTTGCATGTGGCTGTCCAGTTTTCCCAGCACCATTTGTTGAAGAGACTTTCTTTACTCCATTGTAGGCCCTCTGCTCCTTTGTCGAAGATTAGCTGTCCATAGTAATTCATTATTTTTTATCTATTTGTTTTCTACATAGGATTCAACAGATTCTACAAATTCAATAAATAGATACAAAGAAAGAAAGACTCCAAGAACCTAGCTCAATTCTTTTTCATTCTAATAACTTAGCTTGACATTCTTTTGGACTTTAAAATTTTAAAATTAATAAAATTCATGGTCATCTTGTAAAATAAATTGTTAATTCAGATTGTTCGTTAGACAACATCTTTCCAAATATATGGTCTATAGAGAGAAAAATGAAGAAAGAAGTAATAGGTGATAGGAAGTTTGGGACCCACCAAACTATGCTATCTGATCTTGATGAAGGCAAGTAATTATAGAGAATTGAACTTTATAGTTAATATTTATTGAATACATGTTTCGCGTATGTTTCATAACAACCACCATGAGGGTGCGCCTCTCTTCAAGGAGTTCACATTGTAGCGGGGGGATGGAAAGAGTGTCTTTAACATTGTATTTATGCAGAGGCCCCCAATTTCATAGCCCACCATTCATTTGTCCTCCAGGCTCCATTATTGCTCATTTTCTCAAAATGGCATGGGAATTTTATTTCATTGGCCTGTTATGAAGTTTAATATACAGAGGTCTTTGAGAAGAGGTCTTTGTTTCTACTTGAAATGCAGTTTTCTTTTTTAGTCTTTAAGGCATTAAATTTTATGGATATTCATTTTTTTTACAAAGCCCTCATCAATTTGAGAGTGATGTTATGCCCATCTATTTGTATGTGAAAGGAGTAAAGAAAGCTTACATTACTTTGTTCTTAAAATACTACCAGCACATCTTTAAAGAGCTGCTTAGTTGAAGAGAATGACTTTTTTCATTAATAATTGAATATACAACGAGATACTTCAGCAATAAGAAACAATGTGTGATTTTTTTAAAGAAAATAATTTCTGAATGATGAAAAGGACCATTTTCCCATAAAGACAGTCAAGGTAAAATGCAATTGAGTGGAAGTAGGAAAGTAAAATACCTCTTCAGTTAATGCATTTCCAGAACTGAGCACAAAGGTGCTTCCTAAACAAAAGGACCTTTACAAATGAGGGTGCACTTGAGAAAGAATCTTTTCAAAGGACTCCTATTTCGTTCAACAGCCTCCTTCAAATGCCACACATTTTAAAGGCTTGGAAAGTAAGGATAGGACACTCTCTCTAGAACACCAGGGCAGTGAAGGGCATTTAGCTTTATTGTCAAAGCTTTGCTAACACAGGTTGCTTTATAGCATCTGCTTTGAACTAACCTTTCATGATTCTGAGAGAGGAATTTACAGTATTTAGAAGTCAGAAGAGGAAATCTGAGCTTCTATTTCTCGTTTGCCCCTTTCCTTCGGTCTCCTCTATTTCTGATATCAGCTTACCCCAAAACTGCTTCTGACACTGGCCACTCTAGTGCCTCAAGTCTATTCCTAAGCCCTTTGCTTTGATCCTAACTTCTGGAACTACACCCTCCCCCTTTTTAGCCCAAGCACTTCTATTTAGTTCCAAATATACTCAGCCCTGGATTCTTGGCCTTCCTTCATGTGTGTTCTCCCTGCTGCTTCCTGGCTTGTTGACTTCCTGAGCTGACCTCTCATGAATGTGACTCTCCGGATATGGACCACTAGCTCTCCCCTGCCATAGCTTTATTCAAGCTTCCTTTGCTCCTCTCTAAGTTATTGTATAAGAGAGACAATCATTTGCAAAGTCTTGTTTTTAGCCCCAATAAGCTCTTAAGAGAGAGTAAATTTCAAAACAGTTTAGGGAAATTTATTCCCCATTATGTTCCTCCTATAAACATTTTAATTTTAAGACCTGACACTCTACCTAGAAGAATTAGGTGACAGATTTGCCTAGGAAGGTAAATCATCACTATTTTATTATATTACGTAGCACTGATGAAAGGCTTAAATGTCTTTGGACAGATGGTGCCCCGTGAGATTCAAGGAAGCTGAAAACAAGAGACCATACTGATTCCCACTGTTCAGATGTTTCTAAGAACATGTTGCATGTCATAATGAAAAACAGACCCACACCACACAGATGCTTTCAGAGAGTAAGCATAGCTTTAGACTCTATTTTACATTTAAGTGAAGAATGAACATTTATGCAGGAAATTCAATTTATATAGGCTGTCAATTTGAATAAGTTGGACATCCTTACTTGTTCCTCCACAACTTCTCTAGAAAGTGGTTTTAACATCTCTTTAAACTCTTAGAGTAGCGTAAGCATATGTTTATCCAGAACCCAAAATAATTTATTTTCACTGTGCTTCTACTAAGAAAAATCAAAGTACATAAAAATGTTATTACTTCTCACAGGGCAATGCAGTTTTAGTCTCGGTATCTGCAGGCATACATGATAAAAATTATTGTTATTAATGTGACTTGAGGCCTGACAAGACCCTATAATTCTTTCTGAATCATTATGAAAATTAAGTTATGTGCATTATAGTGTTGTGTATTTTATTGTATTGTCTGTAAAAGGCACTGTAGTGTTCAAAAGATGTTCTTGATACAAATCTTACTCTCAGGCATTTGGTAAACAGTCAACCAGAGTCTTCATGCTCAACTCCTCAACATACAGGACTTCATTAAAATTCCTTCAAGGTTCTATTTCACTTGGCCTTACAGGGCAATACCCAGTCTTTGAAAGTGACTTGGTAGCAGGCTATGGCCAAGACGTGGCAAACATTTATATCCTGGCTGGAGGAAATAGCAGACTAGGCTTTGGCTGGTTCAGAGAGATCGCAGAGAAACTTTCTAAGTACAGTTAATGTGCTGTCTTTTGCAGAAACTCCAAATACCTTCTGAGTTGGGCAGAATCTATTCTAATCGGCCAAGGATTTTTTGTGTGTCCTCGAGGCTTTTCATGGTGGGGGAAAAACATGGAGGGGGTGAGCAAGTAGAGGAAAAAAATAAAGGAAAGGAGGAGGCAGTGAGCAGGATAGGCTATTTTTAGAGTCAAAGACCACTGATAGGGAGCTTTG